>NC_141615.1:54984596-55339596 GCF_047967505.1 Dipteris shenzhenensis
TGTAAGTGGTAGAGTAGCCTTGCTACTACGATCAACTGAGATTCAAGCCACCGCTGCACCGATTTGTCCTGCCTCATTCTGTGGGAGGGGTTCTCCCGAGTCGACGTCCCGACTCCGCTGACGAAGGATGCCCTTCCTTTGTTCCGTCTCCCAGTCGTGTGATGTTTTGTGCTCGTCGGTGTGGATGTCGAGGCTCACGACCATTTCATGACCGTCTAATCTCTTCCCTTCCGTGCGGGGCGGCGCTTCCTTCCCTTTGTTGGGTGCTGCCCGCATCTCTGTTGGGCAGTGGGGTGGTGCTCGCCTTGCTTGCGAGTCGCCCGTCGACCTGACATTCATTCTGTGGGGTTAAAGGTCACTGTGCCTTTACCCCGGTTATGTACAATACTCAAACATATATATAAATGAATGAAAAAGAAGATTAGGGTGTTCTGCACCCACCAAAACTTGTGTGGCTCTCTGTCTCTCTCTCTCCCTCTTCCATTCTTGCTTTCATTGAGAGCACTGTCAACTAGTATCAGAGCCCGGGTGATCTAGCTGAGCGTGCATGAATGCTTGGAAACTCAATAGCTTTGTGGGAGGAAGGAGAAGCTCTGTGGGAAGCTTTGTGGGTGACTTTACTTGCATCCGAGTGTGCAGAGACCTTAGAGGAACCTTTGGAAAAGTCACTTTGGCTTTGCAAAGTGGTTTTGAGAGCCTGTTAAGTGTTTTCAAAGAAAAAGTCGTTTTTTGAGCTTTTCCCTGTTCCGTTTAATGACAGAGACTTCGTATTGACTTGTAGAGGCAACTATTGCTTGCTTTTGGTGTCCACTTCACTTCAGGAGCTTGGAAATACCTTCATTCTTGAATCTGGGATCATTTCATTGGATTTCTGACTCACTGTATCAGTTTTTGCATTTTTCTGCCTGGGTGTTGGAACTCAAGTTTGGAGCAACCATTTGCAGTTCTGTCAGTTCCGGTGGACTGAGGAGGTCCTAAAACTTCTATGTTGCTCATCATTCGCACTCCGGTGGAGTTTATAAACAGCTCTGTTTCCAAAAACGTTTTTCAATCCATGTGTTGGACCTAGTGATTGAGACCACGGTTTCCAAAACCGTCTATCCCATTGCGTTCCGGACGCCCAAAAACCCCTACCTGTCAGTTCTTGCACAATTCGGTGGAGTATTTTCAGAGTTATAGATCTCTGTGTATTCGATTTTGTCTCTCTGTTATCCATTTTTCATTCTAAGGTTTTGAAACCTTAGATTTATGCCACATGGCAGTGGATAAGTGTTGACTCCCATTTCTCACTCATTGGTTGGAATTTTGGAGTTTCTACAGAACAGAGATATTTGCAAATTTTATTGCTGAGTCCGATTATGCAATGGCACCCACGTTTTGAGGCATCTCAGGTTCTATTTTCAGTAGCAGTCTTTTTCGTGGGACCATGATTTCTTGAGCATACCTTATGCAGATCACTCTGGTTGCAGTTTGAGCCATGTGCGCTCATTCGTGGTGTGCATTGGGTTGTAGTGGATGATTTATAGGCCATTTGGATGCGCTAATAGGCCCAGATTGCCTTGTGGGATGCTATTTTTCTGGACGCTTTGCACATGGATGCTATATTATGCTGAGGGACAAATTTGACACATTGTAGGTGATGCACTGATAGTGTTATGCTCTCTTGATGAGATATTATTGATGCATATGCCCATGGACGGTGTTTATGCTTGAGCCATTTGGCACTTATTGGCATTTTGGATTGCCATTGCAGTTGGCATTTTCTTTTGGGCTAGATCTGCTCATATGGATGCATAGTACATGCACATGAGTCAGCTGCATCTTTTGATGCTTTGAGCTTTGAGTTTTGGTGAAATTTTAGTCTATTGTGGCATACACATTGGGGTGCACCTAGTATTTGGTGTGATTCTCTTTTACAGGCACTAGCATTTGGGATTTTGCTTTATTTGCATTATGGCATCCTCTTCCATGTCTGAAAAGGAGTTTTTCAACATTAAAAAGTTTGATGGGACAAACTTTTCTTTGTGGAAAGAACAGATAAGGGATGTGCTTATTCAAAAGAAGCATATTAAACCCTTGGTAGGTATTGAAGCTAAGCCTGCAGATATGTCTGAGGATGATTGGAATGAGTTGGATGCATTAGCAAAGTCTACTATTAGACTTCATCTTGCAGAGTCAGTTTATTTCACAGTAGTAAATGAGCAGACTACGGAAGATTTGTGGAAGAAACTGTGTGCCACTTATGAGAAGGAAACTGCCTCTAATAAAGTTTACCTCATGAAGAGGTTGTTTGAGCTGTAGACGAAGGAAGGGGTCTCCATTGCTTCTCACTTGAATGAATTCAATATTATTTTCAGCCAGCTTCAGGCTCAGAAGATGAATTTTGATGCGGAGACTAAGGCAATATTTCTCTTATGCTCATTGCCATCCTCATGGGATACCTTCTGTACAGTTGTTAGTAACTCTGCACCTAGTGGAGTACTGAAATTTGATGATGTTGTGGGTAGCTTGTTGGCCGAGGAGATTAGACGGAAGTCTAGGGACGGCAATAAGCAGGATGCAGCCTTAAATGTGCAAAGGGGTAGATCATAGTTGAAGGGGAAGTCCCAAGAAAGAGGGAAGTCTCGTAGCAAATCTAGGGCACGGAACATTGAGTGTTACCACTGTGGCAAGAAGGGCCATATGAAAAAGGATTGCTACAAGCTGAAAAGAGAGCAAAAGGATAAGAAAAAGAATGCAAATTGGGGTGCAAATCAAAAGGAAGAGATTCCAAGGGAGGACAAAGGAAAAGTGAACATCGACGAGATCAATGCAGTCACACATGATAGTGACAATGATGTTCTCTTCATGTCTACTTTATCTGTAGAGTTGCTTACCACTTTAGATAATGCATATTCCTAGGATTGGATTTTGGATTCTGGTGCTTCATTCCATGTTACTCCCCATAGGGAATGGTTCTCCACTTATGACAGTGGAAAGACAGGTTGTGTGCATCTTGGAAATGACTATGCATGTGACATAGTGGGAGTAGGTGACATAAAGTTTTCTTTTGCAAATGGGTCTGCATTTATTTTGAAACATGTGAAACATGTGCCTAAGTTGACCAAGAGTCTTATTTCAGTGGGTCAGCTAGATGATGCTGGTTTTCACACCACTTTTGGCTTTCGGAGTTGGAAAATTCAGAAGGGCTCTATGCTTTTGGCTAGGGGTGCCAAGTGTGGTACTTTGTATCCTTTACATGTATCAGGGGTATTTGATCATGTTGTTGCTATAACCGAGCAGCCAAGCACTTCTTAGTGGCATTGCAGGTTGGGG
Organism: Dipteris shenzhenensis; assembly: GCF_047967505.1. NCBI lineage: Eukaryota > Viridiplantae > Streptophyta > Polypodiopsida > Gleicheniales > Dipteridaceae > Dipteris > Dipteris shenzhenensis. Next base: position 54,987,912 of record NC_141615.1, read on the forward strand.
CACATGAGCCAGAATGGAATGAAACTCTTATGCCATTTGGGTTTCTCTGATTTTGAATTTTGTGAGCACTGTCTCTATGGGAAGCAGACTAAATCAGCCCATAAAAGAAGGGGAAAGAAAGACTTTGAAAAGCTTGATTTGGTGCATTCAGACGTATGTGGTCCCATGCCTACATGGTCATTAGGCGGGGCTGAATACTATGTGACATTCATTGATGATGCAACTAGGAAAGTGTGGGCTTATGCTATAGCTCAGAAGAGTGATGTGTTCCAGGTATTTCAAAAATGGCTGGCCTTGGTTGAGAATCAGTCAGGTAGAACGCTTAAATGCCTACAGACTGACAATGGTGGAGAGTATCTCTTTCAAGAATTTCAACATTTTTGTGATACACGTGGGATTAAGAGGGAGCTCACATCCCCTCGTACTCCAGACAAAATCCAGTTGTAGAAAAGATGAACTATACCATTCAAGAAAGGTTGCAATGCATGCTTTCCAATGCAAGTCTTTCTGGTGGTTTTTGGGCTGAGGCAATGAAGACTGCAGTGCATGTGATCAATAGATCACCTAGTAAGAGTTTGGATGGTGGTATTCCTGAAGAGGCATGGAGTGGCAAGAAGCCCTCTTACTCTCATTTGCGTATATTTGGGTGTGAGGCATATGCACATGTGGCCAAAGAGCTTCGAAAGAAGCTAGATCCTAAGTCTAGGAAATGCATCTTTCTGGGTTATGGTGAAAGTGGAGAGATGGGCTATCGTCTCTGGGATCCAGAAGCAAAGAAGATCGTACGCAGCCATGATGTAGTCTTCAATGAGAAGAAGATGCATAAGGCACCCATATGTTGATAGACAGCAAGCTGTCCATGCACCAAATGTGCAAGAAATGGTACCACCAAATACTCCCACAGGTATACAATCAAGGGTAGATGATGGATCATCTATTGGTGGAAATGATGAGCCAAATGTGGCTGATATGTAGGTGGGACAGCAAGCTGAAATGCCCTTGAGAAGATCATCTAGAGTGTCTAGACTACGTGATAAGCTTGTTCCAAGGGTAGACTATGTGATGCTTACTGATTGCGGGGAGCCTTCTTGCTACAGAGAGGCTATGATGCATGACGATCAATGCAAGTGGGAGTATGCCATGCAATCAGAGATGAGTTGGGACTTGGTTTCTTTGCCACATGGAAAGAAAGCATTGCCATGCAAATGGGTCTACAAAATGAAGGTCACAGGTGATGATGTGCCTAGGTACAAGGCCTGTATGGTCGCTAAAGGGTTCAAACAAGAGAAGGGTGTGGACTTTGATGAGATATTCTCTCTAGTTGTGAAGATGACCACACTTAGATGCATGCTTGGACTAGTGGCAGCAGAGGATATGGAGCTTATGCAGGTGGATGTCAAGACAGCTTTCTTGCATGGGGATTTGCATGAGAAATTTACATGGTGCAGCCGGAAGGCTTTGAAGAAAAGGGCAAAGAGCATTTAGTTTGCAAGCTGAAGAAGAGTCTCTATGGTCTTAAGCAAGTGCCTAGAAAATGGTATCAGAATTTTGATGCTTTCATTCGGTTCCAGGGTTTTAGGAGTGAAATTGATCACTGCCTCTACACTGAAAGGGCTAAGGATAATAGCCTAATACTCCTGACACTATATGTGGATGATATGCTATTGGCTAGCAAGAATACTTATGAGCTAGATGCATTAAAGGCCAAGTTGCAAGGCCAAGTTGCATGAGGCCTTTGATATAAAGGATTTGGGACTTGCAGGTCATATTCTTGGTATGTGCATCATGCATGATCGGAGTAGCAAACTTCTTTGGCTTTCACAAAAGGAGTATGTTACAAAAGTATTGCAGCATTTCAATATGGAGGGGGAGAAGGCAGTGAGTACTCCATTGCCTCCATATGTGAAACTGAGTCATACAGATAGTCCCAAATCATATGAGGAGAGGGCCATGATGGCCAAGGTTCCTTATGCATCAGCGGTTGGGAGTCTTATGTATGCTATGATAGCTACTAGACCAGACATTGCATTTGTAGTGGGAGTTGTTAGCCGGTATATGGCTAATCCAGGAAAGAGGCATTGGGAGGCAGTTAAGTGCATCATGAGGTACATGAAGGGTACCAAGGAGATGTGCATCTGCTTTGGTAAAGGAGACATGCATGTACTTGGGTACATAGATTCAGACTATGCAAGGCATGTGGATAGTAGGAGATCCACTTCTGGTTATGTGTTCACTTTTGCAGGTGGTGCAGTGTCATGGATGTCTCATGCACAGAAGTGCATTGCTTTGTCTACCACAGAGGCTAAGTATGTTGCTGCCATAGAGGGTTGCAAGGAGGCTATATGGCTTGATCGGCTAGTGGGAGATTTGGGGATTCATACAGGTGTACCGACATTGCATAGTGATTCCATGAGTGCTATTCAGCTAGCACGGAATCCGGTCTTTCATGCAAATACCAAACACATTGAGGTCAGGTATCATTTCATCAAGAAGGTACTTGAGGACAAGCGCATAGAGCTTGTCAAGGTTCATACAAATGATAACCCTGCAGATATGCTAACGAAGAGTCTACCTAGTCAGCGGTTTGAGTATTATTGTGTATTGATGGGCATTGGATAGTATGCTCACTGGTTGTTCTCCCTTAAAGGCACATTGTGCTTTAAGTGGGAGGTTGTGGGGGTTAAAGGTCACTGTGCCTTTACCTCGGTTATGTACAATACTCAAACATATATATAAATGAATGAAAAAGAAGATTAGGGTGTTCTGCACCCACCAAAACTTGTGTGGCTCTCTGTCTCTCTCTCTCTCCCTCTTCCGTTCTTGCTTCCGTTGAGAGCACTCTCACGTTCGAGAGATGGCGGCCAAAGGGAGGTGATGGGACTTGCACTTTCGATGGTGGATGGATGGACTCCTCCTTTAAAAGGTTCCTCGTGTGCTATGATTGCATGGTGCAGTCATACTAGTGCTACTACACCAGATCCCATCAAAACTCCACAATTAAGCACACTTGGGCCAGAATAGTACTGGGATGGGTGACCTCCCGGGAAGTCCTACAGCTGTACCCTCCATGCCCCCCCCCACCTTTTTTGGATTGCTTGTTCCGGAGGGAGGGGGGCTGGTGGAGTGACAGGTGGGAGATGATGGGAAGAGGATGGCGGGGTCTTCGCTCAAAGTCGACTCCCCATCCTGCTCCGATCGTCTCGTCCCCCAAACATGCTCTTGTCATCTTGGCCCTCTATCCCACCCTTCGGTCGTCTCATCGTCTTGGCCTTGGGTGAAGCTTTCACTCTGAAACGATCGTCTCGTCGTCTCCGCCCCCCTATCCTGCCCTTCGATCATTTCATCATTTGGCCCATCCCTGTCTTGTGGTCTCGGCCATCGGTAGGGCTTTCGCCCGAAATCGGTCGCCTTGTCATCTCGTCCATCCTTGATGCATTGTCTCTGCATTGGGTGGGATTCTCGCTTGAAATGGTCGTCTCGTTGTCTCATGCACCCCGACGCATCATCTCAGCCTTGGGTGGGGTTTTCACTCCGAAACAGCCATCCCGTGGTCTCGTCCCTCCCCAATGCATCGTGTCGATGTCTCGGCCTTGGGTGGGGTTTTTGCTCTGAAACGACCGTCCCATCGTCTCGTCCCTCCCCGACGCATCGTCTCGACATCTCGGCCTTGGGTGGGCTTTTCGCTCCAAAACAACCGTCCCGTCGTCTCATCCCCCCGACGCATTGTCTCAACGTCTCGACCTTGGGTGGGGTTTTTGCTCGTCTCGTCTTGGCCTTGGGTGGGCTTTTTGCTCCAAAACAACCGTCCTGTCATCTCGTCCGCCCCTGGTGCATCATTTCGGTGTCTCGGCATTGGGTGGGGTTTTTGGTCCGAAACGGCCACCGCGTCGTCTCGTCCCTCCTTGGCATGTTATGTTGGTGTCTCGGCCTCGGGTGGGGTTTTCACTCCAAAACGATCGTTGCGTCGTCGCGTCCCTCCCCAGTGTACCGTTGCGACGTCTCAGCCTCGGGTGGGGTCTTCGCTTCGAAACAGCCATCGCATCGTCTCGCCCCTCCTCGTATGAATCGTCAATAGTACCATAATTCTGGATGTGACTCTCTCAAGATCTATCCTTGACCTCAACAATATGGCTAAACGACCAGGGGGTGGTCTATAATGTCATGACAATCCAAACGGAGTAAAATGAAAATTTAAAGGACAGTCCCATGTTATATCTTCATGGCATTATATGTCCTACTTCGGAAAGGATGATATAATGTGTTTCCCTTTCTCTGAAATCCCTCTAAGAGCATAAGTGGTGTCTGTCAATCACCCAGCAATGGCTTTTTAAGGGCATAGGGGATTTGCCTATCTGTGAACAATTCTCTGAGACAATCAATGAGAGTCATCTATCCAAAGGAAATTTAGACAAGTGGAATTGGTGCACAAGGTTTCCTGGCTGGAATGAATTGAACGAGGAATCCTAAAAAAGAAGTGGTAGTCCATAGGGGCTTTGCCTATCTGTGAACAATTCTCTGAGAGAATCAAGGAGAGTCATCTATCCAAAGGAAATTCAGACGTGGAATTGGTGCACAAGGTTTCCTGGCTAGCATGAATTGAATAAGGAATCCTAAAAAAGAAGTGGTAGTCCATCAGCACACCAAGCATATGCTTTCCACCTGTAGTTTTGAGAGTAGTTGGAGAATCCAAGAAGTGCCTGCCATGTTGAATAGGCCCGTAAGCCAATGGAGTTGGTTTTAAATTTTAAATGCCCTCTTTGCACTAGGAATTGCCATTCTTGCCATGCTGGTATGCCTTTATGGGCTGACTGACACATATAGTAGTATGACTTGCAAGATTTCCTACCATCCAAGAGGCTCATACAAACACAAAATGTCATTTTGTTCATTGTTTGCTCCAATGCATGGTCCTCAAAAGTTGTCAATTAGATGTGGCCGACTATACCAAGTAACCAAATTTGTCATGTGACATAGAAAGGAATGACCATCCATCCTATCTTTTGGTTTTTCTTTTCCTCCTACCTGGGTCATGGTTTTGTGCAAGAATATGCCCTAACTTGGCTACTCTGTAATCATGTTCGGAAGATCTAGTTACCAAGTTGCATCTTCCAAGTTTGATTATCCAGCTGTATTCCTTCCCTTGTTGGCAACTTGAATATCATATGACGAAGAAGTAATCTTTTATTTTGTCTATAATTGAAGAATCTTTCGAAGTCAAATAAAATTGCAATTTATGAACATAATAACACATGTTGTAAGCTTTTCTCTTGTCAATTGTTGTATTTTGTTTCTTTTTCTTAATTTATTATTGTCTATACAAGTATTGCTATTGTCATGATATTTGTTAAGCAACTTGTTAATGGTGGCCATAAACACTTTGCACAAGGTAATGTCAATAAGAAACATGGGTGTCCTAATTGTAGCATCATTGCAAATGCTTATTTGCACAATTTCTCTTTATGATTTGGTGGTTCTAAAGATTTCAAAATCTTGATAACCAATACGTGAATGAAGTATTTTTTCTATGTTTGTGTCATTTCCAACATCTTTGACTGTAAGGGTTTTTAATTCCACAATACCTTTTTGTAATCCCATGTTTGTCTCATTTCCAACATCTTTGACTGTAATAATTCTTAATCCTACAATGCCTTTTCTCAATCGCAGACACATTGATTGCAATTACTTGATGAATTAGATTTTTGATTGCCTTAAAGAATGTCCCCTATGTTTGAAAAAATAAAGAAATGCATTAATTAGTGAGGGAGAGAAAAGAGAGGGGTGAAATATCGAGTGGATTAAGGTAAGGGATTAAGCAAAATTAATGCCCCGCTTCTCAAAACTTCCAACTACCACCTCATCTCATCTATATCTACGTCCAGCGTGCTTCAGTCTTCTCCATTGGCCTCTGTTGGCTCCCCTCACCCTCCGTTCATGTTTTCATTTGCTCTCTACTGGTCATGAATTTTAATTTCTTCAAAAAGAAAAGGGGGATCACCCAAAGTGGTACGACCAAGAATGGACCAATCTCTGAGGCAGAACAAATTTTTGAAGAATGTAGAGTGAATATAAGCTAGGATTGTGATGAGAAAATTTTAATGATTTATGGTGTAGTTCCCATTTTCACATTGTCAAGATAAGGTAATTTTGAGTTTCCAATACTTCTTAGCAATCTTCAAAAAAATGTTGGGAAGTTTAGTTCCTCACTCTATTTGTCGTGAAAATTTCCTAACATCCTATTATTTTCACATGGTGCTACATATTTAATTTTAGTTTCAAAATCTATTATTTGTTTAGTAGTTGTGAAGTTGTGAATCACTGTGTCTGTGTCTATGTTTTCCTCCCTATCATCGACTTCTTCTCCTTCATTTGCTTCTGAGGAATTGTTCTCTACATCATACATAGCTTTTAAATGTAAATGCCATTCTTCATTAATGTTTTAAGTAGGTTGATGTCTATCAATGAGTACATTGCTTTCATAAGGAAGGTTGACCAACCTTTTCCAATAAGAAAGGTTGATTTATATGTCTTATTCTAGTGATCAAGCATGCTTCATCATCAATGAAACTTGGAAGTGCATGTTGTATTTTTTTGTGTTAGCCACTACATTAACAATGCTTCCTTTCATGCCATATCGATAATTCTCTTATTTGTATGAAAGCTATTATGGGTGAAACTAAGCGCTCTTCAATCTCATTTAGCTGTTGCACCTTCTTTACTTCAATATTAGGTCTTATCTGAGTAGGAGCAAAGTATCTTGGGATCTTCTCATTTTGTATTGCCTTGTTGCATTCAAAACATATGCGTTTTTGTTTTTTCATGAAAGTTGGTGTATTGCATGACATAGAAAATAAAATCCAATCATGTGTTCTTTCATTTACATATGATGTTTGTTTTTCAAACAATAAACACTCACATGAGAAGCATTCATGGATAGAAGTATCCATGATAGCATGTAAATATTTCCTTACATGTTTGGAACAATTTCCAAACAATTGCTAAAATGGATTTGGACACAATTGTCTTTGTTGGATGTGTTGACATTTTCTTTTATGAGTTGGCAAAATTTCACTTATGTTCGATATCTCTACATCATATTTCTTATTGAAAGTCTATTTTAGTTGCTTCTTTATTAGAGTGACTTTAGGCTTGATTGTATGTCTAGAAATAAACATCTTAGGATATTTCAATTCAAGAAATTGTAAATGTTTTTTCAAGGTACAATTCAAATTTGCTGCAAGCATATTTTCAAGCACATGCTACTCTCCAATATTTTTTTTTTAAGTTTCAATATTGTTGCATGGGAAAATGAACATTTGAGGATGTCATAGTATAAAATGCATGTCCTTAATGGGTTTTGAAAATGCATTGTTTTCCTTCTCTTCCAATTTTACATCTACATTTTCATCATGTATTAAAATTTTAAATGATAAGGTTTGTGTGGACATGTATTGTATGAAAGGATCAATTAGAGAGAAGTTGTTTTCATAATTTTTAAGAATTTTAATATACTCCATATTTTGAATGTGTAAATATATTCTTTGCAAATTTTCATGTGCAAAGAAAGTTTCCATCCAATAACTTATATCATAAGAATTTTGCTCAGATACTCCATCTGCTAGCAATTACTTTTCCTAAGCAATGAACAATTATGGTATATCAAAGTGTGTATGAAGATGCACATGTTGTCAAGGAACTCCTCATGGAAATCAAGGTCAATGTCATAACACTCAATTGAATGTTGTATCTTCATGGTTGAGACTATGATTAATAAAAATTTTATTGCAATGTATCTGTCTTCACTTGCTTAATTCACAGTTTGTAGATACCTAGGTTAACATACTCAAGCTGGTATAACTAGGACAAGTGATCTGCTAGGAGATGAACTCCAGCAATGGGGTTAGTGAATCTAAGAAGCCAAGAGTGAAGACGAATGGCTAGCAACAATAGAAGCGAGGACCAATGGCAACTAGCGGCAATGAAAAACACAAACATAAAAGAGAAGAAGGAAACTAGAGGGGCAAAAAGGCAGGTTATGATTGAGCCATAGAGGGAGTAGTGATGGCCGCTAACTAGCAACAAGAGATAGTGACTGGAGTGGGGAGTACTACAAGAAACAAGGTAGAGGAAAAGATTCAAGTTTGAAGAGGGTTGGCAATGGAGAAGATCAAAACTACCCTTAGATTGTACGAGAGTGCCTGGAAGATGATCCAAAATAGTAAGGTAAAATGCATTGAGGAAACAGCCAAAATATCCATAAGAAGCATAAGGAGGATTGACATATGGAAATTGAAATAACTACTGGAAGTTCATGGTAAATGGGAATATGAACGGCTCGGTTATAGAAAAGATTGCAGAGGTTAGGGTGAATGGCAGAAAAGTTGGTAGTGTCAAAGAAAGTAAGCCCTAGAGAGGCAATGTGGGATGGTTGTAAGAAAGAACTCAAGCGAGGAGGAGCTAGTGGTGAAAGGAAGATAAGAGCATTAGCATCGGGATGAGAACGTTTTCTCTTAGAGGAAGAGGAGGCCAGAGAAGGGAAAATGGGTGTGGTAGGGAATGGATCAGTAGAAGGGTGGAGAGATACGTGAGTTGAGGGAAGTCGGAGAGAGGGGAAGATGGGTGTGGGTGGGGCACCTGAGGGAGGTTGGAGAGAGACGGAGGAAGGTTGGATGGTGGCAGAACCTGAGGGAGAGGAAGGTAGGAGTGAGGCAAAAACTGAGGGAGAGGAAGGTTGGAGGGAGGCGAAACAGGTGGGATGGAAAAAGTCATCGATGCAGTGAGAAAGTAGAGAAGAGGGATGAGGAGGATCGGAGGCAGGTTGTTTGCCAGAGCCAGACACCTTGTCAGAGTGGAAGAAGGCATCGATACAGCGAGAATGCAGAGAAGAGGGATAAGGAGGAGAGGAAGCAGGTTGTTTTTTGGAGCTAGATGCCATGTCAGAGAGGAAGGAGGAGGAGAGTATTGTCGACGAGAAGTGGTGCAGCGAGGAGGAGGGATGGGAGAAAGATGAAGATGAAAAAGGTAAGAGAGATGGATGTGGAAAGGTGAGTCAATGACGAGGATGGCAGGGGCACAGAGAATGAGTTGATGACGAGGGAGGAAGGGAGAATGAGTTGATGATGAGGATGGCAGAGCATGGTTGATGACAAGGATGGAAAAAGGAGGGAGCACGGAGGTAGAGTTGATGACGAGGTTGGTAGAGGACTATGACAGAAGGAGGGAGCACGCAGGAAGAGTTGATGACAAAGACAAGGAGAGTAGAAGCACGGTGAGCAATGAAGAGAAATGGAGCAAGGAGTCTTTTTAGAGAACTTATGTGCTTTTGGAAAAATCTTTTGCAGCGTATTTTTTATGTTTTTTGAGCGTTTGGAGCATTTTAGTTCTTTAAGGACATTTTTGTGCTTTTGGAAATTCTTTTTATTATATATAAATAAATTCGAGGATTGTTGGTGTTGTATGTGGAGCCTGATCTCTTGTGAAGAGGGTGTTTCTAAGCTGGGCTTGGGACCCATGGTGTTGTGTGCCACCATGAGTGGACAAGGTTGTTGGGGGGTTCCAAGGGGGGCCAACAACAACTTTTTTAGGCCTCCCTACCAGGGGTTCATGGGTAGCATCCTCAAAGCCAAAAATCATGCTAAAATTGGCTTCTGATTTCGTGGCAAAATTATGGCAATTTGGCCTCGCATAGGATAAGCGATGGATGTCTGTTTTGTGGTGTAGAGAACATTGTGAGAGTGTGGTAGCACATTGTTGCACTTGGTAGCTCTCTCTAGCTTGTATTTGTTTGTCTTATGAGAAAATGCAGTCTGGCTGTTTCTCTGTGGACATAGCCCACCTTGGGTGATCTGTGTTTGTCTTGTGAGAAAAACGTAGTCTGGCTGTTTATCCGTGGACATAGCCCACCTTGGGTGATCCATGTCTTGCTCTCTCTTCCATCTTGTGAACTTCTGCATTTTATTTCCACATCTTCTTCTTTCCATTGTTGCTCCACTAGCGTGCTACTCCTAACAACTAGTATCAGAGCCGACGATCTGTGGCTAGAGGCATTTACTGTGGGTTGAGTAATGTCCATTGACTCATTAGAAATGAGATATCCTAGTTTGAGTTGGAGCCATTGCAGTAGAAGGAAAGTTGAAAATTGATAAGTTCAATGGGAATCACTACCAGCATTGGAAGATGTAGATTGAAGATTCTCTGTATCAAAAGGATCTATTCTTGCCACTAGGAGGGATTGCAAAGAAGCTTACAAGTATGACAGCTGAAACATGGGAGGTGCTTGATAGAAAGGCACTGGGAACCATACAATTCTGTCTAGCTACATCAGTGGCTTTGAACGTTGATCGTCAAAGGACAACAAAGGATTTGATGAAGACACTAAATATGTTGTATGAAAAACAGTCAGCTTCCAACAAGGTATTTCTCATGAAATGTCTATTTGATTTGAAGATGTCACAAGGTGGCTGTGTAGCAAGTCACTTGAATGAGTTCAACTCGATTACAAGCAAGCTAAGATCTGTATCAGTAAATTTTGATGATGAGGTTCGAACTCTCTTGATTTTATGCTCATTGCCTAAAAGTTGGGATAGCTTGGTCATGGCTGTGAGTAAATCTATTTCTAGTGCACATTAGTGTTTGATGATGTTGTTGGTTGTATCCTTAGTGAGGAAATGTGAAGGAAAGGCACATGTGAAAGATCAGGTAGTGCTTTGAGTACTGAGAACATGGGAAGACAAAAGGAGAGACAAAAGAACCAAGAAAACTGTGATAGGTCAAGGAGAAGCAAATCAAAATCAAAGGCTAACTTGGAATGCTGGCATTGTGGAAATAAAGGGCATGTGAAGAAAGAATAGTGGATGAGAAAGAAAAAGGAAGAACAACAAGAGAAACTCACAAGAAGCAAATGTAGCAGGTACTTTTTTGCAAGATGCCTTAATACTTTCAATGGATAATATTAATGATGCCTGGGTGGTAGACTCAGGAGCTTCATTTCATGCTGCATCCCATAGGAAATATTTCCAAGATTATGGCCAAGGTGACTTTGGATATGTGTATTTGGGTGATGATAAAGCATGTAAAGTTGTTGGAAAAGGCAAGGTGATGATAAAGCTACAGAACGAAAACTGATGGATGTTGAACCATGTAAGGCATATTTCGAATTTGAGAAGAAATATGATTTCATCAGAATAGTTGGATGATGAAGGCTACACAACTACACTTACAGGAAAATCGTGGAAGGTCACAAAGGGATCTTTGGTATTAGCAAAGGGAGAGAAAATCAGTACATTGTATCTATGTATTGGTAATGTCTGCTCAACTATTGCTTTAGCTTCTACAAATGCATATACAATTTTGTGTCATCATAGGCTTGGGCACATGAGTGAGAAGGGGATGTAGATTCTTCACTCAATGAAATTGTTGCCAGGATTGAAGCAAGTCCATTTGTAGTTCTGTGAGAACTGTATTTATGGAAAATAGAAAAGGGTACATTTTCTAAAGGTTGGGAAACAAAAGAAGAATGAAAAGCTAGAGCTTGTGCATTCACACGTATGGGGTGGTCTGTAGATGTTTTTTCTCTTGGTGGATCTCATTATTACATTACATTCATTGATGATGCAACTAGGAAAACATGGGTACATTGTGAAGTGTCTCAAGTTGGATAATGGAGGTGAGTACTACAACAAAGAATTTAAAAATTATTGTGCATACAATGGAATTTGTTGAGAAAAGATAACTCCAAGTACACTACAGGAAAATGGCATGTCGAAAAGGATGAATAGAACAATCATGGAGCATGCAAGGAGCATGAGGTTGCACACATGATTTCCCTTACAAGTTTGGGCTGAAGCAATGAATACGGTCATTTATTTGATAAATTGAGGACCTTCAAATGCTTTGGATGGTGGAATTCTAGAAGAGGCATGGACTGGTAAGAAGGTCAACTATTCGTTTCTGAAAGTATTTGGTTGCTGTGAAGCATTTGTTCATGTTAATAATGTTAGGAGCAATGCACTAGTGGAGCAACAATGTGAAGAAGAAGATGCAAAAGTACAATGCAGAAGTTCACAAGATGGAAGAGAGAGCAAGACAGAGATTTACGTGGTTCACCCAAGGTGGGCTACGTCCATGGAGAAACAGTCAGACCGCGTTTTTCTTATCGACAAGACAAATAGATACAATCTATAGAGGGATACAAATTTCAACAACGTGCTACCACACTCTCACAGTGTTCTTCCCACCACAACATAGCTATCCATGGCTTTTCCTACGTGAGCCAAAATTACCATACTTTTGCCATTGAATCAATTGAAATCATCAACCAATTTTAGCAAGATTTTTGGTTTCTCTTCTTGATTTTAGTGGACAAGATTGCTGGCCCCCCCCGGTGACCTTGTCCACTCAAGGTGGCACACAACACCATGGGTCCCAAGCCCGGGCTAGCATAGACACACCCTCTTTACAAGATATCAATCTCCACATACAACAATCTCCCACTTGGAGACTGATCATAACAAATCCATGCTGCCACCTTATGTGCATCTTTCACATGACTGTTTCCCATTCTCCTTATGATTCTTGAAGGCCAATTGAAATTGAGCATAAGCCCAACTTCTCCCTTGTTATCACCTTCATCAACATATCTGTAGGATTCTGCCTCGTGTGTCTTCTCCAACTTCAATTGTCCATCTTCCAAAACTAAACGTATGAAATTGTACCTGAGCTATATATGTTTGGTTCTTGAATGGAAGGTTGAATTTTTTGCAAGATGAATAGCACTCTTGCTATCACTATGCAAGCTACAATTGCCTTGCTTCTCTCCAATTTCCTCCATAAAACTTTACAACCAAATCATCTCTTTACTAGCCTCTATCATTATTTCGCCTCTGTTGTAGAGAGTGCAATGAACTTTTGCAACTTTGAAATCCAGCTTACCGTTGTCCCTCCTATAGGAAATACATATCTAGTAGTACTTCTTCTAGCATCTTTATCACCCGTCTTATTAGAATCAACATATCATTGCAAAATAGCATCAGAACCTCCAAAGCACAATGCATTCTTAGTGGTACCTCTCAAGTATCTAAGAATCCACTCCACTGCCAACCAATGCTCTTTTCTTGGATTGTTTATATACTTGCTTACAACTCCCACTACATGTGCAATATTCGGCCTTGTGTATACCATTACATACATCAAACTACCAATTGCTGTGTATATGGGACTCTTGACATGCAATCAATTTCTTCTTGTGACTTAGGACATTTTTATAATCTGAAAGGACTGGCCAAAGGCATAGAAACTGGCTTTGCATTTTGCATTTCAAATCTTTCAAATACCTTCTCAACATAAACACTCTGATACAAAATCAATTTCTAATTTTTCCGATCTCTAGTTATGTGCATACCGAGGATTTGCTTTGCAGCACCTAAATCATTCATTGCAAAAGTACTTGCCGGCTTCCTTTTGAGTGCATTTATATCTTGCATATTTGACCCTGCAATAAGCATGTCATCAACATACAATGGCAAAATCACATATCTAGCATCATCTAATTTCTAGAAATAAACACAGTGATCTGAATGACATCTAGCATAGCCTTGCTCTACCATAAACCCGTCAAACTTCAAATACCAGTGCCTTGGAGCTTGCTTCAAGCCATATAGACTCTTCTTCAACCTGCATACCAACTCTTTCTTTCCTTTGACCTCAAAACCACATGGCTGCTACATATAAATCTCTTCTTCCAATTCTCCATGGAGAAAAGTTGTTTTCAAACATCCATTTGCTCAAGATGCAAATCTTCTACAACCACAAGACTTAGAATAGTTCTAATTGAAGTCATCTTCACAACATGTGAAAATATTTCATCAAAGTCAACAAGTCCCTTTACCACAAGTCTTGCCTTGCACCTCCTTTTTCCTCCACCTTCTTCCTTCACCCTGTAGACCCACTTATTTTGCAATGCCTTTTTGCTAGTAGGTAAACGAACCAATGCCAAGTTTGGTTTTGATCCAAAGAATCCATTTCCTCTTTCATTCCTTGCTCCTACTCCTTGGAGTCTTCTTGCATTGCTTCCTCATATGTTTTTGGTTCACTAGAATCAGTCAACAAAACGTAATTGAAAGTAGAAGTAAATTTGTCAGGTGTTCCACTTACCCTTGTAGATTTTCTTAGTGGACTTAGAGGTGTTTGAGGTTCTTCTTCTTGTTTTTGTGCATTCTCATTTTCTACTCCATCCGGAACTAAATCCTCAATTATCTCATCAAAGTCAATAAGTCCCTCTACCACAAGTCTTGCCTTGCACCTCCTTTTTCCTCCACCTTCTTCCTTCACCCTGTAGACCCACTTATTTTGCAATGCCTTTTTGCTAGTAGGTAAACGAACCAATGCCAAGTTTGTTTTTGAGCCAAAGAATCCATTTCCTCTTTCATTCCTTGCTCCTACTCCTTGGAGTCTGCTTAGATTGCTTCCTCATATGTTTTTGGTTCACTAGAATCAGTCAACAAAACGTAATTGAAAGTAGGAGTAAATTTGTCAAGTGTTCCACTTACCCTTGTAGATTTTCTTAGTGGACTTAGAGGTGTTTGAGGTTCTTCTTGTTGTTTTTGTGCATTCTCATTTGCTACTGCCTCTAGTTCTTGCTTAGCTCGAGCCATCCCGTCCTCAAGCTGTCTAGCCACACTGCTAACATGTCGCCCCCTCTTCCACATTGGTTACAAGCTCTAGAATTAAATATTGATTCCTATTGATCGTAAAGGGTATGCCACCACTCCTCTATTGGGCTACCTTGCACAAGATCTAGCAAAACTACAAAGAATTGGAAGGATCAAGCATATAGCTATCTTTGGAGAGGGGATGGAGTGAGTGAAAGTGAGTCAGCAAGACATATGTATCCCTTACCTACTTGCTTCTCTTGCCTTCTTGCTTCCTTGCCTCCACTAGCACCACACCTCCTCGATGGATTCTACATGCTAGGCTTTGATTTCCATAAATGATAGAGTTGAGTGTGGTTTTATTCTTAGTAGCCTTGAAGATGTTGGATTTGGATAAGCTTTCAAGTGCATGGTTAAACTCTATTAGCATAAGCCTCATAGTGTGCATTAATGGAAGGTTGGCAGAGATTTGAGCTTATTTGATAAGTCATGGATGCCCTATATCACCTTCCCTCTTTTCCCTTGTAGTAGATGTCTTAGGCTATTTGGCTCAATATGAAGGGGATGAAGTAAACATTATAGGTATTAACTAGCCTGGGGATCAAGACCAACTAATTAACGAGGTATTTGTTGATGACACTAATTTTCTAATTAACAACTAGGACGGGAATGTTGAAAACCTATAGGACAACGTGATCTTCTCTCTAGCTTTAGGGTCTATATTCAGACCTCTTAAAAATAAGTTTCATGAGGTTAAAGGATGGCATATTCCTTTTCTTTTAGACAAAGGCTGCAAACAAATTAAAGAAGGATATATTTTTTAGCTTTTAGGAACTACCATGGGGTTTAAGTTTACTGAAGAACAAAGATGGTAATGGGATTTGGACAAGATAATGGTGAAGATGGATAGATGGAGAGGGTTGCAACTGAATGTAGCAAATCGAGCTTTGGTTCTTAAGCATTATTTCATAGGGAATTAATCTATTTCTTTTCTTGCTTGGACCCACCCAAGAATGCAGTCATCATGAAACTCCAGTTTATGCTCATAAACTTCTTGTGGGGCGGGGTTATGCCTAAAGTAAAATGGGAGTTTGTATGTCAAGAAAAAGAGAGAGGTGGCATGAATCTGTTGACCTAGCTCACAAACTCTCTCTAGAATGGATCATTAAGGCTTTCCAGATTGGGGATGAGACATAGGCCAAACTCCATAATAATATTGATGAACTTCACCCTTAGGGGATTAAATAATGGAAAAACATACCAAGAATGGCAAAGATAAGTAGTCAAACTTCTTTTGTCTCTAAAGGTTCTCTTTTCAAAGGCATCTAGAGAGGGTGGGAAAGCTTTAAGGGTGAAATTCAATGGAGAGGTTTCTATCCAAACGACGTTGTCTAGCAGAGCAAGATTCCTTTTTTTTTTTTTCCCCCCCCAAAATCTCAGGTGCATGGCAAAGATATGGTCAATAATTAAATCCATCCCTATAATGTGTATGAAATATACTTTATTCAAAGATATATAGGCAAGTTTGAATGGTTGATTTAGGCTAGCCTTGGAGGGATTCTATAGGCCAAAAGCTCACCTCTTGAAGTTGCAAACCTATTATCTACGTGAGAGAGAGAGATAGAGAGAGAGAGAGAGAGATTTTTCTATAGACATTCTCTAATTCACTACAATATCATATCACTCTTGTAGACTTTTAGACTTCAACAAGACTCACATTGCACATGTTACAGGTTTCACACCTTTTCAAAGAAAGGGTAGTTTGGGTTGGGATTCAAACTCGAAGCTCAAGGGTTTAGGCTCAAAAAATCATAGCCCCGCACTGGTGGACCACTTCTCGGATTGAATAGATGTAAGCTACTTTGTTGATTTGATTCTCGGTGCATAGCACTTCTTGAGCTTTGCCACATTTTGTTCAAGATTTTAGACCTCCTACATGGTCATGCTAACAATGAGGTGAAGGGGGAGCTGCCACCACCTAAGTAAAATATTTCACCTTCCTTCTAGCCATGACTTGACACCAAGTTGTAAAGCAAATCTTATGTTCGACTCTTAATGAGCTCGTGGTGGGCATATGCATCCATGGCAATTGTTCGCTCTACCTTGAATACCATTGCATCAACGATTCAACTTCTAGTTATGGAAGCATGGGCAAATGTGAAATTTTAGCTACTCGCTTTTGCCATGGCAGCACCTTGGACAAATGAAACCATACATGTTTGTTGGATTTGATGCAGAATAAGTCTCAGTATTGCACGTGAGAAATTTCCTTAGAAATCACACTTGATGATCTACTGGCATTGTTTGGAGTTAGAAATGATCGAATTCACATGGTAAAGGCTGAAATGTTGTCATAGTTCTCCAAAATATGTTGGCTAGCTACTAGTTTTTGTCGATGATAGTTCTAGGACTCTCCCTACCACATGTAGTGTGATTGGTCATGATGTGGATTTTGAGAAGGCAAATTAGAGTTGTGAGATGCGCTAATTGGTTGGGAGGCGATTAAAACAATAGATTTATGTCGACGGGAAGAATGATATGAATCGGTTTTTGTGCTCTGTGTTGTATGATCATGTGATGAAACTGCATCCCAACGTGAAACCAATTGGTGAGCGACTAGCTTTTCACACAAGAATTGGCTACTATTTTGTTATCCCTAGGCTTACGAAGATTTTGTAGTTCACCATGTGCTCTACCACCAATGGCAATGTCTCCAACAATCATTTGATGGGTGACATCCCGCAAGTAGCACCTTTCACAGGTTTTTCTGTCTCATCGTATGAAGGCAATTTTGCATTGTGTGGCTCACCTCTTCCTGCATGGAAGACACGATAAAAACAGCTACCAACTTTTGATAGAGAGATTGGGTTACAAGGGAGTGATGATGAGAACAAAGCTTTCTAGATGTTGCATTTGTACTACTCATTTGTGTCAATGCATTGACCAAGAATTGTGGAAAATTGATCCAACAACTACTTAATTGTCTATTTTGAGGGAGGAAAACGTTTTTTTATAAGGATTGCTTAGATATAGTTCAATTCATTTTTTTCTTTTTAATGTAAATTCCACGTGTTAATTCACAAAAAGAGTGATCTTTCATCCACTATAGCACTGTCTCTATCGATGCAATGCTAATAAATTCCTCTTCCAATTAAAGGTATGAACCACTTCCATAGCAAGAAACAACATACTTATCCTCAAGGATGACACAAATCTAAATCAAGGCTCCCTACATATTGTTGAACAGTTGTAACTGATGGCCCACAACCACAGCTCTTCTTTGGTGGACTCATAGCACTTCTCATTGGCTACCTCCGCTTCCTCAGTAAAGTTTGTCCTATCTTGTACATAAAATCAAAATAAGAAGGAGATCCACACCTCACACAATCAATAAGCGTATGTTAATCTGGTTATCTAGATTGGAGGTATTAAAATTTATGTCTTCGCCCCATTTGGATGCATGAAATCTAAGATGAATATGCACAGTGGAAATACTACATGGTTTATCTTTGAGAGCTCCTCCAACTATTCTAGGATTCTCTCCTCCCTTCAACATATTGATGGAGCTAGTCGAGGGTTGCACCTCGCTTTGCTAATGTGCTGATGGCATTGGTGCACTTGAAGGAGGATATGGATCCTACAAGATTTGATAGCATTTGGATTGGATATGTTGTTCTCCCTAGCCCTAATGTTCTTTGGCTTTTGGTAGTTTACAACATCATTGTGAACTTGCAGCCTTAGGGCAATCTCTCCAAGTGATTTTGAGCAAGGTTCTCTCTCATCACACAAGATGGTTTTGTGGTTTCTTGGTTAGACCTAGGGGTTAAGTATGATTCATGAGTAGAATGTGTTCTTGTTCTCATGTGGATTGTCATGTCAATATCATGAATAAGAGATGATAAGAGATAAAAAAGAATCGCCTCTATTATTGAAGATAGTGTACTTCCAAGGTAACAATCTTGTGTCATCTTGTCACACTAGATGTATATGCACAATACTTAATGCAACAAAGAAGAACAAATCTTTGGACAAAATCATTGCATTATAGTTACTTCTATCTACACCTAATTGAAAATTGAGATTAGATTGCATGCAAAAGAGAAATGATGATTCGATTAGAATTGGACTCCTACAAATGTCTAGCTGAACTGTATCTACTATGATGTAATCGACCTTTTGTCACTGGTTTAGATTGTGAATGATAATTCTAGCCCACCCAAATCATCTCTGCATTGCCAATTTTGCCTCTAGTTCTTGCCCAGCTCGAGCCATCCCGTCCTCGAGCTATTTAGCCACACTGCTAACATGTCGCCCCTCTTCCACATTGGTTACAAGCCCTAGAATTAAATATTGATTCCTATTGATCGTAAAGGGTATGCCGCCACTCCTTTATTGGGCTACCCTACACAAGATCTAGCAAAACTACAAAGAATTGGAAGGATCAAGCATATAGCTATCTTTGGAGAGGGGATGGAGTGAGTGAAAGTGAGTTAGCAAGACATATGTATCCCTTGCCTACTTGCTTCTCTTGCCTTCTTGCTTCCTTGCCTCCACTAGCACCACACCTCCTCGATGGATTCCGAACGCTAGGCTTTGATGATAGAGTTGAGTGTGGTTTTATTCTTAGTAGCCTTGAAGATGTTGGATTTGGATAAGCTTTCAAGTGCATGGTTAAACTCTATTATCATAAGCCTCATAGTGTGCATTAATGGAAGGTTGACAGAGATTTGAGCTTTCCTGATTGATAAGTCATGACCTCTGCTCTTTTCCCTTGTAGTAGATGCCTTAGGGTATTTGGCTCAACATGAAGGGGATAAAGTAAACATGTATTAACTGGCCTGGGGATCGCTTGGGGATCAAGACCAACTAATTAACGAGGTATTTGTCGATGACACTAATTTTCTAATTAACAACTAGGATGCGAGTGTTGAAAACCTATAGGACAATGTGGTCTTCTCTCTAGCTTTAGGGTCTATATTCAGACCTCTTAAAAATAAGTCTTATGAGGTCAAAGGATGGCAAATTCCTTTTCTTTCAGAAAAAGGCTGCAAACAAATTAAAGAAGGATATATTTTTCAGCTTTTAGGAACTACCATGGGGATTAAGTTTACTGAAGAACAAAGATGGTAATGGGATTTGGACAAGATAATGGTGAAGATGGATAGATGGAGAGGGTTGCAACTGAATGTAGAAAATCGAGCTTTGGTTCTTAAGCATTATTTCATAAGGAATTAATCTATTTCTTTTCTTGCTTGGACCCACCCAAGAATGTAGTCATCATGAAGCTCTAGTTTATGCTCAGAAACTTCTTGTGGGGCGGGGTTATGCCTAAAGTAGATGGGAGTTTGTATGTCAAGAAAAAGAGAGAGGTGGCATGAATCTACTGACCAAGCTCACAAACTCTCTCTAGAATGGTCCATTAAGGCTTTCCAGATTGGGGATGAGACATAGGCCAAACTCCATAATAATATTGATGAACTTCACCCTTAGGGGATTAAATAATGGAAAAACATATCAAGAATGGGAAAGATATGCAGTCAAACTTCTTTTGTCTCTAAAGGTTCTCTTTTCAAAGGCATCTAGAGAGGGTGGGAAAGCTTTAAGGGTGAAATTCAATGGAGAGGTTTCTATCCAAACGACGTTGTATAATCATAGATGTCTCGAGGTCTCACCCCACCCCTACCATCTCTCGGCTAGCATGTTGCAGAAATTTCCAACTCACACCCACGGCTCACTGTCTCATTCAGGTGAGATGGGACCTAAACAACAAATATCTCTACATCAAAATAACAACTCAAAAAAGATCAAAAGTGCATGTGAAAATGATGTGAGTGCACAGGCAAAAGTGATTGCTAGGTGATAGGTCTAACATGCATCTTTTGTAACTTTTGCTAGACCATACCAACAACTCATTTCATAAAAAACTACATCTCTACTCACTTGCATCCTGGGAGTGGAAGGGTTATTACAACGATACCCTTTCTGCTGCACATAATACCTGATGAAGATGCATTTTTTGGCCTTTAGATCCAGCTTAGTTCTCCTCTCATTAGGAACATGAACATAAGCTATGCAACCAAATACTTTCAAGTGTGAAATATTGTGTTTTCTGCTTGTATACTTTTCCTCATGCGTCATGAAATGGACAGCTACAGTGGGGTTCAATTCATAATATACACAGTAATTGCTACTGCTTCAGCCCAAAAATAATCAAGCATCTTCTTTTCATTCAGCATAGCCCTTGCGACTTCTGCAATGTGCCTCTTCTTTCTTTCTGCAATCCCATTCTGCTGAGGGGTAGATCTGCATGGTTTCTCTAAATTTAAATAATCACTGAATTCATCTGAGAAATACTCTCCCCCTCCATCAGATCTCAACACTCTCATATGCATGCCCTTTTCCTTCTCAACCATGGCCTTAAAGGCTTTGAAGTGGCTGAACACTTCAATTTTTGCTTCATAAAGTACACCCATACCTTCCTTGTGTGATCATCAATGAAGCTCACGTAATAGTGTCATCCACCAAGAGAAGTTGAGCAATTTTATCATTGATTTTACGGATATTGGGATGTTCAGACATTGTGATGATATGATTATGTTTTTGTGCCACATGCCATGTTACTGGTACATGTATTTCTATGAGTATTCTTGTAGGATGATGATATGGTGCAGATCTCTCATTCGAGGGAATGGTTCAATTGATTCTATCATGATGGTGTTATGTTGAGATTTCATGATTTGGGTTGTCTTTTTATGTTGCCCCGTGAGACTCTGGTGTTGATAGTAGTGGATCTTGGATCAGGGCACATATGGACCTGAGGTGATGATGCTTTGGTATGCTTTATGTAGAGTGTTATGGATTACGTCTTAGGTTATGCAGGGTGCATCTACTCTGATACCATACAGTGGCAAGACCTCTTGTTTCCATTGGTTTGTTGTTGATTTCTATGCACGATGCAGTGGTTTTGAGTTGGTTTGTGATGATCATATATGCCACTGGATAGTATCATGAGGGATTTATGCCTTGTGTATTTAGATGATGTCAAATGCTATGAGCGCGTTTTCATTCAGGGCTTGTTGCATGGATTGGATGCAAGGATAGATGATCATGCATTGTGGTTGTGGTATTCAAGTTGATGCTATGGTTGCATACAGCTAGTTTATATGCCATTACATGGTATGATATGTGGGTCAACTAGCCATGATTGCAGTGGATCAATGGTAGGTGATAGTATCCTTACTGCAGCATAGTTTTTGGTTATGGCACCGAGCGGTTGATCATGGTGGTAAGATGGGATAGTCTGGTTTCATCCATGTGTGGTGGATATGCACGGCCATGCCAAGATAGTGTTTTGATGCCGCTTATGATGGGTTTTTATGCTTGCGGTTATTGGATTTATGCCATCGATGAGCATCGATATTAGGATTGATTGATGATACGGTCATATTGGTGATGTCATGGATTAGTTGCTATTAGTTTTGTGCCATTTGGATTGTCGTGATAGTATTTTGAGGTTTATGATGCCATGATAGAGTCAATTATTAGGTTTTTTTTAATGGTTGCAATTACAAACTTGGAGGGTGGTTTTTGTATGGCAGTTGTGGACATGTATACATCAGTTATACATGCTTCTAAGTCTAGCTGGATCATGGATAGGATGAAGCGTGAGAGAGGCTAGGGTTTGTGACATGTGGCACTCATCTAAGGCTTCAGATCCGATGGTGGAGATCAAAGATGTGGGAAACCCTAGGGTTTGCAGAAAAACAAAAGAAGGGAGTTGTCTACTATGTTGGGGGCTAAACCAGAGGAGCTACAGCTTGTGGAGAAGGAGAAGGGGAGCTTGTAGAGTTGAGGATATGTGGACAACACCTGGCAGGGCTGCCACCATGAACTAGAGTCTCCGAGGTAGTTGACAACATCCGTTTCCATCAATTTCTTGCTGCTCAGGTGCTCTTCATGAATTCACCCTATTTAAGGAGGGTTGGAGGTCTAGAAAGATGCTGGTTGTGGCTGGAAACTTGCTGTAGGTGATTGGTTCAGTCAACAGGCTATGGCAGTAGGAAGGAAATTTTGATTTTTTACATTGTTGGCTGGTGGATAGAGCCGATCAGGAACAGCCTACAAGTGCTCTAGAATAAGTCACCCTACTTCAAGGGAGTCGTGAGCCCATAAATATGCTATACATGCAGTGCTTTTTGCATAGGGTGCTCCTGTCTGTTCATGGCTATGATTCTAAAGTAGCCATTTCAATATCTTATCATCACAAGAAAGTGGAAGCTATCCTTGATGGTGGAGAAGGAGTGAGTATTATGACTAAATAATGTTGGGAAAAATGGGGAAGACCACCCATGGAGAAAACCTCGTCGATAGTTAAATTGGCAGATGGAACTACTACAAGACCATCATTTTATTCTTCTTTATATAAAATTGCATCACACCGATTCACAGACCGAACCACCTGTTTCACCGTTTCAGCCTGCGTTTCGGGTTTCGGGGCCGTTTCACGTTTCGGGGGGTTTGGCACAGGGGAAACGCCGTTTTGGGCCTTCGTTGCACCGTTTCGGCGTTTCAGCGTAACTATGAAGTGAAGGAACCGCACCAGAAGACCTCTTGGATCTTTTTCTCTTCCTTTGACAAAGCAACCGGTGGAATGGTTGTCTATGATCTTGATGGTAAGGTAATTCGGAAATCAGGTTTTCCCTTGAAGGTAAGCAGTAATAATGAAGCTGAATATGCTGCTTTAGCTGAAGGTTTAGTGCAATATCATCTGCACCATGTTGTTGATGCTCTTATGATGTTGAATTTTGTCAGCACATAGGCTATGCTTATGGACGTCCAGTGTGTTGTTGTCCACCCCATTAAATTGAAAATTCTATGAACTTGTTGGTCTCATCGAGCCTAAGAGCTATATTTGAGTTAAGGGGATATTAGAATTTGAACCGGATCAAGGGTCTCCTCTTGAGGTAAAGGAGCCACTCTGACCGCTCTCCAACGTGGTACTGGGAGTGCTACAGGCTTTGGGCGCCCTGCTGCCCCTGGTGGTCTTGGGGTGTGTGAAGCAAGGCACCCTGCTGCTCCTGGTAGTCCTGGAGTACGTGGTATAGGCCGCAGGGGAGGTGCAGACGGGGTAGTAAGTGAAGCAGAGTTACGGGAAACGGGGAAACGGAAACGACGAGAGAGGCAAATATGTGTCGACTGACATGAGGTAGCTCATGGGGTTGGCATTTGATAAAAATGTTATGGACCCTTGGCCAAAATAGAGGAGCGCATTCTTAAATGTCTTCGTGAACCATTCCCAGTTCTTGAAGGTCATGAGTTTCATACTAGTGCAAATGCTTCAAGCATCGTCGGATTAGAGATGCAATGCACGCCCAGAAAGAAAATCCAAAAAATATGGATGAAAAGGATTGGAAATGTGCCAAGAAGGAGTCGCACAAGTGGATCAATAGCGGCAGTCAAAGAGAGAGGTAGCACTAACCAGAGGTACTTCACATCTGAGGAGTGACGACAAGGGAGCATTCCATGCTTGGAAGGTAAGTGTTTTCTTTCATGGTATTTCTTCCCTTCTTTTCTTTGCTTATTTATAATTGTTTGTGTTTTCATAAATTTGTTTTTGTTTTGCTATAATATGAGGTGCTTGGTCATGGGTCTATGGAGGATGAGTATTTATTGGCATATGAAAAGGGTGCAAGAGAACTCTTCAAAATGCTTAAGAAATAGGGCATCCAAATTAACTAGGAATAAGTTATTAAGCGACGAGTGAGCACATATATCTCAAGCTTTTTGATCATTTAGTGTTCTTTTCTACATCTTCATGGTAGTATGCTAATACATGTGTCTCTGTTGTATGCAGGGACTGACCATAAGTTTTGAAGGTACAAACGACCCTAAGGACAAGGGTGAGGGCACATCAAGGCCCAATAAAGATTATGAAAATGATGAGTAGTTTATACATTTACATATGTAGTCATGTAATGAAACACCCCATTTTGTCATGAGGGGTTTTTGTAAGCACCATTTATATCCACTATACATAGGTAGTTTGTAGTTTTATCTTATAGTACTTGTTTTGCCTTAGGAAATTTTTACGCATCTCTTCACCAAGATCTTGCAGCCATTTTTAGTGACATTTTGGGACTTAGAAAATTTTCATTTTCTTTGTAATTACCATTAGAATACACGTTGAAAACCATTGTATACCTTGTAGTGCTATTAGATGGGTGCCCCTTTCTTTGCATGCCCATTGAAATTTTCACACATGGCAACCATGCAAGCACACATCATGCCTACACACACTTGGGCACTCGGTGTGTAAAGACCTTTTTTGTACTTGGGGGCGTTAATAGAGCATAGAGGGTGAATTAGTATATGCAGACATCAAAGGCGTGCTTAGTAGGTATTGGTACAATGCATTAGGTGCAATGTATATGTGTGTTGAATATATAAATGGAGGGGGGGTTTAATAGAATGTAGGGTGTATTAGTGTATTTGGGGATTTAATATAGTATAGAATTCTAATTCCTATACCAATACTCATGCTTAATACCAATTCTTAATGACTTGTAATAATGATAATGTCTAATGCATGCCTTGTGGATAATGCCTATTTACTAATGCTAAAATCTAAAGAGATCTTCTAATATCAATACCTAATGCTTATGCGTTTTTCTAAAACTAAAGCTAATTGTTAATGTCTATTGATAGATTCACCTATTGTACCCTGTGTATGTGTGGATGCGTATCATGTATACCATGCCAATTCGTCACTAAAGCACTAATATTTCATTCTTAGAAAAACTATCATGATGCTTCTTTTGTTGACAATAGTTTAGCACATTGTCAAATTGAACTTTTTTGTTTTTGAGCTTTTCTTTTTGTAGGTCATAAAGAAAATGGAAATGGAAATTGTGGCGAGATTGGAGGTTCATTCTAGCGATCCAAATTTCATATGCTACTTTGAAAGTCTTGGAATGAGAAGTTGACAATGATTATATCAAAAGTTCTAAGCATGCATGTTGAACTAAAGCACAACCATGGAGATATGGAAACTCTTGGTGATGTTTTTCCTTTGAGCACATCTAAAAAATCATAAATCACATGGGACAAAGATGAGATGTATCCAAAATACATCATCAAAAAATATTGTTTATGTATTCAAAGTTTGTGGTTGAAGAAATTTTGAAACACGGCTATTATTGGAATGAGATAGCATTAGGAACATCAATTAAATTTTAACAAGTGGATCACTTTTCATTTGCACAAATAAAGATTACCAAAGTGATTGATGGTGGTGTTATTGATAATGGAAAGTCTTAGGACACTCACTAAGACATCATCATAGAATTTCAAATTTCAAATGAGCATTTGAGTACATAAGTGATTTCTTATCGAGATTGGATGGATTCTTTGAACATGTACATGAGCATGATTAAAAGATTCTTTGGCTTTGAAAACTAATCCTTGAAATTCCTCTAGGTGCTCAAGCGTTGTCATATCATGTTCTTCGTGTCCCTATGCATGCGCTATCCCACCCTACAGCAATCATTGCTCGAAGTTTCCTTCACTTCAATCCCTTACCTCAACATCCTCTCCAAGAAGGTCATCTATACTGGCTTCCCTTACCAGCCTCCCAACCTCTTCCTCCCATATCCTCTCCACTTTGCAAGAGTACCCTCCCCTCCTCGCCTCCTGTGGTCACCTCTCCCCTCCGTAGCCGTCCTTCTTCCGCTACACATGGAGAATCCTCTTCTTCCTCTTCTTGAGACTCTTCCTCATCTCACCACTCTTCCTCTGATGATTCCTCCTCCAATTATGCCTCTGGTTTTGATGAGATTCCCTCCATTCCCTGGGTTAGTGTGACTGGTGATGATTGGAGTTCTGACTACAACTATGATTGTGATATGCTTTTCTAGCGTATTCTTACTCTAGACTCTCATCCCTATACCCCCACTTTCTTTACACCTCCCCACACTCCCAATCAGAGATTTACAGAAAAAGAGTATGCATGTCTTTGAGCAGTGAAAAGTGGGAAAAAAACAGATGCCTTTTGAAACCATCTGCAGCAGCCAGAAAAGGGCAATATAGTTGTTGATGCTTTGGCAACTGTGTGGGTTTATGCCTTGAATTGGTAGCCAGTACTGACATAGATTGTGAATGCAAAACACCTCTTGTTGAGGTATTTTTCTGTTGGAAAAGCAAAGGTAATTGTGCATCAGTTACCTACACGGTGTGAGAAATTTGCAGATTTCAGAATATGGATCAATCACCTATCCAGTGGGATTCACAAGATAGGGATGTACATCCGAGACAGAGAAGTGTGCCGCAAACTCGACAAGAATTTGAACAGATGGTACGCACTCGTATACAAGAGATGGAAAATCTCAAAAGGGATCCAAGGGCTCAGCATTTGTTTCAAGCAGAAGCTATGCCTAATGTAGTATATGACGTGCCAATGCCAGAGGCACTCTCTCGTGTACAGCCTGAGAAAGAGAGATCTCATAGGAGACGGTCTCATAGCAGAAAGAGATCGAGGCATCATCACCGATCTCCTAGTTCATCACCGTCTACCTCGAGTTCGACTTTGTGTCTTCTTCTTCCTTATCAGATAAACCATCCAGGAAAAGAAGGAAACACAAGAAGTCTAGGAAGAGAAAGTCTTCCAAAGAGACCAAGGAATTTAAAGAGGGAGGAAAATCTGTCAAGTTTATGACCTACAATGGACAGTATGGTCATACAGACAAAGCATTGCAGTTCATCAGACAGTTTGATGCTGCCTTCGGTACAGAAAAATTTTCAGAATCCTCCAAATTAAGAATGGTCAGTTTACACTTGACAGCAACAGCTAGTGCATGGTGGAGTGCACAGACCACAGATGGGTCAGCCCCAAGGAAGTGGAAGGACTTCAAGAAAGCCTTCTACCAGCAGTTTATGCCTAAATAGTTTAGAGACCATGTTCTTCAAGATTGGGACAGCTTGCATATGGATGCAGGAGATACAGTGGATGGGTACAACCAAAAGTTTTGGGATGCTTATTTGCAGGTTGCACCTTTCAAAAAGATCTCCAAAGGCACCCAAATGATGGTGAAGCAGGCCGCCACGGATTTCTCCCAGGAGGGAAAGATGAAAAGGACTTTGAAAAGAGAGTTAAAGAGTGCTTGAAATTGCTGGGAGGGAAGCGAATGGAGGCCACAGGCACGCCCCGGACAGATGCAAAACCATGCGAGCTGGTCCATCGCTTGATGCGGAGCATTGGTCAGCGTGGGCCAACGCGGTAGGACAAGAGCGGACTCTCGAAGGCTCGCCTGTGCTGTCGCATGAGCCGAGGAGCGAAGCACGTGTCGATCGTGGCGTGCTTTATGCACCTATGCGCTCGGGACGCTCGTGCTCTAGGCTTTCCATCCGACCCATCTTGAAACACGGACCAAGGAGTGTAACACGTATGTGAGTTGGTGGGCGAAAAACTCATGGAGGTGCAAGGAACTTGATAGGTGGGATCCCCCCTGAGGGGTGCACCATCGATTGACCGTGATCTTCTGTGAAAGGCTCGGGAGCGTACCTGCTAGGACCCGAAAGATGGTGAACTATGCCTGAGTAGGGCGAAGCTAGAGGAAACTCTGGTGGAGGCTCGTAGCGCTTTTGATGTGCAAATCGTTCGGCAGACTTGGGTATAGGGGCAAAAGACTAATCGAACCATCTAGTAGCTGGTTCCCTCCGAAGTTTCCCTTAGGATAGCTGGAGCTCCTTGCAATTTTATCGAGTAAAGCGAATGATTAGAGGCATCGGGGGTGTAACACCCTCGACCTATTCTCAAACTTTAAATAGGTAAGCGGTCAGGGTTGCTCCATTGAACCTCAGCACGGAATGTGAGCTCCAAGTGGGGCCATTTTTGGTAAGCAGAACTGGCGATGCGGGATGAACCGAAAGTTGGGTTACGGTGCCGAGCTACGTGCTAACCTAGATCCCACAAAGGGTGTTGATTGATTAAGAGAGTAGGATGGTGGTCATGGAAGTTGAAATCTGCTCAGGAGTGTGTAACAACTCACCTACCGAATCAACTAGCCCCGAAAAAGGATGGCACTGAAGCATGCGACCTACACCCAGCCATCGGGGCGAGCGCGAGGCCCTAATGAGTAGGAGGGCGCAGGGGTCATGGTGCAGCTCCGGGCGTGAGCCTGAGTGAAATGGCCCCCGGTGCAGATCTTGGTGGTAGTAGCAAATATTCAAATGAGAACTTTGAAGGCCAAAGTGGAGAAAGGTTCCATGTGAACAACAATTGGACATGGGTTCGTCGATCCTAAGAGATGGGGCAATCCTGTGTCAAGGGCGCAATGTGCGCCGCGCATCAAAAGGAAATCGGGTCAATATTCCCAAACCGGGACGTGGTGGTGGACGGTAATGTGACCGAATTCAAAGACCCCGGCAGGGGCCTCAGGAAGAGTTCTCTTTTATTTTTAACAGCCCGCCCACCCTGTAATCGGATCACCCGAAGATAGGGTCCAACAGTCGATAAAGCATCGCACATCTCGCAGCGTCCCCTTCGGTGGCCCGTGAAAATCCATAGGAGCGATTGCTGATCGCGCTAGATCATACTCATAACTGCATCAGGTCTCCAAGGTGAACAACCTCTAGTCGATAGAGAAATGTAGTTAAGGGAAGTTGGCAAAACGGATCTGTAACAAAGGATTGGCTCTAAGGGCTAGGCCTAGGGGTCTGCTATCTGACCCCAAAGGCTGTCAGGGGTTTGCCCGAGCTACCTTAGCAGCTAGGGCGAGCCCCCACGTGCCGACCAGGTGATGGGCATAGAACGCTGCCCCTTAGGGCGGTCCTCCCTAGGTGGTGAACAGCCGTCTCAGAATTGGTACGGACATGGGGAATTCGACTGTTTAATTAAAACAAAGCATTGCGATGGTCCTTGCGGATGTTGATGCAATGTGATTTCTACCTAGTGCTTTGAATGTCGAAGTGAAGAAATTCAACCAAGCACAAGTAAATGGTGGGAGTAACTATGACTCTCTTAAGGTAGCCAAATGCCTCGTCATCTAATTAGTGATGTGCATGAATGGATTAATGAGATTCCCACAGTCCCTATCTACTATCTAGCAAAACCACAGCCAAGGGAATGGGCTTGGAAGAACTAGTCGGGAAAGAAGACCCTGTTGAGCTTGACTCGACTTTGTGAAATGACTCGAGATGTGTAGAATAAGTGGGAGCCTCTGGCGCAAGTGAAATACCACTACTTTTAACGTTATTTTCTCGGGGGGGTCACTCATCGTATGTAACCCTATCACGTGAGTTCAACAGATGGATATTTTTTATTTCTAAAATTTACAGAAATAAATATACATAAGGGACTATTTAAAATAGTTTTGGAAAAAATTTACAGATTTGTATAGAAAAGGGGTACATTTTATTAATGAAAAAATTTACAGATAAGGGATTTTAAATATAGGCCTTGAACGCACGTGATATAGAGGGTTTATACATAGTGACCCCCCTGAGGTTATTTTACTTACTCCGTGAGGTGGAGGCGGGGCTCGGCCCCTACTTCTGGCCTTACGATGAGCTCGTGTGCCGATCCAGGTGGAAGACATTGTCAGGTGGGGAGTTTGGTTGGGGCGGCACATCTGTTAAAATATAACGCAGGTCATCTCGGCCTTCGGTGGGGCTTTCGCCCAAAATTGGTCGCCTTGTCATCTCGTCCATCCCCGACACGTCGTCTCTGCGTTGGGTGGGATTCTCGCTCGAAATAGTCGTCTCGTTGTCTCATGTGCCCCGATGCATCGCGGCCTTGGGTGGGGTTTTCGCTCTGAAACAGCTATCCTGTGGTCTCGTCCCTCCCCAACGCGTCGTGTCGATGTCTCAGCCTTGGGTGGGTTTTCGCTCCGAAATAGCCATCCCGTCGTCTCGCCCCCCCAGACACGTCATCTCGACGTCTCGGCCTTGGGTGGGCTTTTTACTCCAAAATGGCCGTCCCATCGTCTCACCCCCAGTGAGCTTTTGAGATAGAGTTAGTTCGTGTGAGACCATAAAACATCAATGTGTGAGTGCTAGAGGATAGCAGTTTCTAGTTTTTGAGCAATAATTGACAGAGTTTAGTCAGCCCACACGTGCTAAATAGAAGGCTTGGCTATGAGTGGGGAAGGTTGAGAATGTTCCATCTAAGTTGAGGCATCTATCATCTTTGGCAAACAACTATTATTCTTGGATTCATTCATGTTATGAGTACTTATCAAATTGTGTATCTTGCATTTGGGTTTCTGCACTCTATTTAGTACTTGGTATTTGCGCGTGCAATTTCCTTATCTCCACACTCTCACATCTACCTATAAAGAATGTGGAAGACATGAAGCAGACTTGAGTGCAACTTTCTTCACAACACATAAAAGAGAGAGGTGGCACAACCCCGCAGGACCAAGCTCTACCACCAACTTGGATACTTGTCTCCAAGCTCTCTCCAAGCTAAACCAAAAGGATCTGCAAGCATCTCAATTCACCTGTCCACCCTTGAGCACGTGGGCTGCAACTCCTCGACTCCCATAGAGTGCATCATCCTCAATGTCCCATACCACTGAATCCCATCCATCAAACTCACAATGCAACTGATCTATGATTCGCCATGAAGATGGCCAGAGTCTAGCCATGGTTCAAGCCCCCAACCATTAGTTGAGGAGTGCTCAACTGATCTATCTACAATAGCACCAACCGTTGCCTATATAGATGAGAATCCTACTATAAATAGCATATGCCATCAATTGCCTCCTCTATCCTCAACAGGCCCTATATATAGCATCCCCTATATATAACGATATGGCCCTTTGCTGCCTCTTGGACCACACTTACATGCTATCTAACCCCTAGTACAACCATGCACTTGACATACTCCCCTTTAAGAAATCACTCTTGAGTTCATAAGGAAGCCCCAAAACTCCCTTGAAGGGTAGTCAATGTCACCAAACTACCTCTAATGATCAGATCAAATATGATCAATCCCATGAAGCTCGAATCAAAGAACAACAATGGAAAAGCCACAAGCTTTGAAAATCAATCCATAGAAAGTAAATCCCCAATCTAAACAATGTTACTGAACCACAAGTCATCGTGTCGAAATTCTTGAATCCACATAGTAAGTTTCTTTAATAAATATGTACATGGTAGGAGATCTTTGTATCGAGAGATAAATAAGTCTAAAAACCCCATAAACGTTGGGTAGACATGAAAAATATCCATCCCAGAGCTCAAAGTCTTGGTTTGTATATGTACTAGAAACATTAGAGTCCGATCGGTCGAAATTCATGAATCACTTAGTATTGCGAGAAAATCCAGCAAACTGAATACCCTTGCCAATTCAAAAGCTGGGAGAGGATGTCATAGTATAAAATGCACGTCCTTAATGGGTTTTGAAAATGCAATGTTTTCCTTCACTTTCAAATTTACATCTACATTTTCATGATGTATTATAATTTTAAATGATAAGGTTTGTGTTGACATGTATTGTATGAAAGGATCAATTAGTGATAATTTGTTTTCATAATTTTCAAGACTTTTAATATACTTCTCCATATTTTGAATGTGTGAATATATTTTTTGCAAATTTTCATGTGCAAAGAAAGTTTCTATCCAATAACTTATATCATAAGAATTTTTCTCAGATAATTCCCTCCATCTGCTAGCAATTACTTTTCCTAAGAAATAACAATTATGGTATATCAAAGTGTGTATGAAGATGCACATGTTGTCAGGGAACTCCTCATGGAAATCAATGTTAATGTCATAACACTCAATTGAATGTTATATTTTCATAGTTGAGACTATGGTTAATAAAAATGTTATTGCAATGTATATGTCTTCACTTGGTTAATTTGCCATTTGTTGATCCCTAGGTTACCATACTCGGGCTAGTATAACTAGGATAAGTGGAGTGCTAGGAGATGAACTCGAGCAATGGGGTTAGTGAATCTGAGAAGCCAAGAGTGAAGACCAATAGCTAGCAGTAGTAGAAGCGAGGACTGAGGGCAACTAGCGGCAATGAAAAACACAAACATAGAAGAGAAGAAGGAAATCGGAGGGGCAAAAAGGCAAGTGATGATTGAGCCACGGATTGGAGTAGTGATTGCCTCTAATGGACAACAAAGGAAAAAAGGAGACACTGGCCCAATAGTGTGAATTGAGCTTTTGAGATAGAGTTAGTTTGTGTGAGTAGTAATAGACCATAAAACATCAGTGTGTGAGTGCCATAGGATAGCAATTTCTAGTTTTTTAGCAATAATTGATAGGGTTTAGTCGGCGAGAGGAGAGCTCTCGGAGGAAATCCATTCGAATCATCCCGATCCCTGTGTCGCAACTGGCCCGCGAGAGCTAAATAGAAGGCCTGGATATGAGTAGGGAAGGTTGAGAGTGTTCCATCTAAGTTGAGGCATCTGTCATCTTTGGCAAACAAGTATTGTTCCTGGATTCATTAATGTTATGAGTACTTATCAAATTGTGTATCTTGCATTTGGGTTTCTGTACTTTATTTAGTACTTGGTATATGTGGGTGCAATTTCCTTATCTCCACACTCTCACATTGATGTTATGTTGGTTTCATCGCCCTCTCTCATGTTATCTCCCAACCTGATTGCTTCCTTGTTGCTGCATCCCTCAAATGACGTAATGTTCAACACTGTGAGTTGGTCATGCAGCTTTGGACTTCTTAACCCCAATAAAAATCAAGGTAAGAGCTATTCATCGTGCTGAGCCTTTCATGGGGCTCATAGATTGCATTCAAATGTTTGATTTTTGCGATGAAATCATGCAAGGAACTTTTCTCTTATTTCACCTAATTCAACTAGTTTATAGGACACAGCTTTGGACCACTTGGAGAATACTCCAAAATAAATGCTACTATGAGTGTGGCCCATGTCTTTCTCTTCAAACTTAAGAGCTCAATACCAAGCTCTTGTCTTGCCATCTAGTTGTATTCGTAATGTTCCTATTTTGTCACCATCAAAGACATCTCCAAAGGTGGCACACACTTGCTCAAAGTGCTCAACATAAGTGATGGAATCACCTTCACCTTGGAATTTTGTTATCAATTTTGTGATGGCTATGGATCTATTTCTAGACCCATGATTATCCCTTGCTATAGGTGTTGCCACTTGCACTAGTGCCCCCCTTCCTGTAGCTTGCACTAATGCTCTCAACGCTTCATAAAAAAATACCATCTTATAAATAGGAGGTGGCTATGGATATGGCATTTGTTTGTTAACCATAATATGGAGGTGGTTGTTGTGGTCTATATGATCTTTGAGGTGGAATTGGCATTGTTTGTTGTCCCATATTAGGACTCACAAAGAATGATGCACTTTGCACACTAGTCAATGGGTTTATCGTTGGAGCTGTTGGGGAAAATGTAGGATTCAAAGTTACTGGATTAGACCTCGACATTGGCCCTTGATATGCCATTGTTGTCACTTGGGGTCTTGGGATTTGTGGTCCACCATGGATTGATGGTCTATGTTTGACCGAGCAGTTGTGGAATCCTTGAAGCAAACCCTGTAGGTTGTTGCACTTCTTGGTATTGATGGTAGTCTCGGATGGTGGTCTTTTCCAAATCAAATCGAAAGGCAGATCCCTCCGTAGTGTGTAGGTTCTGAGACCATAAATTTTTTTCAAAGGGTAGCATCATCACCCTCACAATGGTTTTGTGTCAATAGGCGGTGGCGGTCCTGAGGTCACTAGGTTTGTATGAGCAAATAGATTAATGTTTTCTATATTTTCAAACGATTGCACTCGTGGGTCGAATCTTACAAAGAAGTTGGATATTCCTTCGTAAATTCTATTGGAAGTTCATTGTCTCGGGGGGGTCACTATGTACAAACCCTCTATATCACGTGCGTTCAAGGCCTATATTTAAAATCCCTTATCTGTAAAATTTTTCATTAATAAAATGTACCCCTTTTCTATACAAATCTGTAATTTTTTTCCAAAACTATTTAAAATAGTCCCTTATGTATATTTATTTCTGTAAATTTTAGAGATAAAAAATATCATTTTGTTGAACTCACGTGATAGAGTTACATATGATGAGTGACCACCCCGAGTTCATTGTGTTGGGGACTGAGTCCCTGAGTCTGGAGCAATGGATACTTGAGTGTCCTCAGGGCTTTGTGAATTTCTCTCCATGCTCAAAGTCTCATCTGTACTTGAGTTGTACTCAAGGTAAGGCCCTAGTACAGAAGATGTGTTGTTTAAAGAAGACTTTTCTCTTAGAGATCTAATGCTTGGGTCCAAAATGGCCTCTAAATTGAAGTTGGATGCTCTATCTTCTAGCACTAATTCAAATCCTAAGATTCTCCCAGATCTGAGGTGCATGTATGATCAAAACAACACATATTTCCAGATTGGAATGATAGCTCAAAAAAGATCAAAAGTGCATGTGACAAAATGTGAGTGCATAGGCAAAAGTGATTGCTGGTGATGAGTCTAACATGGACCAGGCCAAGACCATGTCTCTCCCATCCAATGATGTCCCAGCAACTGCCGTGCGAGTGTAGTGCTCAAACAAATGTAGAAAAATCCAACGCAAAATGCCTGGACTAGTCCTATCTATCGACAGAGTCGAAATGATGTTAAGGTGTCCAACAATTAATTTACTCAACCTCACAGTGTCCTCACAACTGACCAATAGAATGACTGGCTCATTGATCACTCAACGCCATCCTCGCTCAACTCACTGAAGGTTCGAAAGATATGGCATTAAACCCGAAACCCCAGTGACCCACCTATTGTTGCATGTGAAGCATGCTCTTTTCACAAGTTGTTTTTCAACCACACTTTGGACCCACGTGTGTTTATATCCACTATATTTAGATTGGATGTCGCCAAGGGATTCAAGCCAAAGTTACATGAAAATTGACAAAAGAGTTGTGTGGTGTGGATGTTTAAATTCATCGTTGTCATGTCATTTTAGCATCCACACTAGCATTGTCATGAAATGCCATGAAGGTAGAGTAAACATAGGTGGTTAGGCATGGTGAGTGTATGCACAAGGGAAACAAGGGGCAAGCCACATGGAGTATGGAATTATGACACAAAAGAGTGGAGAGAAAATCAATGGATACTTCTCATGATTGTGGAAATGCATGGAGCATGTACAAGGCTATGGAGGCTTAGTTACAGGAAGGAGACATCGAGTACTATGACTAGAGATCAATGGAGATGGAGTGGAGTTGAATAATGGAAGAGGCATGTGAATCTAAGTGGCATGTAGCAAGTGTCAAGTGTAGAGGGTGTTGTGTCCATTACAAAGGATTTGGCTTGTTTAAATAGCCATGAGGAGGTGTGACATTCCTTAATAAAATAATAGCACTCTTCCCAAGCTTGTCTTCTTCCTAGTCTCAAGTCGGATACTCCATGATTTGAAAACAACTATTCTTGGGAGCGCAACTTTCTTATGCTCCAAACCATAGGCTAGATGCCCTTGATTTTTCCCCATTATTTTATCATTTGGGTGGGTTGGCACATGAGATTCCTTGCCACCTCAACTACTCTCCTCTCTTTTTTTAATACCTTGGGCCAAGTGTGGCCCCAAATTCCTTCCCATCCCCTATTAATAGTACTTCCCATTGACCTTGCACCTCCCTCCATTCAATGTGGCCTTGTTGGAGGCATGGCCCATTGAAGATGCTCCTCCACCTCAACACATTTATACATAATATAATGCACACTCACTAGATTATATGCATAATTCACAAGATGCCTACCTACATGGAGGTGCACATGAAGCTACTTGCCACCTTAACCATGGGGCCTAGGGCACACTTGATTCTATAATAGTATGCCACACATGCACACAACCTATTACTTATTACATTTATAAGAGTTTCTTTTTAACATTAATAGTCCCCCCCCCCCGCCCCCCCAAGGCATAAGTTGAGCATACGCATGCGTGGGTTGAAGCCAAATATGGATGGGCTTGAGATGCAATGTAAGATCTTCTTGGAAGTGTAATCAGCTGCATAATGACCTCCACAAAAGCCATTGTGGTATTGCTTTAGTACTCAAGGAACTTCATCACTAGGCATAGCTTGCCATAGGACACCATCGAGCCCTATGGACTATAAGCAGTAAGTGCCTACCCAACACATGGTGCTTGAATTCTCAACACAATAGATAATGGACAATGCATGCTTTTTTGCATCAAAGTAATGATGTTTGGCATCAAGCATCTATCATGAAGCATAGTGGATGGGGTGCATGTATTGATCTTCTCCATCTTGGAGAAGTATTCTAGCCAATGTATGCAAATCCAAATCCAAATCCTAGATTTATGAAGAATGTCTTCGACCAATCCAAATTGCACAGGATGGGTTCATATGCCAAGACTTCTTTGATTTGTATAAGCCTCGATCACATTCCTTGCCCCAAGTGAAATATATCCCATCCTTCAATAGTTGAGTCATGGGCCATGTCAAGGTCACATAGCAATCGATGAAGCCACGGTAATATCCTACCAGATTAACAAGAGACCACATTTATTTTTTTGTGGAAGGAGGAGGCAATTTGAGGATAGCCTCTACCTTTTTTGGATTAGGACAAAGACTATATGGAGATACCAAAAGCCTTAGCATTCATAAAATCAACCCAAGTTCAATTTGGAAATGTGGATTCAACATGTATCATACAACCTCCCTTAATCGAGGAGTTTGTGGATGAGGTTGAAGAGGGTGAGCACCATGAGGGAAAAGAGGGGGAGGATGCACAAGATTTTGGATATGGTGGGGGTGGTTGTGGCCAAGGGGGATGATGAGGATAAGGGTGGGAGAGGAGGGAACTAAGGGGGTAGAGTAATATGGAATAATTGACGTTGGGTTAGAATGGGAACTTCAGCGTAATCTCTTATGCTTGAGCGATGGTTTCAAGACCCTTCCACTATAGCTTTAGTTGGAACACATCATGGCCCCATTTATGAGGTAACTCAGCATATATTGAACCATCCCAACTCAAAGTTCAATACTCTTTGACTGCTTGGCAATAAACTGCTCAAGTAGCATGACCGCTTGATCCACATATTGGTGGGCCGTCTCACTTCGTAAATGTTCGGATTTGCCACTTCTATATGCACATTCCATTGTTTCTCTTTCTTGGTGAAGTAGCCAATCATTGTTGACACCAACCTTGGCCAACTTTTATGCACAATCTTGAGCAAGTTATCATACCATACTTGAGCAAATCCCTCTAAGAATGTGGGTAGGATTAGTAACCGGCGGTCCTCAATCAGGGAGTTGAGGTCAACACACTTCCTCTTAAAAGTAAGAAATTGTATTCTAGATTTTCATTCACCCAACTACAAAATATTGAGATGTTAGCCATTGTGCAAGAGGATTGGTGAAGAAAAATTGGAGGGAAGGGGGAGGGCGAGGATGCTACATTACAATGGAGAGAGGAACTTTTGAGGTGAAGTGGGAATATGCGATGACCTAGGAAGCAAAAATAGGTAGGGTAGGGGGTGACAGGGAGGCTGTGATATACCCTTCACAAAGAATCTTTGATTTAGAATAGTTCTTACACCACCTTCATGAATCTTTAGGTGCGAGGGGTGGGACTATGTCACTGCATGAGGTTTTTCATGAGGGCAAAGAGGAAATCCATCACAAATGTGAGGAGATGTAAGGCTTGTACATCACCCTCAGCTTCTTCTAGTTCTTGCAATCGCCACGCTATTTCTTCCAAAGGAGTGTGGCTAGGAATCATTTTTTGAGACATAACCTTTTTTATCAAGCCTTATAGATGGTATACCCATTTTAGGTATGCACGTCATTGCATCTCCCTATGTGCACAACTCTACTCTTTGCAGATGATCACCTTCTATTGAGATTTTTGGTTGCATGGCTTCTCCTACTTCATATGTCAAGCGCATGCAAGCTTCTTTTGCGAGTGAATTAGCAATTGAGTTGAGTGTAGTTGGATGTGAGAAATTGTTACCTCCGCAAATGCAATGCATAGCTCAAGGGCATGTTGATGATGAGGAATCGAATTCTCATTGTTCACTTTCATCTAGCCACCAACTTGTTGGCATATGAGTTGGGAATCTTCGTGTATTACCAACTTGGAGACATGATGCTCTTGAGACTTTTGGAGCCCAAGTTAAAGAGCTAAATATTCAACCTAGTTGTTGCAAGTACTAGTAGAAATAGTGTCATTGTAGTGGTAGATGGCACCATCAAGAGATGAGAGCATTACACCAACTCTAGTAGCCCTTCTAAAAGGCTTGTAAGCTCCATCAAAATGTAGTCTCCATGCAAAAATCAGATTAGTACTAGGATCCCGACATCATAGGTTTCTAGGATTGGAAGGAGAAGAAGGTGTGGAGATCTTGGTACTTCAACTAGATGCGTGACACTAAAGAAACATATAATTCTTTGTTTATAGTTAATCTTATAGCCAATAGAATTACAACATGCAACTCAAAGTGTGGTTTGAACGATTGATTTGGTATGAATGGAATTTTGGGACTGAACATTACTAGCATAGCCTAGGCCTAGATACCTTGCAAGGAGGTGGAGTAGAATTCACATAAGGCCAATGTTGATGCATGAATTTTTGTTGCAAAATATGGATACATATGGTGTCAAGGAGGGGGACAAAACAAGCCTCAAGGGGTAATATTGAAAGTGTATGTAATCACTAGGGTCAAGGGGAGGGGGGGTGGAAAGGAGCACTAGGATTAATGAGGAGTTTCTTGTGCCACACTCCAAAAAAATATGGGGAGATTTTAAAGACAAATTAGGCCTTTTCTTGAGGCAAATTACGAATTTTTGCAAAAGGGAAGGTTGCATGAAGATATTCTATTCTAGGCAGAAAGTGGATCTCGCAGCCCTAAAAAGTAGCAGTTACTATTTTTGCCATAACTTTTGACTCCAAGCTCGGATTGGAGAAATTTTTAGTGCATTGGAATGTTGGGACTCTACAACTCTCTAGAAGACGTTGGGGACGAAATTGATCAAATATAGGGTCAAAATTCCGATTTTGACGAGCTGTCCTCCTTTCTTGGCACTTTTGTAGAAACTCCAATACATGCTTGCATGAAGACAATCGATGGTCTTGCTTCCTCCCCTTCTTCCACTCTTGTCCAAACAATCAAGGAAGGAATCTTTTCAACCATTGATGCAAGGTATGGTGGTGTATTCTTCATGAAAGCTATGGATTACAAAGCAACGGTTTCCCTTGTGCATGAGGAAGATCTACACAAAGTGATGGTAGCATGGAGTTGTGGATCATGTCTTTCTCTCCTTACCTCAGCCTTAAATCTTCTCCTCAAGCTTTATAAGAAGTTCCCATGATGTGAAGAAAAGAAAGGGATTCATTGCTTGGATCAAGATTATGCCAGTTTGGTGATAGACTTGTGAAAGATGTTCTTCTTGACGTTTGTATAGAAGAAGATTATGTTCATCTCTTAATTGGAGATAGTCTCCTCTTTCAATCATATTCTTCATGGATGTTGTGAGTTGAGTCTCTCAAAGATCTATTGTAAAGTTGTCTTCATCTTGGTGTAGTTGTGTTGCTTCTAGGAAGAGCCTTGACTCGATTCCCTTATTCTCCTCTTTCCCTGCTTTCCTTCTTGGAAAATGGCTCTTGCAGTATTGTATCTTGTTTCCTTTGGTCTTTTATGAGAGAGATGTTTCAACCCTATGGGTATTTTGTATGAAGATCTTGTATGAAGATCTCACTTGATTATGAATTGAATGTTGTGGAGATCCTTTTCATATCGCTTGTTGTCATAACCTTCAGGCAATATGGTGTTTGGTTAGTGTTTTGGCAAGCGGTTTTCTTTTTTTGTAGCCATAAGAAGTGTTGAGGTGTGGTTATCCTTTGGGTGATGGGTGTTTGTGAGGTAGATTATCCTCCATCATTAGTGGTGCTTTCATTGAGAGCATAGGCCAGTTGTGTGTGGATTGGTCGTGTAAGGGAGCGGTATCCATCCCTTGCATACTGAAGCCATTTTGAAGCCATGAGTTTGTTGAGAGTTCACGCTCAACATCATGTGATCATGTGTGCATAGCACCATCACGTGATCATATGTTCATAGCACTAACCTTATAGAGTGCTATAAAGGAAAGGGTTAGATCCCCTAACCCTAACCCTAAATGGGTTTGTATATATTCTATTTTTTCAACTAAATCTAGTGTACAGTTAGTCATTTGTGGTGCGCTCTCTAGCGGTGCCCTCTCTCCTCATCTCCACTCTTCTCCTCTCCCCTCTTCATATTTTGTCATGGTATCAGAGCTCCCTTGCCTTCCACTGAGGCATCGAGATCATTGTGAGAGAGATTGAGAGATCGAGAGAGATTGAGTGTCCCTTTCACTTCCATAGAGTGATAGAGAGAATTTCCGTCATACAATTCCGTCCATGTGAGAGAGAGAGACTTTTGTGGATAGAGAGGTCTTCAAAGGTTTTGTGAGAAAGATAGGGAGTGTCTTCTTTCTGTGAGAGAAAGAGATTGAAATCTATTCATTTTGAGAGAAATCTATCGAGAAAGTATTCGTTAAGAGAGTCCTTCCTTTGAAAGATCCGACTGGGAGGTTCGTTTACATAGTAGCTAAGAGAGTTTCTTTCTCTCATGGTTCACAAAAGAGAGAGTTTCTTTCAACAACTTGCACACCTCTCCAATAGCATGCGTCAGCACACACACCGACCGGCTGCAGAGTCTCAGCGAATAGCCTAAGCTTCCATCGTGACTCCTTCAACGAACTCTACATTTACGACCACTTCTCCCTAAATGGCCAACGCCCTTCTTTAGCCATGCACAATCTACGATGAACCAACATATGTAGCAAAATAGTAGCAAAGGCGCCTCAACCGACAAGCTTTCTAGAGCTACTCACTGTGTTGTTGACTCCAACAGCAGCGCCTCACGGACATTCTCAAGGCTCCATAAGCCTTTCTATTGTCCAAGCGGCTCACAAAGGCCAGACAGCGGCTCTACTCTATAGCCTAAGCTCCAAAGCGCCAAGGACTAGTAGATGACTGCGACCACCATAAATGCTTCGCTCTCTACTTTAGCCACAACTTCGACTCAGCTAGCACTCTAACTAGCTACGGCTCCTTTCTGCGAGCTCCCTTGACCAGCAGATCAAACTAGCTACAAAGCTACCCATCCGAACGAAACTACAATAGCAGCTCCTAGCTTCATCAACAAAGGATCCAAGGATCCTCATTGCCAGCAGACACTTCTCAAGGGTTGCCTCTTTACCAACGCGCTCCAAACGGGATAGCTCTCCATGAGCCCCATCTCCGCCAGTGCGTCGCTGATCGTCAACCGCCTCACCATCTCAGCACATCGATGGAATAGACCAAGACGATGGAATCTTCGAAAGAGTCAGTCAAAATCTCAAAAGATTCTGATCGCCCTCCTAGCCCCACGTGGCAGAGAGGGAGGATATCCCTTATCCTCAACCTCACCACACATTGAGGTGTGGTCAGCCAAGTGACACGTGGCCCATGTGCCACATCATCATCTTATCCACGTTGCCATGTCAGCACTGACACATCAGTAGTCCACGTCACTTGTGTCACGTCAGCATATCCACGTCATCTGCCACATCACCACTACCACATCATCAAGACACATCATCTTGCCACATCATCAAGCCACATCATCAGGCCACATCATCAGTGCCATGTCATCACAGCCATGTCATCATTGCCATGTCACCTTGCTGACATCATCATCTGTGCCCCTCAGCAGTGCCACCTCAGCTGTCCAATCAGCACTGACCTCTGTAGGGGCACACAGTGCTTCACAATCACTGCATGTGACCAGTCCTACCACCTCAGCACAGGATCCACTGGCACACCTCTTGCTAGGCACAGTGCCACATCATCATTGCATGTGAGTCACAGTGACACATCATCATTGAGCACATTTGCACTCCTTTTGCCCCTCCACCTAGATCAAGTCGTATCTCTTGATCTAGGAAGAATTTGAGGGTGCTCCTAAAAGGAAAGTCGCTCATTTTTTTGTGCTCTACACGCTCGTCACATCACATGCACATTTTGGCATAAGTTACACTCACATTTGAGCCTCATTGACAAAACCACTTCCTTCATGCACATTTGCCTCTACATCGACGCATCTGAACTAGCACTTGAAAAGAACAAAAGAAAAGGAATTATTTGATGTTCTTTCATTGATTGATGGTTGGTTTAGATCTAGATCAGAGTAGACTA
Organism: Dipteris shenzhenensis; assembly: GCF_047967505.1. Taxonomy (NCBI): domain Eukaryota; kingdom Viridiplantae; phylum Streptophyta; class Polypodiopsida; order Gleicheniales; family Dipteridaceae; genus Dipteris; species Dipteris shenzhenensis. The sequence goes on from NC_141615.1 coordinate 55,030,763, forward strand.
GATCGCCATAGAGGGGACGCTTTGAATTTCCCCAAATTGCCAATCTAAGCCATGCCCAAAATTCCCGACTAGTACCTACAGTCCATATGCTCACATACGGTTTCACATCATTACATTACCCGAAACCTTATGTTCATCAGTTCAGTGAGTAGACTTCAGAGAGTTCAGAGGCATTGCAGATTGTTTCAGTGGGCAGATAGCATTTGATTTCACACACACATGCCACCATTGTAAAGCCTATTTGGCTATCTCACAGCATCGTGCACATCATTTCAGCCTTGTAAAGCCTCTTGGCTATTCCCGGCATCATTGCCACAAGCCTTGTAATACAGATCAGATTTTATACATTGCAGTTCTATCTTCACCGATGGTACAAAGATTTTCACTTGGCATAGTCAGTGTATTTGCAGTTGATTCATACAGAGATCTTCACGACACTTTTTGAGTACATTTCTTGCACCATGTCGACTAGCAACCTCAATCTGGAGGCATCTGCTAAGTTAGACAACTCCAATTACGGTACATGGAAATACCGAATGGAGACCATTCTTGTACTTCAGGACAAATGGGAGTATGTCGATGGGTCTATACCTAGACCATTGGTCGATCCAGCCACCAGTAGCTCTACTCCATCTGTTGTCACAGCACCAGCAACGGGATCTACATCGAGATCTACATCTACACAAATAGTTTCTGCACCAGTAGCAGATCCTACCATTGCTCGAGCTTAAGTAGAATGGGATAAGAAAGACAAGTATGCCTATCATCTGATCTAGTAGAATGTGCAAGATGTCATGCTAGGACAGCTCAACACAGTCAAGACATCAAAAGAAGCATGGGATATGTTCGCAGTTCTCTATGAGTCCAAGAACACATCTAGGATTCTCACCCTGAGAAACCAGATCTCAACCAGAGATTCCGCAACAGCAGTGAAACCGGTCATGCTTATGTACTCCGCATAAAAGACTACAACAATCAACTTGCAGCAGTAGGAGAGACTATGGACCCCGCAGAAATGGTTCAAGTCATTCTGAATGGACTAGGAGAGGGATACGAGAATCTAGTCTAGAGTATTGCCATCCAACGGCAAATTCCAACACTGGAAGAAAGTCCTACTTGGTGAAGAACTTAGGACTCAAGCCATTCAAGCACATAAAGGTCATTCTAATGATCAGGCATTCACAGCTTCAAACAGAAGCAGAGGCAGAGGCAGAGGTAGATTATATCAGAAAAGTGGTCATCATCAGCAATAAAATTAACATCAAAATCAGCATCAGCATCAACATCAGCATCATCCTCAGCAACATCAGAATCACCAAAGAGAAAAGCATTCCAATCAAGGAAGATTCCAAGGACGAGGGAATGCATCCACCAATGTGTCAAACATCTAGTGCAACTACTGTCACAAGTTTGGACACTATGAAAGAGATTGCCCCAAGAAGCAGTACGACCAAGGCGGTCAATCCAGCAGTAATCGAGGGAATTCTCGAGGCAGAAGAAATCATCATGGTGGACATTCTAGTCACAGTCATTTTGCAAATGAACATGGAAATATGTTTCTTGCAAGCGAGGAATTGCATCAGACTGATATAGTGTACCTAGACACTGATTTCAATCCCAAAGAGGATTTCAGCTATCAAGTCAACCAAGTGGAACAAGATCCTTGGTATATCGATAGTGGTGCATCATCTCATATGACAAATCATCAGGAATGGTTCACAGAGATGAAAGCATTAGAAGGACATGAAAATGTCATCTCCACAACAGAAAATACACCGAATCCAATTCAAGGGATAGGTTTTATCTCTATGAACAATTTCACTGGTACAAAAGGATTAGTGAAAGATGTGCTCTATGTTCCGAAGCTCAGCAAGAACCTTTTGTCAGTAGGTCAAATGACGGAACACAATTACAAAGTCATTTTCGACGGTGATGAATGCACTATCAGAGACAAATCCAAAAGATGTCAGCTAGTAGCAAAAGGTGTCAAGGAAGGATGCTTATATAGAATGCTAGCTACAGTACTAGATAAGCATGCCATGTCAGCTCAACCGCAACAGATGCCACTATCTACAAAATGGCACAAGAGATATGGTCATGTCAACTTCAAGTACTTGTTAGATCTCACGAATCAGAATATGACAATTGGGATTCCGAAGCTACAGTTTCTTGGAAAGGTTTGCGAAGCATGCTGCTTCGGCAAACAAAAGCGAACCAACTTTGTCAGAAGTACCTCTCGTGCACGAGATATTCTTAATTTGATTCGTATAGATGTATGGGGTTATGCCCAGACCCGCAGCATCAATGGTTCACTATTTCTCAATGGTTATCTAGATGAGGAAGTCTACATGCAACAACCAACAGGTTATGTTGAACCAGGAAAGGAGAATAAGGTTTGCCATCTCAAGATAAGTCTCTATGGCTTAAAGCAATCACCTAGAAGTTGGTACAATAGAATTGACAAGTATTTTGCTGATCTGGGATACATGAAGTCCAATGCAGATCATACTCTCTACTACAAAGTTCAAGGGGAAGACATTACTATTGCACTTTTGTACATAGATAATCTTATTGTGACAGGAAGCAAGGATAGCTTCATCAGAAAAACTGAAACAAGACTTATCTGCAGAGTTTGGCATGAAAGATCTTGGACTTATGCTCTATTGTCTTGGAATTGAGTTCTGGAGAGATTCAGATAGTACATTCATGAGTCAGCTCAAGTATGTTGATAGTCTCCTAAAGAAGTTTCATATGGTAGATTGCAAGATTGCAGCCACTCCCATGGAACAGAGTTTGAAACTTACTAAAGATTCATAAAAGCCTACAATCAATGACAGATACTACAGGCAGCTCATCGGATCTCTTATATATCTGACAATCACACGGCTAGATATTTGTTATGCAGTAAGCCCACTAGCACAGTTTATGGCAAATCCAAAATAGTCTCACTGGAATGCAGCCAAAAGAGTCTTGAGATACATCAGAGGCACAAGATAGTTTGGGATAGAATACAGAGGAAGTCAACCACGGTTGCATGGATACTGTGACAGTGACTATGCCGGAGATCATGAGACCAGGAGATCGACATACGGATATGCATTTTTCCTTGGTCAAGGTGCTATATCATGGTTGTCAAACAAACAGCCAACTGTTTCTTTGTCTTTGATTGAAGCGGAATATAGAGCACTCACTACAGGTGCATGTGAGGCTATATGGCTCAGAAGACTATTGACAGAAACAGATTACTTTGATGAGTCAAAGCCAACAACAATATACTGTGATAATCAATCGGCTCAAGCATTGGCCAAAAATCCAGTATATCACTCCAGGACAAAGCACATTGATGTCAGAGAGCACTTCATCAGAGAAATAGTGTTACTTGGTGACATCACACTGCAACATTGTGATAGCAAAGAAAATGTTGCAAACATCTTTACCAAACCAGTCGGTAAAGAGCTATTTGAGAAACACCGACTAGCTCTTGGTTTGATGCAGAGGAAGGACATTCTCATTAAAGGGGTGTGATGAAATGTAATTTTCAGTCCTTCTTTGATTCCCCAGAATCATCATCTTGAGGGAAGGCCTACTTCATGATATTGATCTTGAGGGAAGGTGTTGAGAGTTCATGCTCAACATCATGTGATCATGTGTGCATAGCACCATCACGTGATCATATGTGCATAGCACTAACCTTATAGAGTGCTATAAAGGAAAGGGTTAGATCCCCTAACCCTAACCCTAAATGGGTTTGTATATATTCTATTTTTTCAACTAAATCTAGTGTACAGTTAGTCATTTGTGGTGTGCTCTCTAGCTATACCCTCTTGCCTCATCTCCACTCTTCTCCTCTCCCCTCTTCATATTTTGTCAGAGTTTCCAACCTTTCTTGGGCTATGAAGGAGAAGATGCTGAAATCTTGATCTGACGAATAATTGGATGGCCTATGATAGAGATTGTATGCATAACTTTTTCCATAACTTTTGACTCCAAGCTCGGATTGGAAAACTTTTTAGTGAGTTGGAAAGCTGGGATTGCGATCTACAACTCTCTAGAAGACGTTGGGGACATAATTGATCAGATATGGGGTCGAAAATCTGATTTTGACGAGCTGTCCTCCTTTCTTGGCGCTTTTGTAGAAGCTCCAATGCATGCTTGCATGAAGACAATCCATGGTCTTGCTTCCTCCCCTTCTTCCACTCTTGTCCAAACAATCAAGGAAGGAATCTTTTCAACCATGGATGCAAGGTATGGTGGTGTATTCTTCATGAAAGCTATGGATTTGATTGATTGCATGATTACAAAGCAGTGGTTTCCCTTGCGCATGAGGAAGATCTACACAAAGTGATGGTAGCATGGAGTTGTGGATCATGTATTTCTCTCCTTACCTCAGCCTTAAATCTTCTCCTCAAGCTATATAAGAAGTTCCCGTGATGTGAAGAAAAGAAAGGGATTCATTGCTTGGATCAAGATTATGCCGGTTTGGTGATAGACTTGTGAAAGATGTTCTTCTTGACGTTTATATAGAAGAAGATTGTGTTCATCACTTGACTGGAGATAGTCCTTTCTTTCAATCAGATTCTTCATGGATGTTATGAGTTGAGTCTCTCAAAGATCTATTGTAAATTTGTCTTCATCTTGGTGTAGTTGTGTTGCTTCTAGGAAGAGCCTTGACTCGATTCCCTTATTCTCCTCTTTCCCTGCTTTCCTTCTTGGAAAATGGCTCTTGGAGTATTGTATCTTGTTTCCTTTGGTCTTTTATGAGAGAGATGTTTCAACCCTATGGGTATTTTGTATGAAGATCTCACTTGATTATGAATTGAATGTTGTGGAGATCCTTTTAATATCTCTTGTTGTCATAACCTTAAGGCAGTAAGGTGTTTGGTTAGTGTGTTGGCAAGCGGTTTTCTTTTTTTGTAGCCATAAGAATTGTGGATTGTGAGGTGTGGTTATCATTTGGGTGCTAGGTGTTTGTGAGGTAGATTATCCTCCATCAACGTGTCCATTGGAATCAATAAACAAATGCAGAAAATGGCCCCCCAATCTTGCTAATCATCCCAACCTTGGAAGAATGTCACCTTTTTTATGACCTCAGATGTAGCAAGTAGCTCAATAAGGGCACAATGAGTCTAGGAAAATTCAAATTCTCCCAATGTATGATCAGTTCTACACCTCAAACCATCTAGGGATAGACATCCCATCATCATCACTACGAGCAAGGTGTTGAATGATTAGTTATCATAGATTGACATGTAAGTGTCGAAAGAGATCCCTCCAATTGCTTGCCATGACTAGATGAGGTCCAAGAACCAAGTCCTCGAAGTTGGTGAGAAGGCACATAAATTGCCGAATCCTCTTGATGTGGTCATTGATGGAGATCCAAGAAACCACTTGTGAAGTTTTGATTTTTGAAATATGATATTTCATATTGATAGAATATAGAAAATACAACTTTGCTTTTTACACCAAAGAAAAATTCCTTATGGTTAGAGAGTTATGACCAAAAGATATTTTAGCGTAGGTATATAACCACTATTCTCTTCATTTCCACACATAAAATGTGGCTAGCCCCCTCTTTATTTCAACACATAAATGTGGCTAGCCCATCCAAAGTCAACATTTTTGTTCATCAACAAGTCATGGGTTCAACTCCCACTGTCACAAAAAAAAATTTCCTTTCAATCAATGGTTCAATATGGTCAACCATTGATCAACTACTTGGTAGTTGGGGAATGGAGCTAAATGTGCAGGGTGGTAGGCATGTGGGAATGGGTGCAATATGTGCGGAATTGTTATTGCATATGTGCAGTGCAGAAGAGAGGTGTGTGAGGAAGAAGAAATAGGAGAGAAAGAAAGGAATAAGGAGGAGAAGAAGAAAGAGACAAAGAAAAAACAAATAAAAGAACACCAGGAGAAAAAGGAGGAGAAGAAAAAAGTAAAGAAGAGAAGGAGAAGAAGAAGTAAGGAAAGGAGAAGAAGAGGAGTAGAAGAAAGAAAAGAAGAGAAGAAGAGAAAGAGAGGAAGTTGGAGAAGGAGGAGAAAAGTGTGAGAGGAGAATGGAGGAGGGAAAGAAAAGGAGGGTGGAGCAAGAGGAGGATAGAAGGAGTAGAAGAGGAGGCGATGGAGGTTGGGAGGTGGTGCACATAGGCAGGAGGCAAATGTTGACAATGGCAGAGGGGCGGCGAAGCATTGGTAACAAGTGGCAGGGTGCCGGCGGTGGTTGGTCACGACGGCGGTGTGGGGTGTTCAGTGTGCAAGTCACGCAAGGGGGAAGGGAGGAGATTGAGGGGGTAAGGGAAGAAGGGGAAGAAGAAGAGAGAAAGGAGGAGGGGAAGAAGAAGATGAAGAAGGAGGAGAACGAGGAGGAGGAGGAGCAAAGGAAAGAGAGAGAGAGAGAGAGAGAGAGAGAGAGAGAGAGAGAGAGAGATGGAGAAGAAGAAAAAGAGAGAGAAGAGAGGAACTCCCTTTTTTCTTTTTTTAAAAGAAAGCCTGTCATAACAACTATAAGAAAACAATAAACGTTTGTGCTCAATAGATAGTAGGACCTCTTATTCAAGAGAGACAAACTGATAGTATGGAGGATTAAAAAAATGATTACTGTAAACTCGATACAATAGATGGCGGTGCCTCCCAGCCGTGCGCTCCTGTTGCGAGAGCTTCGATGGTGTGCTTGAAATAGTGGAGGACGGAGGTTATATGCTGAAGGCCCAGGGCTTCTGTAGCTTGTGTTGTTTCTGGGCTTTCACAGACTCGCTCTTGTATAGCCACCACAGCGTGGTCGGTTAGGTCTAGTCGAGTGGGCGACCCGGTCGGCCCAAAACAGCTGCTTGGTAGTTAGTCACGAACTAGGCCCCAGACCACTTGTTAGGATGGTGGTGTAGAATAGAGCAATGGACCTACGGTTACTGTTCAGCCCAAAGCCCATCCGGGATCATCTGGGGCCCCAAACAGGCCTCGCAACCCGAGAGTGTGCTGCCTTGAGAGATGCTCAATTTACCCTCAGTGCGGTCAGTCATGAGATGCCTTACCGCACTTGCATATAGCCTAGTTGGCAGTGTACCAACTCTATCTAAAGCTGTCTAGCCATTAGGCCACACATGGCCTCCATCTGGTGTCTAAACCAGGACCTACCAGATGACATAGCTACTCAGATGCCTTCTCCTCATATGGGGGGCTCACAAGTAGAGTTAGCTGGTTACCACATAATTACACAAGAGTGAGGCATTGATATCTAACACCCCCTCTCAATGTCCACCTTGAAGTGAACTACTTTTTCGGCCCAATGCCAAGTCGCGATGAAGATGTCTCTCTAGCAAGTCTCTCCCAAGAGCCTTTGTGAAGATGTCTGCAACATTCTTTGTAGTCGATTAGTACACCAAGTCGACCTCTCCATCCATGATGAGCTCGCGCACAAAGTGATACTGAATCTCAATGTGTTTTGTGCGAGCATGGAAAATAGGGTTCTTTGCAATTGCCATGCAACTTTGATTGTCACATAACAACTGTGTAGGGTTGCTTTGCACTGCACCCATGTCTCCCAATATCCTCCTCAACCATACTGCCTTGCAAGAAGCAAAGCACACTGATTTGTACTCAGCCTTGGTAGAAGAAACAGCAACCATAGGCTGCTTCTTGCTGATCCATGAAACAACTCCAAATCCAAAAGAAAAACAGTAACATGTCACTCATCTCTAGCTGTCCACATCTCCTACCCAAATCCGAGTCACAGAATCCAATCAAGGTGTTGCCCTTGGTATAGGTGATGCCATATTCTAGCATGCCTTTGATGTATTTCAGCACCCGCATCCCTGCCCTCTAGTAGTTCTCCTAGGGCTTATTGAAAAACCTGCTCAGTACACCAGTTGCAAAGCTGATGTTGGGTCATGTGTCACACAAGTAGATCAAACTGTCTATTAGCCTTCTGTACTTCGCTTCGTCCACTAGTGGTGATGAGTCTTCAGTTGAAAGCTTCACATCAACCTCCATAGGTGTGCCAACTGACTTGGACTCAGCCATGCCAATTGCTCTACAGATACTTCTGCTGTGAGATGAAGATCTGGTTTTGCTCTTGCCAAACCTCTATCCCCAGACAAAAATGCATTCAGTTCAAGGTCTATCATTTCAAACTCTCTTCCCAGCATTTGCTTCGTCTGTGATATCTTCTCCTCATGGTTCCCTGTCATGACAAGGTCGTCCACATCAAGGACCACGATCATACACTTGCCTCCTTCTCTATAGATATAAAAGTTTGCATCTGATGGGCTCCTCCTGAACCCGTTTCTCAGAAAGTAGGCATCAATTCGCTGGTACCATGCACGTGGGGCCTCTGTTTCAGCCCGTAAAGTGCCTTCTTCAATTTGCAGACTTTACCTTCTGAACTGAGGATCACAAATCCTGGTGGCTACTCCACGAAGACCTCCTCCTTGAGATCTCCATTTAGAAAGGCGAATTTTACATCCATCTAAAATATGGGCAATTTTCCTGTGCTGCTAAGGTCAAAACACTGTGAATTGTGGTGAGTCTAGCTATGGAAGTGAAGGTATCTTGATAATCAAAACCAGGTACCTGTGCGAGACCCTTCACCATAAACCGCGCCTCGTACTTATCCAACATTCCATACTTGGTCTTGTAAACCCACTTGGTACCGATTACCTTGCACTTTGGTGGTCGATCCACAAGGTCCCAAGTGTTGTTCTTCATTATGGAGCCATACTCCGGCTGCATAGCTTCCATCCACCTCTCGTCCCCTTGTTCCTGTGCTCTTCTTTGCTCCTCTAGTCTCTTAGACCAGCGGTGTTCGGATTGTTCCTACTGAATAGTTGGAGGTTCTTTGCCATCCAAGAGTTCCTTTACCCACTTCCAGCCCTCTGGCCACTCTTTTCACTACTCTCCTTTTGCAACCAATCTAACGGTTGTGAAAGGTAAAGACAAGGGAAACAAAAGCATAGAAACAAGCAAGGTTGGACTTACCTCCCCAGCAACTGCGCCAAATTTGTTAAGTTTTGAGCGGAGACTCATGGGTCGTGGGGATCTTCCAGCCAAGCCATTATGGAGATCTCATCCTCCAAGCCACTTCCTTGTGAGAGCTGCCTCATATGCAATTGCGCGGTGGTGTCACGAACACCGTCCTTGGATTCATTCCATGTTGCTAGACAATTGTAAGGGGAGAGGGAATGAGAAGGAGACAAGAAGGAAATGTGACCACAGTATGTCAAGCATCTAATAGTTAACAACTTTTAATGGATTATTCTCAAGTGTCTTGAGGATAGATTAACCTCTATAGCCACAATGTATCTAGCATTGTACCGATACACTCTTCCATTCAACAATGATGATTATGCATCTTCATTGTACCTGGGTCCCCAAGTTCAAGAACCAATAAGCGATCCAAGTGGTTCCCAACTTATAAAATTCAAAGGGAATACATTTTTAAGGGAACAAAAAGTATTCAAATACATAATGACAAAACATGTGTGCCTCAGGATCTATGGAGCACTCTAAGGTGGATGGAACCTGTGTGGAAACATGATGAAGAGAGTGATCATGACATGTATCTCAAGTCAATTAGGTTCCAAGATAGATTAGCTTGGACTCATAAAGAGAATCTTGAGATAGTGCTAAGTGCTTGATTGATATTACTTCAAATGAACCTCCCTTTTATAGGTGAGGGTACTTACATCCATTTGCTTGCTCATGTGGGATATCTCCTCCATGCCATGTGGCAGCTTTCCCTTTACTCGTACCTTTGCTCTACAAGTGCTCATGGCACCATAACTCTCAACACCTCCCCTTGGTGCCATGGCTACTGCAAGGTGGTCAGATGTGAGTTACATTCCATCACCTCCCCTTAGTGCATGCATTGCTACTTAAGGTGGTCAAGTGTGGCTTTTACATGTCAATACCTCCCCTGGGTGCTTTCATAGCTACTCTCAGGTGGTCAGGCTTGATTTACAAACATATAGGCAAGGTTGGGAAGGTTTTTGTTTTACAATACATGTTCTTCCTGTCATTCTGCTCATGGCTTGATGACGACTCGTTTGCTGCTTTGCTTGGTGTAGCTACCTGCATGATGCTTTGTTCTTCCATGTGCCTTGATGCTTTGTGTGGATGCCATGCTTCGGGCTATGGTCATCTCATGCACTTGTGCTTTTGGCATGCTTATGACAATGATGTGTGCATTCATGCTTTGCTTTTTCATTTGTTGCAAAGGTCTTACCAATTGATTTCTTTCAATATTGGCAGTGTCTAATTGCATACAATGATTTTGATCTGATAGACGTGTAGAGCACAAAAGACGATCACTTTTCCTTTTTGGAGCGTGTCCAAATTCTTTTTGGATTGCAAGTTATGCCTTGTTGAAGGTTTTGTGAAGAAGGGGATCTTGATGATGTGGCACAGGAGTTCATATCCTGCTTACAAACGGTGCTTAGCAGGGGCTTTGTGCTTAGGTGGCACTGTGGTGACCTTTTAACCTAGATTAGTTAACCTAGGGTTACACAAACTGTACCATGATTAAATTAACCCAGGCAGTTGAACTCAACCATAGTTATTTTTTGACTACCTTATCTGCCACGTGGCCAGAAGGTGACCTAGCCTCTGAACCACGGGTTAACCTCACCTAACCTTGGTTTAATCTTACCTGCCACATGTCAATCATTGGTGACCTTGGAGGCTTTTGGTTTTCTGTTGCCTCCGATTTCCGTCGCCCGTCGATGGAGTTGTTGGCAGAAGGTCTTCGGTAGCCCACGATGCAGTCTTGAGCCCATGCGCTCTGTGAAGGAAGGATTTTGGAGTGCGCGCGTCGCTGACAGAGGCTACTGCATTGTTTGATGCGGCTAGAGCTGTGAGAAGAAGTCGACGGACGTTGCTGGGGCTTGTAGAAGTGTTGTGAAGGTGCACGAGGCTGTTGGTTAGGGGCTCATAAAGAGCACAAGCCTGTTGATGGTCCTTCCTTTGTGGAGGAGGTCCCCGGGTCTGTCGTGCTTTGTAGAAGGGAGCCGCCCGGGGCTACAGAGGAGCCGTGGTGCCTTGTAGAAGGCGGATGCAGAGAGCTGCTGCTCCAGCTGGCTGAGGCTTAGTCGATGTTGGAGGTCGTTGGAGGAAGCTTGAAGCGACGGAGAGTGGTTGGAGGTCGGGGCTGGAATCGTTGCTTGAGCACTGGTCAGTTGGTGTCGCTGGTCGACAGAGCCTTTGTGAGTAGGAGAACGTTAACGTGCGCGCTGTTGTAGAAGGAGTTGCTCGCCGAATGGCTTGCTAGAAGCCTTGTGCTACCCACCAAGTCTGTAATCAAACATCAAGAACTCATTGCAGTCCGTGTTGGGCAGTGATGTTGAGCCATCACCCGTTACATGCAGAGTTCCGAGTTGAGGCAGTCCGTTTGGGAGGCCGGTCGGTAGTGCACTATGGAAGGGCCCTTACTCGCTGGAGCTTAAGTAGATGTCTTTGTATGATGGTCTATGGGCCGCCTTCAAGCTTGCAGTTGTAGGAGGAGTAGCAGTCGTCTGAGAGGCTGGATATGTTGAAGCCTTAGGTGAGTAGAAGACTCTTTCACAATGGAACACTCTCAAGAAAAACTTCTCTCTCAAAGAAACCTCTTCTCTCACAGATCGTTGTAGAGAATAGATCTATCTATCTCTCTCAATGCTTAGCCTCTTTCTCACAATAAGAATGAACGGAATTCTCACAAGAAGATGGATTTCTCTCGCTCTTTCTCTCAATGAATTCTCACAAGAACTCTCGAGATCTAAAACTAATCTTACATTTTGAAACTAATCTAGGAATGGGAGCAATCCTAGTGAACTACTAATGAGCTAAACTAGGAGAGCTAAACCTATGCTCTGATACCATGACAAAACATGTGTGCCTCAGGATCTATGGAGCACTCTAAGGTGGATGGAACCTGTGTGGAAACATGATGAAGAGAGTGATCATGACATGTATCTCAAGTCAATTAGGTTCCAAGATAGATTAGCTTGGACTCATAAAGAGAATCTTGAGATAGTGCTGTGCTTGATTGATATTACTTCAAATGAACCTCCCTTTTATAGGTGAGGGTACTTACATCCATTTGCTTGCTCACATGTGGGATATCTCCTCCATGCCATGTGGCAGCTTTCCCTTTACTCATACCTTTGCTCTACAAGTGCTCATGGCACCATAACTCTCAACACATAATTGACTTAATTTGAAGTAAAAACATGCACAAATTAACACACTTTGACAATAATTAATAGGCTGCACCCATCCCACCATGAAAGGAAGTGAAGGTACCAATGAATGTTCTGAGTGGTGGTTCCTAGTCCACAAAATTTGAAGGAAACAATTCTACAAACACACATGAAGTTATTGAAAAAAGAATCAAACCAAAGCAACATGGAAAGTATCTAAAGCACCTACAATGTGAACGTATCCTTCTCGAGCACAAATGAGGGTCAAGATACATGTCATTGGACATGTTTAGGTGATGTACTTGAGCGAGCTTGTTGCCATCCTTGTTATTCTAGAAGGCAAATATGAATTCTTTCCACTTGTCCTCTAGTGAGCCTCTCATGCTCTTAGAATACTATGGCAAGTATGTAAATTACTTACAATGGAAGGTATCCTTCTTGGGCACAAATGAGGATCAAGATACATGTCCTTGGCCATGTATACATGCTCTACTTGAATGAGCTTGTTGTCTTCCTTGTTAGAACTTTCCACTAGTGCTCTAGTGAGCCTCTCTTATGCACCTTGTGTGGACTTTGTAAGAGCATGATCCAATCCATGATCCCATGTGTATGAGATGGGTTCTATCCTATGCATTTTTGGGGTTGTAAACAATCTAATAGGCTGCACAATTTGTTGTTCATGGATATAAGGGCACGAAATGTAGAACTGTACTAAAATAGAGATAAAGTAGTCAACACTGAGAAAAGTGTTAGTGAGGAAGGGAATGGATGAAGTAGATAAGATCAAGGGAGAAATCAAGCTATCGAAGAAGTGCAAGAGGTTAACCAACACCAAAATAGAGAAGGCAAGGTAACAAAGGAGAAATGAAACATTGTGGGAAGTGTACCACAATGGTTCAAAAGGTCTATCATAGTAACAATGGTGAAGATTCAAGAAGGTGGTAATGTGGGGGTGTGATGCAAGGGAGAGGTAGGAGTCTTGCTTGTATCCACTTTCACAAACAAGAGGTGACACACAAGAGGGGACACGTAAGAGGTGGAGGATAAAGCTATCTTATTCCTTGCAAAAGACACACACAACATTAAACATGAAGAGGGTATACACAATATCTCTAGCCCTAGAGTACATGGTCCATTGTGTAAACTCAAACCATACATATGTGGCAATATAACTACGCCACAACTACCACACACAAGATTAGCTATTATACAACTATTTTTTGGTGGAGATGTAACATTTATAGCCAACCATGCTGATGACATAAATGACAATCACCCATGTATCACATTAGAGGCTGAGATTGATATCTCAACACTCCCCCTCAGTATCAAATCCATCTCTAGCACACCAAGAAATCCTCTAAATCTATGAGGCTTCCATGTGCCCAATGCCTTTGTAAAGATATCAGCCACCTGCTCCTCAATGCTAGAACCTTCTTTGTGATACACCTCAATGTGCTTGGTTCTAGCATGATAGACTAGGTTGTTTGCAAGATTGATGCTTCTAATGCTGTCACAATATATGACAATTAAACCTTGCATTGACTAGCCCATATCATTGAGTAGTTGTGGCCTCTCATCAAACATGCATCCCCATAGATCGATCTCTGGAATGGTATCATTGGAATCGATCTCGTGTTTGGATGACAAGGGTTGCATTGGTGGAACACCAAGGTTAAACCATCATTGGAATCGTTCTTCCTCATCCACCAGGCCAGATAGGGTTAGAGGTTTGCTCGGTGCATGGAGTGGCATGTATTGTGGATGGACTACATCTGTTCCCTTACTATCTTCGAGTCTTAACTTGAATTTGGCTTGCCATTCTCTCATGATGTTCTTGGCCTTGAGCAATCATTGTTTCTCTCAATAAAGGGGTTAGGGTACTCACCAAGGCCTTAGGGTGTTCATGGTGTGACACAAACTTTGGGGGTTTAATTATGGTTGCATCTTAGACACAAAGCTTGATGAGGGAAAGAAGTCTTAAACCAAAATAAAACACACTAAATCAAAACAAAGATAAAAAAATCGAAGGTGAGGTTGTAATCCAAAAGAGGCAAAGGGAAAGGCTGGGGAGAAGCATTGACTTTAGCCAAGCAATCAGCTCCAAAGGTAAGTGCAAGCCTTTGTTGAACGAAAACCTTACGACTTACCAAATGAATGGAGGTGAATGGAACAAACTGATATGACTCGCTTTGACAAATCGCATTGTTGGGTTGCATCATTTTTCCAAAGTTTGAAAGACTTAAGAATTTGACAAACCCAAGATTGCAAGATATTGAAAAAAAAAGATATGTTCACATAGCAAAAACTTCTATGGAGAAATAGAATACTGAAATATTAGAGCACAAATGAATAGAGCTTGAAAAGACAAACATTTTTCATATAGGTTTCATAGAAAATGGAGAAGCAAGCAAAGAGTTATGACCATTTTAGCAAAACATACCAAAATTGTCCCATATACAAAGTTTACTTTGATAAGACATATATACATTTTTGTGCTACTCAAAGCAAAAAAGTGAATAGATAGACTCATAGAGCTCAAAGAGATGAAGAAATCGATATAATTTTCATTGAAAATGGAGATTGGAGCAAAAAGTTATGACCATTTTACTAAAACCTGTCAAAATTATCCATACTTGATTGCACTACTGGAGAGAGGCAACGATTTCCCTCATGGAAGAAGCAACTTCCAAGAAACATGGTCGAATGAGGTCACCTATGAGAGTAGATGATACACCTATGGAGCAAAAGCTTGATTCACAAAGGAAAGGAGAGCTCCATTTGGAGAGGGCTACAAGATTAGGAGGGACTAAGGCTCAAAGGGAAGTAAGGGGTATAGGAGGAGCTAGATACAAGGCAAGGGTGCAACTAGAATGGAAAAATGAGATGCTTGAGAGGGAGGGAAGGGGCTTCTTTTATAGTGCAATTCTCACCCTCCTTTACCATTTACATTTCCGATCAGTAGATTCTTTCACCCCCATGTGACATGGGGGATACGGGTCACCATCAATTGTCCTTTTAGGCACATTTGTACAAGTGTCCCATCAAAATATGCTTGTTTATCCTTTAGAGTAGAAAAGTCTAGAGTTCCCCCACATGGAGCCCAAGGGGTCCCTCTCTCTTACCACATGTCAACATCCTCCATATTCCACTTAGGAATTTTAGAAGGATTCCTCTTGATCCCACACTCCACACTCTTCCACATACCCTCCACATGCTTACATGTGCTCTCTCTATTATTTTAGTACATTATTGATTCCATGTAGGCTTTTGGTCCACTCTAAATATATGACTCATTTCTATTTCCCAAAAATACAATCCAAATAATATTTCACTTCCAAACCACTCTATCCCTATACCAAGGTATTTATAATTTATACCCATGGTATTTACAATGATGCACTCCACTCACACTCATATTTGCAATCATCCCACTAATTATTTTAATTAAGCCCCACATCAATAACCATACATGAAATAAAGTAGTCAACATCAAAAGATTGATAAGTTGCAACGAGAGTAGCCACCAAATGCTGTCTCTTACTGCCAACTTCTCCATCACGCTTCTTGGTTCTTTTGTCTCCGTGGCTGGCTTTTGTTACCTTGTGGGCCCCATGCATCCTCACAAGTTCCAAATGAAAATATCATTTTTTGGTGTCACAATGGTATTGCCTCCTAATCTATTGGGGCTGGTCCTTTTTGGAAGATGGCCGAAGTGCCTCCTTGTGAGGACTTCGCGCTAGCTATATGCATAGAGGTGTCCTCGATGGATCCTTCCTAGATCACGACATTCTCCTTTTCCTTCCCTACGGATGTTACCCGTTTGTTCTTGGATTATTTGGTACCTTTGGTCTTAGGCCCCAAAGGGATAGCTTTCTTCTTTTCCTACCTGCAGATGCTCTAGAATGTCTAAGGTCACCATGGAGACATGTCCTTGTTAGACCCCTAAGAAGTTGAGGTTTGTCACCAATGGGGGTGCTAGGATAGGTTTGTTTGGATAGTCCTTATACAAATGGTCCACACTATATTTATTGCAATTAGGCGTGGGTGTGGTAGTGGGTGGTGGGACTGGGGGAAGGTGTTTGTTTGGGCAATCCACCACCCTATGGTTCTCTTGGCAATGATAGCAATGCCTAGGTTTTTTACAAGAATTCAAATTGCTTGTACATGCCTCCACATAAATAACATTGTAAGGGCAATCGCTTAGCCACATTGTTAATGTCTTGCTTGGCCACAATGTTAATGTCTCGCCCTCTGAGTTGGAAGGATGTGCTAAGGTGGACATGGACATGTCTCTTATCTTGATGGACATAGTATCCACGACTCATTTACATTATCTTCTAGGGGAGGGTACTAACTTGACTAGAACTCGGAGTGACCGTCATCCTAAGCGTGTAGCTCATCAATCACCACTTGGTTCATAGGGGCTAACCCTGGTGCTAGAGGTTGTAGTGGTAGAATTGGTGGTGGTAGTGGTAGGTCTAATGGCCTCAACCACCACTTGGTTCATAGGGGCTACCCCTAGTGATGAAGGTTGTGGTGGTGGGATCGATGGTGATAGTGGTAGGGTGGATGACCTGAATCCATCGCGGTGTAGGTTTGGTGGTGGACTTGCTCCTTGGGTCACACGAGGTGGTGGAGGAGCCAGTGGTTGGGATGGTCAATACTAAATGGAGTTGGGGGTTGTAGGGCATTTGAATTGAGAAATGGCATGGCTCCCGTACACCTACACTAGCTTGTAGGCATGGGCATTCATAAGTGGTATGATATTCTGCCTACAAATCTTGTACTACATGTAGTCCTCATAGTAGAGAGACTATCTAGCTCACAGGTGTGGGCATTTAGGAGTGGTATGATATTCTACTAGACAAGGTATCATATGGGTACATATGAATATTAGCAGAGGCTTCACACTCATTTTTGGTTGGTTTATCTGTTTCTAGATTAAGCTACCTAATTCCTCTGGATTCATGTCAGCTACATGATCCTTGACCTCTTTAGACTCCCTAGGTTTGGCAATGTTGATCAACAATGATGCCACAAATGGTGCCACTAACGAGGTTGTACTTGGCTCACTTTCATCCTTCATATTGTCACTCATATGGATAGCTAATTTACAACAAAGTTCAAAGGAAGTAGGATTATTAGTGATGAGGCTATCATGCAGCCTAGCACTCCTGATACCTAAGAGGAAATTGGGCAACAAGTGAGTGTTGCTCAGCCTCTCATGCTCTTCACAATGGGAGTTCAAGTGTCAAAATTCGGCAATAATCCTAAATTCTTTCACTTAGCTTTCGATCTACATTTTAAAGCTAGGTTATCAAGATCTACTTATGGTAGCTAGGTGTGAAACCTAAGATAAAGGCCTTTCGCAAGCTGGTGAAGGTGGTTGTCTCTATGGGCTTAGGTACGGTACCACTGGCCTCCCTTAGACTCTAGTGTGAGCACAAATGCACCAACATTGATGAGATCATCACCCTATCCAAAGGTATTACAAACTTGCTCGAATTGCACTGCATGTTGAATAGGGTTGGTTTTGCTAAAAGAAGCACATCCACTATACATCAAAGAGGGGTATACCCAATATCTCTAACCCTAGAGTACATGGTCCATAGTGTGAACCCAAACCATACATATGTGGAAATCTAACTATGCCACAACTACCACACAAAAGTGTAGTTGTCATACAGTTGTTATTCAGTGGTGATGTAACAGCCACAACCAACCATACATGTGTCATAAATGACAATCACCCAGGTGTCACATGTGAGGTTGAGCTTGATATCTCAACATTCAGTGATAGAGAACCCAAGCCACTAAAGATTCCCACAAGCTATGGACAAGCACCTTATTCCCCATGATTATAACTAAGTTATAACTTTGGTAGGACCTTGTAATTAAGAAGGAAGTGGATAATCACTAAAGGTCTTAGCAAGAACACAATAAATACTTGTAGATGCTGATAAGGAATCCCCTCTACTAAGACCTTAGTGCAAGCATGCCATCATATACATACAATAGGTCATGGTTCCAAAAGAACTATGATGTACCTCACCATGATCATGTGATGTGTGCTCTTCCTCCTCAAGCGTGATCAAATTCTAACTCATCTCTATGAGTCAAGCGTGATCAAATTCTAACTATTAAACATTAAATAATAAAATAATCCATGCAATTACAAGAGAAGAAAAAAAACAAAATATATGTTACAATTATATATATATATATATATATACATATATGTTGTAATACTAGTGTAACATGACTACTTCCCAAGTTGGACTTTTGCCTTTAAACAAATCATGCTCACTATATATGTGAAACTTTTATTAAAGTAAGCTTTTACAATCTACACACCTAAAAGTTCACTTCAATATACAATAACTATCTTGTGGAGAATCCTTTTATGATGAGGATGGTGGTAACTAGGGGAAGGTAGTCACTAGAGAGCACATTCAAGTATCTCATGATACCTTTCACTGCCTCCCAATGCTTCTTGCCAAGATTTGCCATATACCTACCAACAGCTCCCAATGCGAAAGGAATATCTGGACGTGTAGCAACCATGGCATACATCAAGCTTCCTACTGCGGATGCATAAGGTATCTTTGCCATTTCAGCCTGCTCCTCCTTTGACTTAGGGCTGTCTGCTTGGCTGAGTTTCACATATGGAGGCAACGGAGTACTTATGGACTTCCCCCTCTCCATATTGAAATGCTCAAGTACCTTGCAAATGTACTCTTTCTGTGACAAATGAAGGAGTTTCTTGTTCCTATCCTGAACAATCCTCATGCCAAGTATGTGACTGGTATCTGTCAAAGGTCTCATGCAACTTTTTCTTTAAGGCATCCACATCCAAAGTAGATTTCCCAGCAATAAGCATGTCATCAACATATAAAATCAAAATAAGAAGGCTGCCATCTAATGCCTTCTTTGTGTAGAGGCAATGATCTGTCTCACTCCGTGTGTACCCTTGGGATCACATAAATGCATCAAACTTATAGTACCACTCCCTAGGAGCCTGCTTTGGCCCATAAAGACTTTTTTGAAGCTTGCATACCATCCGTTCTTTGCCCTGCACAACAAACCCCTATGGCTGCTGCATATAGATGTTCTCATGAAGATCTCCATGTAAAAAAGCTATTTTTACATCCACTTCGACAAGCTCCATGTCCTCTCTGGCAACCAATGCAAGCACTATACGAAGGGTAGTCATCTTCACCACTGGGGAAAAGATCTCATCAAAGTCAATACCCTTCTCCTGCTTAAAACCCTTGGCTACCAACCTTGCCTTATACTTAGGCAATGCATCTGCTGGAGACATCTTTAGCTTGTAAACCCATTTGCATGGCATTGCATGCTTTCCTTTGGGTAAATAAACCAAATCCCAAGTAGCATTCTTCATCAAAGAATCCATCTCTGACTGCATAGCCTTCTCCCACTTATGCTTGTCATCCCTAGACATAGAATCCTCAAAGCATGAAGGCTCACCACAATCTGTCAACATGACATAATCTAGAGATGGAGGATATCTCTGTGGAGGTCATGAGACTCTAGTGGAACATCTCAACACTTGCTCACCATGAGCATCTTGCTGTCCCAACTGATTTTTCTACATAACCTGAGGTTGTCCGGACACCTAGATGTGGCTCTCCCACCTCATGATCTATGGGCTGTCCATGCCCTGCATCATGTGGAATAGGTTGTGCATGCCTCTCATATGGTGGTTGTTCATCCTCTTGAAACACCACTCTGCGTATCTCAACAGTCTTTTCTGGCTTCTTGTGCATCTTGTCCTCATTAAAGATAATATCATGGCTGCATACTATCTTCTTGGCCTCTGGATCCCACAATCGGTATCCCATCTCACTTGAATCACCATATCCAAGAAAAATGCACTTCCTTGACTTTGGATCAAGCTTGCTGCGTTTTTCCTTAGGGATATGAACATAAGCTTCATAGCCAAATACACGAAGATGCCCATAAGATGGTGGCTTCCCTGTGACCAAACCTCTTCTGGCACTTTCCCATCTAGTGCCTTGCTAGGCGATCTATTGATCAGATGTATTGTTGTCTTGATAGACTCAGCCCAAAAGCCATGAGGTAGACCAGCATTAGAAAGCATGCTTATATTCCTTTCTTGAATAGTTCTATTCATCTTCTCAGCAACCCCATTCTGAGAAGGATTCTCAAGAGTAGTCAACCCCCGCTTGATGCTACGTAGCTCACAAAAATTCTTAAATGCATGAGAGATATACTCTCCTCCATTATCAGTGCGCAAGCATTTGAGCTTCCTGCCCAATCGATTTTCAGCAAATGCTAAGAACTTTTGAAATGCATCAAAGACATCACTCTTCTTCCGAAGAGGATAGACCCACACTTTCCATGTAGCATCATCAATGAAAGTAGCAAAGTAAGAAGCACCACCCAATGAGACAGTAGGCATAGGTCCACAGACATCACTGTGAACCAAGTCCAATGGTTCAAGCCTCTTCTTGCCCAAAGATTTTTTATGTGAAGGCTATGTTTGCTTCCCATACATGCAATGCTCACATGCTAAAATCTGAAAATTTAAACATGGGAACATACTGCAAACCAGAAAGTATCTTCATTCCTGTCATGCTCATGTGTCCCAACCAACGATGCCACAAAGAGACGGATGGCTGCTCGGTCACATTGATTACATTATCTCTTATGCCTGACACATGCATTGAGTACAACGTTCCATGCTTGGAACCTCTAGCAATCACAAGTGACCCTTTGCTAATTTTCCATGTATTATTGCAAAAACCCACATGATAGTCATCACCATCAAGCTGTCCCATACTTATCAAGCTCTTTTTCAGATTTGGAACATGCCTAACATTCTTGAGTACAAATGTAGAACCATAAGGAAGAGACAAGTGGATATCTCCCACTCCAACAATGTCACATGGATAATCATTTCCAAGTCTCATGGTCCCTTTCCTTCCTGCATCATAAATGGTAAACCACTCCCTATGTGGAGTGACATGGAAAGATGCTCCTGAGCCTAGTATCCAATTCTGTGACAATGCATCATCACTAGTCACAAGAAAAGCATGCTCAAACATAAAGGCATAAAGCATGTCACCCTCATCACTATTGTTAATTATGGCATTCACTTCGTCTATATTGACCATGGATTTCTCTTCCTTCTTGGGTTGCACATTAGCTTTGCCTTTGCCTTTATCGTTCTTCCATTTGTAGTAATCCTTTTTGAAATGGCCTTTCTTCCCATAATAGAAGCATTCTAAATCCTTTTTGGCATGGGATTTTCCTCTAGATTTGCTTCTAGACTTGCTTGTATTTCTGTCGTGCTATTTCCCCTTGGAGTATGACCTCCCTCTCACATTGAGAGCACTTGAACTTTTAGTTCCAGCATTGTTCTTTCTATTTACCTCCTTAGTGAGAAGGCTACTCTCAACATCACTGCTTGTCAGGCCTCCTGCATGGGCTGAATTGCTTATAGCAATCCTAAAAGTGTCCCAACTTTCCAAAAGGGTGACTAATAGGAACATTGCCTTAACTGAGTCATCAAAGGCAATTTTTTGAGCTGAAAGTTGACTGAAAATTGTGTTAAACTCATTTAAATGGCTAGACATTGAAGTCCCTTCTTCCATGCGAAGATCTATGAGTTTCTTCAAACAATACACTTGACAAGCGGCACTCTGCTTCTCGTAAAGATCATGCAACTTTGTCCACACACCATAAGCACCACCTGCAGTATCTTTCACATTGAAATACACCGATTTTGAAAGTGTGAGCATGATCGTGGAGCATGCAAGCTCATCCAATTCCTTCCACTCTTCATCATCTTCCCAATCCTCTGGCTTTATGTCTTTGCATTTTATAGGCTTTACTTGCTTCTTCTGCACCAGAACATTGTAGATTTGCTCCTTCCAATAGGAGAAGTTTGTGCCATCCAACTTCTCAATGTTAAACAATGCATTCTCTGATGCCGAAGCCATCACAATGGATGACAAAACAACTAGGATACACTGCACCAATGTACCAAACTCAAGCCCAAAAAATATCAATTGCAATGACAACAGCCACTATCACTGTCACAAATACATGTTCTGTTGTAAGTGACCTCAGGGCATCCCAAAACTAGCCAATAGCTTTTGCACGGTAGCTCCAATGCAAAAAGTGTAAACAAAAGAAATGTAGCTTGTAGAAAACTCTACAAAAGTCCAAAATCCTTACATATTTCCTTATGTCTGCTATTGGAAACCACCACCTGCACACTTTTACTGCTGTAATAATAGTCTGCAACAGTTTTGGCCTGTTTTGAACTGTCAATATCTTCCCAACCGTAACTCGGTTGCCTTTGTTGTAAACACCAAAGTTGTAGACAAGCAATAGATCTACAAACTTCTAGTTTACTACAAGTCCAAATTCATTATGGATTTTTTGATATTTACTGCTGAAAGCAGGCCCCTGTTCACTTTTTCTGGCTATTGTCATAAACTGTCAAAACTGTAAATCATGGGCATACTGGGCATCATAACTTTTTCTCTAAATCTCGAATTGAAACGCTTTCAAAAACAAGATTGTAGATTGTCTAAAAAAGTAAAACTTCTTAGTTCAACTCAGGAGACAATTCCTCATGGATTCTCTGATATTCACTTCTGAAAACAGCCGCCTGCTCACTTTTTACTACTGTCACAAGACTACAAACTGCCAATCACCAACTTTTCCTGAAGCATTTGAGGCATAAACTCCAATGATATAGCCCAAAAATCCTGAAAATTGTTGTCCGAAAAATTCCCTTAGTGGGAAGAGTATTGCACTCACAAAAAAATAATCCCTTCCTGGGATACAACTTTAGAAAAACACTACTCACTGATGCTCACTTTCTCAGCTAAACAAAGGCTCAAAATGCATCAATTGTAAGCAATTACTTTCAGCCAAGCTTTGGCTTAATATGCATCAACTTGAAGGCATAAACCCAAGTGAAATCTAAATATACCAGCTGCCTTTGATCAACTGAAGTCTGCCACAAGCAAAAGACGTTTTTACTTTCGGGCCCCAAAAAAGCAACTTCCAGTGGCTGGAATTGCAAAGCAGTAGGTCGTTTTTGACCGTAGATGGATAATACTCCTTCTCCTCCACTCAAACAAGGCAATAGATTGCTGGCTAGACCTTCTAGTGGAAGAGCGTGCCACATGGGACCTACTTAAAATAGAATTTAAACGACGCTTTCAAACAGAGAGGCTACAAGATGATCCCGCTCTCCAACTAAGCAAGATCAAACAAGGCCAACGAGAAGATGTACGCACATACCTGGGTAAGATGAAAACATTAATCGCCAAATGTGACCCACGCCCAGATGCAAAGTACCTCACGGTCTGGTTTATTGTAGGACTAAGAAAGAAAATTCGAAAGGATATGAAAAAGATAAGCAGCTATGAAAAGTTCAGTGCTACTCATGCGGCAGCCATTGACATCAAGGATGGCATGACTGACTTAGACACTAGTAGTGATGACGGCAGACCTAGTACACAAGATAAGCGCTCAAAAAAAGGCAAATCCAAGTCCACTATTGAAACATCAAATGAAGATCTCCTAGAGGCCATGACCATGAAGCTGAAAAAAGACATGATGCAGGCCATGGAACAAAAACTTCACTTGTTTCAGCCGCCAACTGAGACATATCCACGGTGAGAAAATGTTTGGTGTCCACACTGCATGGCCAATTATACAACAAATGAGTGCCCAGTCCTAATAGCTAGGATCACTACACAAGCAAATCTACTGCCAAGGTCATGGTGCCATATCTGCATCATCGGCGGCCATGATGAAAACAATTGCATTTTCAACACGCACAACAACCCGCCTCGACCTCAACAATACCAAGTAGCACCCATGCCAGTGTACAGGCAACCGGCACTTGCACAAGCACCCCCATCTCCGAGGCTAAATCATGTTCCCATTCGGACACAAGTCCCACAACTCCTTAGGAATCCGAATCCACGACCATATCCAAGAGCACCAAATCCAATTCCTCAGGCAGTTCCAATACATCAATTACAAGCCGAGGAAGTAGACTCATCATTTGAGTATGAAACAAAGTACCCAGTGTACTATATAGAAGGTGCAGAGGTCTAATACCAGTTTATGCAAATCAAGTACATCCCAACACATATCGAGCACCAATCAAGTGCTACAGTTGTGGAGAAAATCACCGGATCACAGAGTGCCCTCATCGTTGTAGCCCAGCTACTTTCCAACCACTCTGTAGAGATTGTGGCATAGGACATGCCTATATGGATTTTCCCATGAAAAATAAAGGCCCAGAACAAACAGAGGTTAAGCTTGATGTCCCAATTGGCATCATTGGGGTGGACCATCAAAGTCTGGGTCTGGCAAGTGTAATATCACAACCTGTAAATGTAATTACATGCCAACAAAAAGAGGCCACCAAGGACCTAACATTCCAATCCAACCAAAGCGACTTCTTTAAAAGAAAGCACAAGTGCCTCCACCTCCGCCAAGCAATGAGCAGCCGAGCTCATCCACATCAACTCGTGAGCCTCAAATAAAAGAAACTCCATACCCAAATGCAGAGGTGGAGAAGGCTCACTTTCAGGCACTTCAACAATGGGTACAAAAGGAACAAGCTCAATTTGAGGCTAAGAAACAAGCTCAAGACCCAATCCATGACTCGTTGTCTAGAACTCCTGCGATTGAAACACGAGAAGAAGTTGCGAAAGACAGGCGCATCACTCGTTTACCATAGTCTCGAGAGGAGCGATGCCATATCAATGCTCTGGAGGGAGCATCTTTGATCTGGAACTGAGGAAGATGGGAAGTGGCTTCATTAAGAACTTGCGGGTAGTCCATTTCCCATTCTTCAGGCATGGGGAGTGCATCAAATGAAAAGCGAGTAATCTCTGCATTAGTTTTTCCATACAATATATACTCAATCTCAGGATGGACATGACGCAGTATGGGATTGACTGTAGAGAGATAATTGACGGTGCAAATGTGGATGGCACAATGCTCAGATTTGGGCTTCATGGACAGGCCTTTGATTTGTACATATAAACGAAGAGCAGTAGACAAATACGGATCATTCAAAGACATTTTGAAATTGGGGTAGACAATAGTATGCACAGGTTCCTTGTTCAAGTTGCCATGTACTAAGCCTATACGGGCATCTTTAAGATTAAGGTGATGAGTATCTACAAGGCTGGCCATACATGTAGCATTTACACCAAGGCAAAATAAAGGCTCTATAGCTAGCACAAAACAGCCATAGTGGATATACTGGTAACCAAAATTTACAAAAGAGTATATCTCTTGAGGAGTGAAGAGAGGAAGATAAACACCGGTAGATCCTTCATCTACAACATTAATACAAACCTCAGAGATCTTTACATGCTTCAAGGCCTTGAAATGAAAAGTTGAAAACTTGTAAATCTCCTGAGGGTCAATAATAGGCATGCTCCAAGCTACCTTGCTATCAGTGATTTCAGTGGACGAGGAAGCAGAATGAGGAGCAAAAATACGGGAAGACTCAAGCAGTCCAATAGATTAAGGCTAAGGTACAGAACCTGCCAGCCCTCAACATCCCTACGCCAAATCCAAGAAGCGTATTGTGAGCTCCTCGTTGAAGGCCAGGAAGAGCTGTGTAGTGGTTGTACCTCCCCCACATGAGGATTCTCACCTTAGTCTCCAAAGCTTCATATCCCATTATGGCCATGGTCATCCGTTCCTTTTCTACCCATTTCTCTTCTCGTTCTGCTTCTGCTACCTTCGAAATCACTGATAGCAAAGCGGCTTGGAACATGCCTATGATTTCCCCTGAAGATATTTACAAGTTCTCAGCCTTTCACTTCAAGGCCCTCAAACATGTGAAAGTCTCTGAAGTTGTGCTCTGGTGTCTACCTTCCCTTGTTCACACCTCATGAGATAGACTCCTTCTAGTCTTCTGGTTACCAGTACATACATTACGATTGTTTCATATTAGCCATAGAACCTTTGTTTCATATGGTTGTAAATGCCACTTGCATGGCAAGTCTTGTAGATATGCACCATTTCCATTTAAAAGATGCACGTATAGGCTTAATCCATGGTAGCTTTAATAGAGAGCTAGTGTATACCATTGTATATCCTAATTTCAAGATGTCCCTCATAGATCCTCATCTTTCTACTGCTTTGCGTCTTTATGTACAAATTAAAGGTTTGTCTATGAAGCCTAAGTCAGAACATTGTGCCATCCATGTTCGGTTTGTTAATTATTTAGTTTCTACCATTAATCCCGTTCCACGTCATGTCAATGCCGAAGACAAATGTATCATTTATAGCAAGGCCAATGCTGAAGTCGCCAGGTTTAAGTTCAATCATCTCCCCTTGCCCGATGAATGGGAGATGGACTATCAGCAGGTTCTCGAAGAAGCATCTTCCTCTCAATTTCCAACTTTCCAGATAGAAGATGCTCCTACAAAGTTGGTGGTACGTCTCCGTTCTCTGCACAATCATGATAAGTGTGTTATGCGCTTGTCATTTCCATCTTCTTCCAAAGTATCTATAGCCGAAGTTTTGGACGATACTCCTACTAGCACATCTGAGGGAGCACCAGATCTGCCCCCAGCAAAAGTCGAAGCTATCTGTGATTGGGTCACATCATTAGCAACTTTGCATTTTCCTACCGATGCCAGCCTGCAATAAACCCTAAACCCTAAACCGATTTGTAGGTAGGTTTAGGGTTTAGGATTTATTAGAGTTTAGGGTTTAGAAAAATAAGAAAAGGTGTGTAGCAGTGAAGTGTGAGTGATTGGCCCACTGCAACTGCAAAACGATGGCTGCGGCAGCAAAAAATGGAAAAAATGGAATTTTCGAGGGTCGGTTACATGCTTAAAACTATGTGAAAAATGTGCTTGTGAAGTGTGCAAAGGTGCTTAAAGTGCTAAGAATACATGAGTAAGGTAGAATACTCAAGTAATAAACACAAAACTAAGCAACCAAAAGCTCATGGACAAAAAAATGGCCAAGAGCACACTGTACATAAACAAATTGATGTTCAAGTACTAAACATTCAAGCAAGCATGAAACAATACATGAGCAACAAGTTGCACATATACTCACACATAAGAGCAAAACATGAGCAACAAAGTCGCACAACTACCTCACAAAAAGACACAAAGACACAAGAGAGACAAAAAGAGAGAGAAAATCCTCTTTGTATTACAAATGGGTGCTTTGTTCCAAACTAGTTTCGCTTGATATTCTCAAGCTCATTAGTGGAACACCCAAAATGTGAGAATACAAATGAGAGAAGCTCCCTCTTTAAAGTGGGGGGAGGCCACTTTTTGTCCTCTTCCCTTATGGGATTACTCTTGGGGTATCGCCACGTGTCAATGGCCCAGAAAATCAAAATTTTGATTTTCGGGGATCGGATACGTTAGCCCAAAAATAACCCTGAAGAGCTCAAAAATGGTCCAAAAAGAGTGCCAAAAGTCCCAAAATGACGACCCGAGCCTGAGAGGTCTCATATGCCATAAAGGCGGATGCTCCAGGGGGTGTTTTACAAGGTGGGACCCGCACGGCCTAACTAGACCTAGGCATCTTAAGACGTGATTTGACCAAAAAAGAGCGAAGATTTCATGGATTCCTCCAGCAAATGATTGGTCAAGGTAGATGCTGTAGCTTAGGACGTTGTTGGCAAAGCCAGTGAAGTTTAGGGTTTAGGGTTAAAAAAGCTGTGACGGCATGCTACAAAGACAACTCGTGTAAAATAAACTATTGGCCAGCTGCGGCAGCAAAATGGTAGCTGTAGCAGCAAAAAACGAAAAAAATGGAATTTCTGGGGGCCGGTTACGTGCTTAAATTTGTCTTAAAAAAATGTGAGAAAAAAGTGCTTGTGAAGTGTGAGTAGGTGCTTAAAGTTCTAAGAGTACATGAGTAAGGTAGAATACTCAAGTACTAGACACATAACAAAGCAACCAAATGCTCATGGACAAAAAAGATGGCCAAGAGCACACACGGTACATGAACAAATTGATGTTCAAGTACTAAACATTCAAGCAAGCAAACAGTACATGAGCAACAAGTTGCACAAGTACCCCACACACAAGAGCACTACATGAGCAACAAAGTTGCACAAGTACCTCACACAAAGACACAAAGACATGAGAGAGACAAAAATGCTTGTTTTATTACAAGAGAGGTGCTTGCTCCAAACTAGTTTCGCTTGATCTCTCAAGCTCTTCAGTGGAGCACCTCTTAAAATGTGATACAAGAATGAGGGTCTCTCTCTTTATATAGAAGTGGGGAGGGCTAGGGTTTGCACCATTGTATATGGGATAAGTCTCTCAACTTTGCATAGGAGAGCCCATGGGATACAAGGTACAAAAAAGCTCATAAATGAGTCAAAACGAACCCGATGAAGGTGCCGTCTGGTGCAAAATGATGCTGAGAACTAGTACAATCTTTTTGCTAAAAAATCTGATGCTTGTCTAGACGTTCCGGATGCCTCGTAAGGTGTGCACTGCTCTTGACTGGCGAATTGACTAAAAAAGGCCATAACTGACTGAAAATGGACTCGATGAAGAAGCCATCTATCGCAAAAAGAAGCTGAAAATTATGTGGTCCTGAAAATCTTTTCCATAATCTTCAAGGTATTTGTCCAGATTAGATGAAGACTCTACCCATAAGCCGAATGCATCATCAATGTAGCGCCTATAGTATAATAGCTCTGAATGAGGCTGTTTAACTTCCTGCATGTTCTCCATGTGACAAAGGAAAAGGCAAGCATAAACCACAGCAAAGTTGCTTCCCACAGTTATTCCTCTTATCTGGTGCCAGAATCTGCCATCGAATTATAAATAGTGATTTTTTAAAATCAAAGTGGCAAGAGACATGATGAGGTTCAGTTCCATTGTCTTGAAGTCATTCCTGATCATTTGCCACAAGGCTGTGAGTCCTTCATCCGTGGGAATACTAGGATATATAGATTCCACATCAAAGGTAAAGAGAATGACATCTTTTGGTAAATGCAACTCAGAGATTTCTTTCAACAGAGTGATAGAGTCCTTGAAGTGATGTTTCTGTCGAAGGAGAATCAGAAAAAGTTTGTGGTGCATCCAAATAGAAGCATGCTCAAATACAAAAACATTGTAAGAGCAGATCGGTCTGCCTATCAAAGTGGGTTTGTGGATCTTCGAGAGAAAGTACAGGGCACAAACTCGGAAACTTGTACTGGGCTTCTGGAGGATGTATCTGACCTCTTCTGACGAAAGGATCTTGGACTCTGAGCAAACCTGTTGCAACTGAAAAAATAGTTCCTCTAAGGGAACTTCCCGAATTGGTTCATATACTGTTGCATCTGTCAATTTCCTTTCTCCCTCTTTGAGATACCAAGACTTATCCAAGATGGCTAGACCGAGACTTTTGTCAGCTGGATTGATAACAATATCTGGGTTATTCTGCAATCTTTTCAGAGCCATTCTCAAGGCATGAGGAAGGTGGCATTTGGAGAGATTGGAGCAACGGGAGATAAACTCGAGGAGAAGCTGTCGGCCGATGGTGATAATATCTCCGGGAGATTGGAAAGTTTCTCGAGGGCTCCAATTAGGATTGGGTACTCTGAATAGTGGAGCAAGCCTATCCGGATTGGAGTGAAAAAACCATCGAAGGTGCATTTGTCTCGCAAAAACATCAAAGTTTGTGAGAAGTTGAGTTGGTTGTAGAGGAGTGGACGGAGGGATGTAGCCCAAACCTAAACCCAAGAGTTTCTTCTCATGAAAGGAGAGATGTATCTCAGAGAGGATATGGATCGCAGTGTTGGAGATACGGCAATCAACCTCAAAAGGAGTCTTCCTAGAGAAAAGGAGAAGCGCATAATGTTCTGGATTTAGGAGAGGGAGCCAAAAGAGCCGCCTTAGTAGTGGGTGTTTTGACCACTTTCTTGACTTGGTGGAGCAGAGTTGCTTCATGCACCTGGTCGTTTCTGTTGTCTTCCTAAACCAGATTTCTGGGCATTCTATTTTTTTCGTGACGAGGAATGCTGTACATTTGAGGGGGTGAAAGGCTTCTGTTGAGACTTGTTCCCCTGGTGCTGTCGGTTTCCCTATTGGTTTCCTTGCGAGTTTCCCTGTCGGTTTCCTTGCGAGTTTCTGTGCTGGTTTCCCTGCTGGTTCCCTTCCCGGTTTCCCTTTAGGGTTTGAAAATGATTACCCTAACCATTTCCCTTCCTGTTTTGTCCATTTCCTTGGTTTTTTCCATTTGCTTGGTTTTTTGGTTTTCCACGGGCTTGGGGATTCTTTTTCTGGTTTCCCTTGCCTATACTCTCTGCTATAGATTTTTGCATTTGTTTGACTTGTGCCTGCACTTGCTTTTGAACTTGTTGCCTCACTAGCTTGGCAATAGATTCCTCTCTGGGCAACTTTTCAGCTTCTCCCATTGCTTGATCCCATGCTTGCTGTCTACGCTTGGCGAAGGCATTTTGTTTGATCTTACTGTTGAGAAGGCTCGTAATCCTGAAATTGTTGATGGCATTTCTAAAATCTCGAACCAACTGATTGTGCCATTCCTTGGTAGTGTTTTCCCAAAGGATTTGTGGTGTGTCAAGTAGGGTTTTGCATTCTATTGTCTCTCGCATTTCTATATTAGAAGGGAATCTAAGTTGTGCATAAGTTGAAGAGGATTGATCAAAGCCAAAATTTCACGAAGGCTAGCCTCAAAAGTCTGACGGTTGTCCATGAGCTTTTTCTCTAAATTAGAGACTGTGAGTTTTTGGGCTTCAATAAGCGCATCATGGCATTTCATCCTATACTCATTGCATAGGGTTGTCAAAGACTGCTGCATCATGGTCTGGGTTGCATCATCTGGCATTGAGAGTCGTGATTGTTTCAACTTCAGACTATTGGAAACTGCACCTTCCTGCTTCTGTTCTTCGAGCCTTTTACAAAAGCTCTTAGCCCTGTCTAGTGCCTGGAAGATCTTTTTGTACTCTTTGATGGACTATCTAAGAAAATTCGAGCAATGTGAAGGTAGCTTGATATCTTCCAAGAAAGTAGTCGGGGTACTCGTAGTGGCGTCAGTTGCATCTCGACGACGCTTCTGCCGATTTTCAACATTATTGTAGGGGTTATGTGGCACATCTTCACTGACAAAACGAAATACCTCAAGAGCTCTAGAAGAAGCTCCCTCGTGGTCGCCTTCCATTATATTCACCATGATAACAAGGTTTAGGTTTTAGAAAAATAACAAAAGGTGTGTAGCAGTGAAGTGTGAGTGATTGGCCAGAGGCAGCAACAAAATGTGGCCGTAGCAGCAAAAAATGAAAAAAATGGAATTTTCGAGGGCCGATTACATGCTTAAAACTATGTCTAAACAATTGTGTGAAGAATGTGCTTGTGAAGTGTGCAAAGGTGCTTAAAGTGCTAAGAATACATGAGTAAGGTAGAATACTCAAGTACTAAACACAAAACTAAGCAACCAAAAGCTCATGGACAAAAAGATGGCCAAGAGCACACACTGTACATGAACGATGTTCAAGTACTAAACATTCAAGCAAGCACGAAACAGTACATGAGCAACAAGTTGCACAAGTACTCACACACAAGAGCAATACATGAGCAACAAAGTTGCACAAGTACCTCACACAAAGAAACAAAGACACAAGAGAGACAGAAAGAGATAGGAAATCCTCTTTGTATTACAAACGGGTGCTTTCTTTCGCTTGATATTCTCAAGCTCATCAGTGGAACACCCGAAATGTGAGCATACAAATGAGAGAAGCTCCCCCTTTATAGTGGGGGGAGGCCACTTTTTGTCCTCTTTGCTTATGGGATTACTCTTGGGGCATCGCCATGTGTCAATAGCCCACAAAATAAAAAAATTGATTTTTGGGGACCGGTTGCATGAGCCCAAAATTAACCCTAAAATGCTCAAAATGGTCCAAAAAGAGTGCGAAAGGTACCAAAATCACGACCCAAGCCTGAGAGGTCTCATATGCCATAAAGGCGGATGCTCAGGGGGTGTCTTACAAGGTGGGACCCGCACGGCCTAACTAGACTTGGGCATCTTAAGACTTGAAAGAGCGAAGATTTCATGGATTCCTCCAGCAAATGATTGGCCGAGGTGGATGCTGTAGCTCAGGACGTTGTTGGCAAAGCCGATCAAGTTTAGGGTTTAGGGTTTTAGAAAAATAAGAAAAGGTGTGTAGCAGTGAAGTGTGAGTGATTGGTCAGCTGCGGCAGCAAAACGGTAGTTGCTGCAGCAAAAAATGGGAAAAATGGAATTTCTGGGGGCCTGTTACTTGCTTAAAACTGTGTGAACAATGTGCTTGTGAAGTGTGCAAAGGAGCATAAAGTGCTAAGAATACATAAGTAAGGTAGAATACTCAAGTACTAAACACAAAACTAAGCAACCAAAAGCTCGTGGACAAAAGGATGGCCAAGAGCACACACTGTACATAAACAAATTGATGTTCAAGTACTAAACATTCAAGTAAGCACGAAACAATACATTAGCAACAAGTTGCACAAGTACTCACACACAAGAGCAATACATGAGAAACAAAGTCGCACAAGTACCTCACACAAAGACACAAGAGAGACAAAAAGAGATATAAAATCCTCTTTGTATTACAAACGGGTGCTTTGTTCCAAACTAGTTTCGCTTGATATTCTCAAGCTCATCAGTGGAACACCCAAAATGTGAGAATACAAATGAGAGAAGCTCCCCCTTTATAGTGGGGGGAGGCCACTGTTTTTCCTCTTTGAAAAATAAGAAAAGGTGTGTAGCAGTGAAGTGTGAGTGATTGGCTAGCTGCGGCAGCAAAACGGTAGCTACTGCAGCAAAAAATGGGAAA
This sequence comes from Dipteris shenzhenensis, assembly GCF_047967505.1. Classification (NCBI taxonomy): domain Eukaryota; kingdom Viridiplantae; phylum Streptophyta; class Polypodiopsida; order Gleicheniales; family Dipteridaceae; genus Dipteris; species Dipteris shenzhenensis. Next base: position 55,063,772 of record NC_141615.1, read on the forward strand.
AATGGAATTTTCGGGGACCTGTTACTTGCTTAAAACTGTGTGAAGAATGTGCTTGTGAAGTGTGAAAAGGAGCATAAAGTGCTAAGAATACATAAGGTAGAATACTCAAGTACTAAACACAAAACTAAGCAACCAAAAGCTCATGGACAAAAGGATGGCCAAGAGCACACATTGTACATAAACAAATTAATGTTCAAAGGTGGGACCCGCATGGCCTAACTAGACCTAGGCATCTTAAGACATGATTTGACCAAAAAAGAGTGAAGATTTCGTGGATTCCTCCAACAAATGATTGGTCGAGGTAGATGCTGTAGCTCAGGATGTTGTTGGCAAAGCTGTTGAAGTTTAGGGTTTAGGGTGACCCCCAAGTTTAAAGCTTTCGTGTACTTTGAGTAGTCAAGCTTAAGAACAAGGGGGGTCCTTTTACCCACCGAGGTCTGCCTTTTGGAAGATCCTTCGAGTAGAGCCGATCTCATCCTATAGGTGATTTTGATGAAGCAACTCCTTAGAACCTTATCTGGGTAACCACGAGATCTGAGGTGTTGGTAAAACAAGATTCTAAGCCTCTTGTAGCCTTCAAACGTGCTTTCCCGGATGAAATAGCGACGAAGTTCTATGATGATGAAAGACTCTTTCTGGTGCTTCGGATGCCAAGAAGAGTAAGGAAGATATTGGTACCTGTTCAACTCTTTTTGGTAACAACTAGAAGAGAGCTTTCTTGTGAAAGAAAACTCTGGTCCCTTGAAAAGGTGAATGTCCAGAATATCCACAGAGGATGTAGAGTAGCATGGGGTAATTCTGATATGGTCCTGAAAATCTTTTCCATAATCTTCAAGGTATTTGTCCAGATCAGATGAAGACCCTACCCATAAGCCGAATGCATCATCAATGTAGCGCGTGTAATATAATAGCTCTGAATGAGGCTGTTTAACTTTGTGCATGTTCTCCATGTGACAAAGGAAAAGGCAAGCATAACCATGGCAAAGTTGCTTCCCATAGCTGTTCCTCTTATCTGATGCCAGAATCCACCGTCGAATTCTAAATAGTGATTTTTTAAAACCAAAGTGGCAAGAGACGTGATAGGTTCAGTTCCATTGCCTTGAAGTCATTCCTGATCATCTGCCACAAGGCTATGAGACCTTCATCTGTGGGAATACTAGGATATAGAGATTCCACATCAAAGGTAAAGAGAATGACATCTTTTGGTAAATGCAACTCAGAGATTTCTTTCAGCAGAGTTATAGAGTCCTTGAGGTGTTGTTTCTCTCGAAGGAGAATCAGAAAAAGTTTGTGGTGCAACCAAATAGAAGCATGCTCAAATACAAAACCATTGTAAGAGTAGATCAGAGTCTGCCTACCAAAGTGGGTTTGTGGATCTTCGAGAGGAAGTACAGGAAACCTCAACTGAGCTTCTGGAGGACGTATCTGACCTCTTCTCACGAAAGGATCTTGGACTCTGAGCAAACCTGTTGCAACCGAAAAAATAGCTCCTCTAAGGGAACCTCTTGAATTGGTTCATATACTGTTGCATCTGTTAATTGCCTTTCTCCCTCTTTGAGATACCAAGTCTTATCCAAGATGGCTAGACCGAGATTTTTGTCAACTGGTTTGATAACAATATCTAGGTTATCCTACAATCTTTTGAAAGCCATTCTCAAAAAACGAGGAAGGTGGCATCTGGAGAGATTGGAGCAATGGGAGATAGACTTGTGGAGAAGCTGTCTACTGATGGTGATAATATCTTCGAGAGGTTGGAAAGTTTCTCGAGGGCTCCAATTAGGATTGTGTACTTTGAAGAGTGGAGCAGGCCTATCCAGATTGGAGCAAAAAAACCATCGAAGGTGCATTTGTCTCGCAAAAACATCAAAGTCTATGAAAAGCTGAGTTGGTTCTGGAGGAGTGGACGAAGGGATGTAGCCCAAACCTAAACACAAGAGTTTCTTCTCATGAAAGCAGAGACATATCTGAGAGAGGTTATAGATCGCAGTGTTGGAGATACGGCAATCAACCTCAGAAGGAGTCTTCCTAGAGAAAATAATGTTCTGGATTCAGGAGAGGGAGCAAAAAGAGCGGTTTTAGCGACAGTTGTTTTGGTCTCTTTCTCGACTTGGTGGAGCAGAGTTGCTTCATGCATCTGGTCATTTCTGTTGTCTTCCCAAACCAGATTTCTAGGCATTCTAGTTTTTTCGTGACGCAGAAGACTATGCATTTGAGGGGGTGAAAGGCTTTTGTCGAGCTTTGTTCCCTTGCTGCTGTCAGTTTCTCGATTGGTTTCCCTATCAGTTTCCTTGCAAGTTTCCCTGTCGGTTTCCTTGCAAGTTTCCCTACCAGTTTCTCTGCTGGTTCCCTTGCCGGTTTCCCTTTAGGGTTTGAGAATGATTGCCCTGACCGTTTCCCTTCCTGTTTTGTCCATTTCCTTGGTTTTTTTCCATTTGCTTGGTTTTTTGGTTTTCCACGGGCTTGGGGATTCTTTTTTTGGTTTCCCTTGCCTGTACTCTCTGCTATAGATTTCTGCATTTGTTTGACTTGTGCCTGCACTTGCTTTTGAACTTGTTGCCTCATCAGCTTGGCAATATATTCCTCTCTGGGCAACTTTTCAGCTTCTCCCATTGCTTGATCCTGTGCCTCTCTACACTTGGCGAAGGCATTCTGTTTGATCTTACTGTTGAGAAGGTTGGTAATCCTAAAATTGTTAATGGCATTTCTAAAATCTTGAGCGAATTGATTGTGCCATTCCTTGGTAGTGTTTTCCCAAAGGATCTATGGAGTGTCAAGTAGGTTGAGATCAGTCATCAAAGCCAAATTTTTACGAAGGCTAGCCTCAAAAGTCTAAGGGTAGTCCATGAGCTTTTTCTCTAAATAAGAGACTGTGAGTTTTTGGGCTTCAATAAGCGCATCATGGCATTTCATCCTGTACTCATTGCATAGGGCTGTCAAAGACTGCTGCATCGCAGTCTGGGCTACATCATCTGGCACTGAGAGTCATGGTGGTTTCAACTTTAGACTATTGGAAACTGCACCTTCCTGCTTCTATTCTTCGAGCCTTTTGCAAAAGCTCTTAGCCCTATCTAGTGCCTGGAAGATCTTTTTGTACTCTTCAATGGACTTTCTAAGAAAATTCGAGCAATGTGAAGGTAGATTGATAGCTTCCAAGAAAATAGTCGGGGTACTCGTAGTGGCGTCAGTTGCGTCTCGAATGCTTTTGCCTATTTCCAACATTACTAAAGGGGTTATCTGGCACATCTTCACTGATAAAACGAAGACCTCAAGAGCTCTAGAAGAAGCTCCCTCGTGGTTGCCTTCCATTATATTCACCATGATAACAAGGTTTAGGTTTTAGAAAAATAAGAAAAGGTGTGTAACAGTGAAGTGGGAGTGATTGGCTAGCTGTGGCAGCAAAACAGTAGCTGCTGCAGCAAAAAATGGAAAAAATGGAATTTTCGAGGGTCGGTTACGTGCTTAAAATTGTGTCTGAAAAACTATGTGAAGAATGTGTTTGTGAAGTGTGCAAAGGTGCTTAAAGTGCTAAGAATACATGAGTAAGGTAGAATACTCAAGTACTAAATACAAAACTAAGCAACCAAAAGCTCATGGACAAAAAGATGGCCAAGAGCACACATTGTACATAAACAAATTAATGTTCAAGTACTAAACATTCAAGCAAGCACGAAACAATACATGAGCAACAAGTTGCACAAGTACTCACACACGAGCAAAACATGAGCAACAAAGTTGCACAAGTACCGTACACAAAGGCACAAAGACACAAGAGAGACAAAAAGAGATAGAAAATCCTCTTTATATTACAAGCGGGTGCTTTGTTCCAAACTAGTTTCGCTTGATATTCTCAAGCTCATCACAAATGAGAGAAGCTTTTTTTTTTCAAAATTTTGACCTTTTTTAGGGTTTCTTGATTTCATTCTTAAGAGTTTAGAAATGTTAACTTTTAAATTTTGACTATATTGAAGCCTTTATTTTGTTCATTATATGCTTTTATTTATAAATCCTGTTTAAAGAGGAGAAAATATGTCTTATATAATGCATGATTATTGGTATTGGTTCATTATATATAGCACTACATACTTAATGAGTGATCATTCATGATGTAGCTAGTGGTATAGTTATACAAGAGTATTATTGTAAATACTCGTAGACATTTAGTACATCATTAGACAAGCATGCATAGCTATAACACTAGATACTCATGTATAGCAATAATTATACTAGAATCTACCCATGTATAGCTAAAGGTCTAGATACTAGTCTATCTTACATGATGGTGACCATTCCAAATCCAATGCCATTGCTATTATACATTATAATTATTGCTTTGTCTATATAAGAGTATTATAGAAACACACATACAATTAACAATCCAATGTTTCTAGACTCTATTGTGGATACCTCCAGACATTTCACAATTCCAATGGTATTGCTATATATCAACCTTTTTGAGCATCATCTTAAATAGTTTAGGCATCCTTCATTGCATACTAATGCGAGACATTTAACATTGATCCAATGCTATTGCTATGCATCAATCTTGTTGTGAATTCTCTTATTAATTAGTATCAGAGGCATCTTGTGTGTGTGTGTGTGTGTGTGTGTGTGCATACATACACATTTATATGTATACATACATACATACATACATATATACATATATATATATATATATACGTATGTATGTATGTATGTATGTATGTATGTATACATATGAATCTATGTATATATATATATATATATATATATATGTATATATTTGCAAGAGGGGTTAGATATCGTGTGCTATTAAAATGCTGAAGTTGTTGCATTTGGATGAATACATAGCATTGATCCTATGATAGTTTGTCATTTTTAATGTTGTGGTGACAAAAGATGCGTGATTATAATCACAAGCATACTATGTCCTGAATTGCAATTAAGGTATCACCATGGGAAGATTGAAACATTGGGTGATTTATTACAATGCCATATTTTTGACACTCAAGTACATAGGACTCTTTGGGATCATGATGACATTATTCCAAAGTCCTTTTGGAATGATATGAAGCAAAGTTTTGTGGAGGAACAAATGGTTGACATGTTGTCTTGGCGTGGAGAAGTACTAGCGATTGGTAAATTCAAGGGCTATCTTCAAAATGTTCTTTGTACAGTGGATAATGAAGTTGTCATGTGAAGGAACAATTCAAAATACTATGGAACATGAGTCACACTTACAAGTTCATGAAAATATCGTATGGCTAGTAGCTTTCTTGAAATTACATGTAGTGTCCTTCAAAATACCAAACTTGGAAACCAGAGTATACTATAGGAACAATAAGCGGAGAAATCATAAAATTACCACACATGACACTTGTATATTGCAAAGAAAACAAGATGATAGAATCAATTGTGCAACAATGGGGAGCAATGATATTGATGTCATCCATACAACTCTGACTAAAACCAAAGATGTATCGGATTTTTTAGATGATGTAAGTGTTGGGATAAGTATGATTAAGGGCTTGCTCTATGGTGCATGTGTGCATCTAGGGGAGTCACATGTGTGTTTGTGTGTGTTGTAAAGACACATCAAGTGCTATGATGTGTCTAGTGTGTGACGTAAGTGATGATGTAAGACAAAGGCAATCCCACTGATGTAGGGATTGATTCCCACTGATGTAGGGATTGATTCCCACTGATGTAGGGGCTGATTGCCACTTATGTAGGGAAGGTATTACCTTCTCCCCCTTTCTATAAGAGAGAGTCATCTCTCTCACAAATCATAATAGAGAACTACCATCTTTCTTTCATTGTGCTCTCACACCTCTTGCAAGATGCATCTATTCTATCCTATGGGATTCTACACTTGGTATCAGAGCTTTAGGTTCTAGATCAAGCCTAGTCTAGCATTAGATGCTATCTCTAGCATAAACTACTAGTTTCTCAAAGCTTCTTCATCTTCTCCATTTTCCTCCTTCTTCCCAAAATCTTTGAGAGCTCTGTTCTCTGCCTTCAAGCTACCTTTGCTCAAACCCTTTGAGCTACAGACTCCTCATGTATGGGCAAACTTCCAACTGCAAGCATTTAGGGAAATTTTGACCGTACGCGCAATGCCAACACTTAGACTGCTCAATGAACTTTTGCATAATGCCACCTCTGCACTTACCTATCTGCAAATTCCTTTGACCCCGTGCTGGATGACACTGAGAGAAAGCTGTTGTTGAAATTTGAGCTCATTTGGAGCAAGATTCGGGTCAATTTCATCAAAAAAATAGTCCACGGTTCTTCTACAATGCTGGCCGACGTGCTTACCTTTTGTGCGATTCCTCTCTGAAGGTGAAGCCCTACATGTTTTCCTTCCTCCCCACTATAAAATCCCTTTGAGTTTCGGCCTCTACTTGATGAATTGGAGCAAATTTTTGAGCTGCCTCTTTGGCCATGAAAGCTTGACTATGCTAGTCTAAGTTTGACTTTGGACAGTCAAAGTTTGACTGGTAGTTTGACCAAAATTTATTTTCAGTCTACTATGCTCATTTTCTAGCATCTTCTTGGTCATCTTTGCTTAGACATCTTGCATAAATGTTGCTTTGACTAATTGCCTTATGCTTTGACATTTACTTAAGTCACATAGAGAAATCCAAGTCAAAGTATTCAAGTTGTTACTCTTTGAAGAATTATTTTTTATTGCTCATATTTCACTTGTAAGGCACTAGACACTGCCCTTAGGTAAGACCTTGCCATGGAAGCTAAGATCTTTTCTGATAAGTTAGATGGAACTAGTTTCCATACTTGGCAAACAAAAGCTGAGTTTATGCTTATGAAAAAGAAGATATGGAATGTTGTGAATGGAAAGAAGTCTACAAAAGAAAAAGCTAATTGGTTGATCAAAGACAAGAAGGACTACTTCAACAACAAAGCAAATCTGGTTGAAGGAAGAACTCCATCAGCAAATGAAGAAAATGAAGACTATGCTTTTTAGGCACTTTGTCTTTTTTGTTTATCATCACTTGGTCAAATTTTGAGGTTCTCTGCCTGGAGTAGTACTCCAAAAAGAATATGTTATATAAATCACCTCTAGTCACCATATGATGTAGACCATGTGATATGTGTTTTGTCTATCCCATTTCTGTGAACCTCACACCCTTGGGAACCCTTGCTAGCATGAGATCCTAGCCATAGATTTATCCTTGACCACCATGAGATGGCATGAGAAACTATGAGACTAGATGTATCCTTGACACTGCAAGAGGCAATCCCTTGAGGGGGGTATGTTGGGATAAGTATGATCAAGGGTTTGCTCTATGGTGCATGTGTGCATCTAGGGGAGTCACATATGTGTTTGTGTGTGTTGTAAAGACACATCAAGTGCTATGATGTGTCTAGTGTGTGACCTAAGTGATGATGTAAGACAAAGGCAATCCCATTGATGTAGGAATTGATTCCCACTGATGTAGGGGCTGATTGCCACTTATGTAGGGAAGGTATAACCTTCTCCCCCTTTCTATAAGAGAGAGTCATCTCTCTCACAAATCATAATAGAGAACTACCATGTTTCTTTCATTGTGCTCTCACACCTCTTGCAAGATGCATCTATTCTATCCTACGGGATTCTACAGTAAGGGTAAATCAAGTTACGAATGACACCTACATTCTTACCGGAGTGGAAGATATATCAGATGATGTTGTGTGTGAAACAAGTGTTTCCGAAAATGTACAAGGTGATGTGTGTGAGGCAAGGAATGTACTAGCATATAAATCTATTGAAGAAATGTATGCTATCACTGGAGTGGAAGATGTTTCTAATGTTGCTTTTGATAAAAGTGATTGGGATATTTGTTGTGACCAGCTAATTATGTACAGATCACTCACTAGTGTGGAAGATGTATCTGCAAATAGTGATAGAGATTTTTCAAGAATGATTGATGTAGACGGTTCAACTCATTCATCTCATGTTGGTGACATTGGTCAACATCATGAAGACAAATCAATTTCTCCACATCCACAAGTCATGAATTTTGGCAACCGGTTGGCTTCAACAATAGCTTCTAAAAGATTACCATTTCCAAGATATTACAATATTGCATCAAACAAAAAGCATGATAAATCAATCTTTGATTTTGAAGATGAAAATGAAAGTGAAATAAAAGTAGTCAACAATATTCTAATTAGTCATAAACAAAAAGTGATTCCTGCAAAAAGAAAATATGTTGCTATGAAGAGGTGTCACATCATGCTACCAACACTTGAACCTAAGAGACATGTCATGTTATAGGAATGGAATATCCAAGAGACTGTCATGAAAGTTTGTTGCAAGAAACTTTGCATCCGAAAAATAAGACAGGAAGATTGTGAGGCAATATGTATAAGCATTTGGAGCAAGAATGCGACAACTAGACATAACTATGCGCTTCAACAATTTTCATGCTTTAATCAGCAATCAAAGGCAAGTCCATCTAAACCTCGATTGAAACCAAAGGTCAACGGGATCTTGATTTGCAATCAAGGATATCAATGGTTAACTTGAAAAATTGCATTGTGTATAAAATTCATGGAAATGTAAAAAAGCTGAAAGGACATAGAAAAAGCCTCCAACTTCAATGGAGGGTACACGTGGACTAAAGACACACTTATATACTATAGTAGTGCATGGATTCTATCTCTTTTTATATGTATGGATAGATTCTTTGCATGAGCATGATAGCAATCAAGTCTCTACTTCCATCATGAAGTCAATACGAAAGTTCAAAGATGCTCGTGGCTTTTTACCACCCACCCTAAGAATAAATATATTTTTAGTTTATGCTCCATGTTGGTTGGTCTCCAAATACTCAAAAAGTGGAAATGGGATTTCTTCTTATTGGTCATACACATGAAGACATAGATCAAAATTTAAGTGTTATATCAAGAGAGTTAAAGGCAAAGGATGTGCTCACCATGGAGGACATGCTATCTTGAATTGGGAAGAAAATTGGCAGAGGCCGACAAGAAGATTCAAAAGTGGCTATCCTAGAGAGAATTGTAGACTAGAAGAAATGTATAAAGCCACATTTTAAAGACAAAGAAGATTCTTTAGTAGGCCATACAAACCCACACTACTTCAAGTTCAATTTGAAAAATGGGGAACCAATGATGCAATGGAAATATTACTCCATAGACGGAGATGATCATTGAAGCAAGCCATATGCTTTATTACAGAAGACACCATCATTAGAAGAATGCAAGCTTACTTTTGTGCCAAACAAATCACTCGATGATGATGAAATGAAGGGTCTGGATGCATTTATTTTCCATGTCACAAGGATTATAGAAAAATATCCAGTGCAGTCTGAAAAGAATGAGGTTATAATAAGGTCCACTGAAAGTCTTATTCAATATGTGAGATCACAAGAGAAATTGGAGCGCATAGAATATGTTGATATGTTTTGGATAGAACAAGAGGGCAACAAAGGGTCTCAAGGATTTGGTAGAGATTCAACAGATCTGGACATGGAAGAAGTTGAACATCTCCTTTTTCCTCAAAAATTTTGTGGACGAAAAGGTGACAAGCCTTTGCTAGAGTTTGATATGGCTGCTGAAATCGAAGAGGAACTTTTTGTTGTAGTTTTCGCACCAGATCCAAAATCAAAGCATGATGACTATGGAGGACCAATTTGGGTGGCAAATGTTGTTGAGGTAACATAGAATGAACAATCACATAGCACATTTACAGCATTATGGTATGAACTTTGGCCAATGGAAAGTATACTAAGGAAGTTCACGCTAAAACAATTGTATGAGGGTTGTTTGCAAACGAAATGTGAATGAGTTCCAAACAACGACAATCTAAGTCATTCAGTGGAAGTGAACAACATTGTGCATTGTTGGAAGTCGAGGACACGAAGTTTAAAAAAAAAGCATGGATATAGTGTGGAGAAATGCATCACGATCCGTGAGAGTAGCCAAAAGCACATCAAGCATCATTTACACATGCTCGGTTCTTTTGATACTTCAGATTCAAAAAATTCTGAAACATGAAAGAATATCCTTTATTCACAATTGGTGTATCTCTACACTACCAATTTGTTGATAGCAACAACTCTTGAATTTTGCTTAAGACTTTTAGGGCACTTAAGTTGGATGTAAATGATTCAAACATATTTATAATTTTTATTTAGCTAATAGTATATTTACAATATAAATAATTTGGATACTTTTAAATTAAATTACATTAGAATTTTTTTAAGTAAAGGTATTTATGTAATATAATTAAGAAATATAGTCCTTATTTATTCAATAAATTTTAAACCATTTTATAACATCAAAAAATTGTATTATTTGATTAATTCAATGAGTTTGTGACCATTTAACAATTTAAATATTCATGAACTATGAAATTGATTGAGAGTGGAAACAAATTTTTTAAAATATATGATGATGCTTTCATGTATGCAACTTAAGTAATGAGATATTGCAAAATGAAAAAAAACTCTTGTTTTGGTGCAAAAAATGCTCGGGGGGGTCACTATGTATAAACCCTCTATATCACGTGCGTTCAAGGCCTATATTTAAAGTCCCTTATCTGTAAAAAATTTCATTAATAAAATGTACCCCTTTTCTATAAAAATCTGTAAATTTTTTCCAAAACTATTTTAAATAGTCCCTTATGTATATTTATTTCTGTAAATTTTAGAAATAAAAAAAATCCTTCTGTTGAACTCACGTGATAGGGTTACATATGATTAGTGACCCCCCCGAGAAAAAATGTGAATGTGGATGCAAAAATGACTTGTTTTAGTGAACAGTATGTGAATATGGGCATATTTAATCAAGTAAAAAAAAAGTCCAAAACTGACTGGAAAGTAAAAAATTTTCTAATATTGCGTTATGAAGTACATATAACAAGTACTTTGTTCTACCATCCTGCATAGCCAGTGCAACCGTACCAACCTATGCAATTGGATGCATAGTAGCTGGCCTTTTTTAATTTCTAAGATCACTAAACCACTCACCATGATTGTTCATGTGGTTAGAGGCACCTGAATCAACAAACCAAACATTACTACAATTTGCAATATTTCTTATCATAGAGCTAACCATGTGTTGCATCTTTCTGTCATCAGTTTGCCTACTAGATGATGCATAATTGCTTTGTTGCAACTTTCGATTCTTGATGTCATTTTGCTTTCTATAGTAGGTCTTCTCTTTATGTCCAGGCTTCCCACAATAATAATAGCACTCTATGTTGCTATCTACCTGCTAGTTCCTTTGCCATGAATGGTGTCCTCTTTGGCTCCCCCTACCTCAAGTTACCACGTCCTCCTCCATAGGTCTTGTTTTTATGTTGTTACTGTTGATTCTAATTTCTTGAATGGCCACCAAAACGGCCTCTTCCTTTACTTGACTTTGAGTAGAACTCATATTCTCGAGAACTTCTTGTGGGTTGAACCACCATTCCTTTGATCTTCACTCAACAAGAGAGCTACAAGTTCCTGAAAACAAGGAAAAGTCTCATGAACTCCAATGGTTGTTCAGAATTGTACATACTCATTTCCAAGACCATTCAAGGTCATGGATACCAAGTCCTCATCATCAACAAGTGATCCAATTGAGCCAAGAGAATCTGTAAGGCCTTTTGCCTTCATGGAATACTCATTTATGTTCAAGTTTTTTCTTTGCACATTATGCAACTCCTAGTTGCTACAACTTCCACGTAATGGTATTGGTACTATATAGCTTTACCAATGCTTCCCATGCCTCTTTAGGTGTCTCTGCATTGTATATATGCACAGTCATGGAGTTTAAAACATGGACACACAACAAGTGCATCAGTTTTCTGGCCTTTTCATGCCACTTTTTAAATGTCTTCAATTGTACATTGGTATGAGAAGCACCCAATATTGGTTCTTGCTCATCACCATTGATGAACGGCCATACTACCTTTCCCATAAGGAATTTTGTTATTTTGAACTTCCATTTTTTGGAAGTTATCTTTCTCAAGCTTCCGAGTAACAATGATAGATAGATTCTCAGAGATTTTGCATGTCCAAATCTGTAACTGCAACCTGAAAAAAGTAGAGCTTTTCCTCAGAAAGGGCGAATAACAACACTTTTGCAACACCTGAAATATGCCTCACAAGGGTAGTAGAAAGAAACCACTAGTCACACAAAAAATACATAAACATAGTAACCCAAAAATGTCATGCATTTCTGAGAATCTCTGCATTATGACACACAATAGCCTTTTTTTTGTAACTTTGCACAAAGGTGAAAACTGGGCATACACAGTAGAAAATGACCACTTCTCTTGAGTGCCTGATGAAACTTTGTGATGTAAAATGAACCCCAAAACAGTCCCGAAATGCAATTTTTTGAGGTAATGCTCCCATGCTTCACAACAGAGGGTGCCTTAATCTGAGGCTATGCACTTTTCACTCATGACAGTGTACCTGAACCAATATGCTCCCCCAAAAGCTCAAAAGAAAGGAGACACTGCTGCTCTTACCAAGGTATCACAATATTTGCTTGCCTCTGCTTGCTTCCTAAGCTCCTCACCATAAACCAAGCCCTGATACCATGTAAAAAAGTAGGGAGAGAGGGAGGAGACTCCATTGTAGCTTACTTCACAACTCACAAAAGAGAGTGGACACAAGGTTGGAGGCTAAAGCATATCTTCACTTAGCACACAAAAACAATACAATGAGAGATGGGTATATCCTATATGTGTAACCCTAGAATACATGGTTCATATCTGAACTCAATCCAAACATACTTGGTTGTCTAACTACATCATAAGTACAACAAACAAAAGTCGGTGACATAAATGAGAGTCACCCAAGAGATACATCAGGGGTGGAGCTTGATATCTCAACATACCCCTGCTCCTCCATCCAATATGTCCGTAACCTTCTAGTTTCAAGATCAGAATAATAAAATTTGTATCATCACTTTCAAAATGCTATCCTAGCTTATTGATTGGAATTCTTCAAATATACTAGTTGGAATTCTTCAAATGTAATGGATCCCTTCTTTAAAACACCATATTCATTAATTTTGACCTTTTTCTTTGATTTTTGACGACCCAAAATTATTAACAAAATGGAAAGTCAAAATTTAGAGCATATAATTCCATGTATTCAAGCATAAAATATGGTGGTTTAGGGTTCTCAATTTTTGTGATTGAAAATAGGATTTGTAAAAACCAACATGTCATGCCCATGTGGAAATATTTGAAATAACAATATGTATCATTTCCAAGTTGTCTATGCTTAACTTTCATTGGTGTTTCCACTACAAATAAGGCCATTTCACGGTCATTGTTAAATAAAATAAACTCGATTTCTTAGAAGTGATTTGAGACCACATGAAAAAGCAAAAAATTGGCAAGAGAACTTGGATAAATCCTAAACATTAATTTTCTTAAAATTTAATATAACATTACAAAGGAATATAAAGATTCTTTGAGATAATACATTATTGTACCATAGAAAATCAAACATTATTTTCATTAAAAAATAATGGCACATTACAAAGGAATACAACGCTTCTTTGAGATTATACTTCACCATACAATGAAAAGATCTCATAAGCATGCACATTTGCATGTGAGTCTAAATAAAAATTAAATTGGGCATATTCATATTAACACTTGTACACAATGACAACATAGCGAAAGCATGTGAGTGCACATGACCTAGTAGCTAGGTAGGGACTAACCATATGCTTCTTTTGTTGATGGGATTTTCATAGGGCAGCTAGAACTCAAGCATCACTTTTGAGCCCTAGGTTAAAATCGATTGATGCTACCTATATGTGCGAAGACGTACATATGCAAGTGAGTGCTTGTGATACAATCTAATCCTAACTAAGGAAGACTTGGTTTCCTAAATCTTCGTTTTTATCGAGGATGGCTTGCGTGTTGATGTAGTAGTGCTTCAGTCGGTGGCTCGCGTTTATTGTTGTGTTGAATTAGACTCCATCCAATGTTTCTAGCAGCACAACTCTGATGGGATTCATCTTTTGTACTTGGTAGGGTCCTTGACCTAGATACTTCAATTTCCCCTTGTGTACTTTTGCATTGTATAACAGGACCAAGTCACCTTCCTTGATGTCCTTAGCTTCAAGATTTCTATCAAACCATGCCTTTCTTCTGCGTTTTTCTGTTGTCATGGCATGGTAGGCGACTAGTCTTGTTTTTGTATGCTTCTCCAACTGATACAGTCTTTCTTTCAAGGATTCATGGTCTCCCATGCATTCCTGTACTGCTATGCGTAGACTTGGTATTACAAATTCTAGTGGGACCACAGCTTCAAGGCCGTACACCAATTGGAAAGGTGTGTTCCCTGTACTGACCTTGAGTGTGGTTCTGTATGCCCATAAGGCTGCATTCAGTTTCTGTGCCCACCAATCAGAATGTCGTGGTTCTACTACCTTGGTGAGGATAATGCATATTATTTTGTTGGTGGATTCGGCCTGTCCATTCCCTTGGGGGTAGTAGGGTGTGCTTTTTCTATGGATTACCATGAAGCCAGACAAGAGTTCTTGGATTACCTCATTGACAAAATGGGTGCCTCTATCCAACACAATTTCAATGGGACATCCGAATCGCGTGATCACATTTTTGTATAAGAATCTGGCTGTGCTTCTGGCATCTGCCTTTCTGATTGCTTTAGCTTCAGCCCATTTTTTAAAGTAATCAGTGGCCACAATGATGTAGCGTGCCTCTATTCCTTTTGCTGCTGGATGTATGGGACCCACATAGTCAATCCCCCATTTTTCAAATGGTTTTTGTGCAACAATTGTTGTTAGGGGATTGAAGTCTTTGTGTTGTGGTTTAGTAGTCTGTTGGCATACATCACAACCTTTTACATATTCATAGGCATCTGCCCACAGTGTTGGCCACCAGTAGCCTGCAAGGATTCCCCTTGGAAGTGTCCTCCTGCAATGCCTTCATGGACTTCACTCAGGATTGGCATGATCTCATGAGGCATTACACATCTTCTTAATATCTGGTCCTTGCCCATCTTGTATAGTTGTCCTGCAATGAGTTGATAGGGTGTAGCCTTTAGAATCAATTTTTTGGCATCTACTGCTTTCATTTCAGGGGGTGGTCTTCCTGCCATCAAGTACCCAATGATATCTCCACACCACTCTGGAATAGCATCTATTTGAAATAGTGTGGCATCTGGTAAGTCGTCTTCTACTCTAGTGGCTTCTTCTCCCGACTTGTTGACACAAAACATGTGATCGGCAATGTAGTGTTGGTCACCTTTGCGGACCACTATTTTGAAGTTGAATTCTTAAAGCAAGAGGAGCCATCTAGTTATTCTTCCTATTGTACACGGATGGTTTACAAGATAAAGCAATGCTTGATGGTCGGTGTAGAAGACAAAATCCGATTGCCAGTAGGATAGTGCCGCATTGAGTTGTCGAGTGGTGAAGTAGAATGGGTAGTCTTTCTTATGTTCACCAGGTTGACAAAGCACACTCCCAATTGCATACTTGGATCCGTCAGTATGAACATGAAAATCAATATTCCAATTGGGAGATATAAGGACGGGTGCCGTGATTAGGCACCACTTTAAAAGATCAAAGGCTTGGTCACACTCTTCAGTCCATAAGAATTCCACTAATAATTTGTAAAGTGTTCTAGCTATCATGGCATACTGCAATATAAATCTTCTATAATAGCCGACATGTCCCATAAAGGCCTGTACACCTTTGGAATTTGTAGGAGGGGGCAATTCCATGATGATTTTGATTTTTTCCATGTCAGTTGCAATCCCATGTTGAGAGATGATATGTCCCAAAACAACTCTGTGGGTGACCATGAACTAGCATTTTGTTGGATTTAGGAAGATTCCATACTCATTTGATTAGTACTGCTTCAAGACATTTGAAGTGGTCTTTTTTCTTTGAATGGATGCACAAATCATCCAAAAACACCTGCAGAAACTTATTCAAAAATGACTTGAAGCTGTGAACATGACTCGTTGGAATGTGGCCGGGGCATTACAAAGGCCAAATGGCATGACTCTATATGCAAAAATACCCCATTCTGTAGCAAATGCGGTTTCTGATTGGTCTTTAGGAGCAATTTGCACTTGGTTATAGCCTCTGAAGCCATCCAAGAAGCTATATATTTTGGAGCCTGCCACCTTTTCCAATACTTTTTGTGTTAAGGGTAGGGGATAGTGATCCCTAATTATGGCAACGTTCACATTTTTTAAGTTTATGCATATTCTGAGCTTCTTGTTGCGTTTAGGCACAATGACAATGGGTAAAACCCAATCAGTGTGCTCTATCTTGTAGATGAATCCGGCATCTAGGAGTTTTTCCAGCTCGTCATAAACCATGGTGCCATATTTGGGATTTGTGCGATAAGGTCCACATACCTTAGGGTGAGCAGCTTCCCTTATAGGTATCGTGTGTACTACCACGTCTGGTGAAATTCCTTTCATCTCTTTGTATCACCATGCTAGGCAGTCATAGTATTCCATTAGGAGTGCTTTGAGTTTGGTTTCATCTTCTTGTCGAAGATTTTTCCCAATGAAAACTAGTTTTTCTTCCTCCCCTTCAAGGGCGAGGTTTATTGTGTGTGTTTTTGCCGGGCCCTCATAGATTGGAGTTTCTCCAATGCTATCAATTTCTTGAACTTCAGATTCTCTTAGTGGTCTTGGCATTGCTATTGGCACACTGCCACTTGTGTAGTTCTTGAAGTATTTCGGTACTACTCGAAGATTGGCCTCTGATGGTGTTGAACTAGCCTGACATGTGCCATGTGTACCGGGTGGCATAGTTGCATTTACCAATTTGGTAGGCTCTTTTTTACTTTCTTTTTCTGAAGTCTCTTGATCGAGCTTCATCCGCACATGTGGCTTATATTTCCAAAACTTCTTACGTTGGGAATTGTGGGGTAACTTTTCCACTGGTAAGGTGTTTCCAAGTAAGGGTTCATTTGCTGCGCATACTCCTTCCAGTCCCTCAGGGGATCATTCAAGAGGCGGTGGTTCTGATTTTGAGGGAGTTGGCTTTGCAAGGTACAATTCAACGATCCTTGTTTAGACTCGTTCGAATTCATTGAAGTGTTCGGCCTTGGCTTTTCTACGATTTCCTCCTTTAGCTTTCTTGCGAGATCTTCTGCTGTTATTCAACTGTGGAGGTTCAACTTTTGGGAGCTCGACTGCCATTAGGGCATGCAGAATGGCTAAGTCATTATCAAAGATTTGATCTTCAATTTCAGCATTCTCAGCCTCTTTTTCAAGGTCCCAAGGAAAATCTGAGTCATCATTGGTATGGGTACCTTCTTCAGGTTCATTATCCCACTCGAGGTCAGCCATAAAGAATGGCATCTCTAGATCGATTGGTTCTTCATGTGTGAGTGGAGGATCTACCTGTAGTGCCTTAGCATCTATCCAAGTTTGGCCCTTCTTCCTTTAACTCTCTATCAGGAACATCAACCATTGAATTTAGGTATCCATTCATCCAATCTAACAAGTCATGCCTTAAGGTTGGAGCAATCAAGCAATAGGCATCTTAACTTCCATCGACAAGAAAGTTGCAAGTCCTATGACATCCCTTGGTCCATGTTGCATTGATATGCCATTGGATTGTCTGTCCTATTAGATATCAATGCCTCACTCTCGTGTAACTACATGGTAACCAGTTAACTCTACTTGTGAGCCCTCCATATGAGGAGAAGACATCTGAGTAGCTAGGTCATCCGACACCAGATGGGGGCCATGTGTGGCCTCATGGCTGGATAGAGTTGGTATACTACCAACTAGGCTACATGTAAGTGTGAGAAGGCATCCCATGACTCACCACATTGAGGGTAAATGGAACTTTTCCCGAGGCAGCCCACTCTTGGGTTGCGGGGCCCGTTTGGGGCCCTAGATGATCTCGGATGGCTTTAGGCCAAACGGAGATCATAGGTTAGTTGCTCTATTCTATGCCACTATCCTAACGAGTGGTCGAGGGCCTAGTTTGTGACCGACCACTAGACGGCCGTTTTGGGCCGATTGGGTCAGGCACCCGACTAGACCTAACCGACATGCATCATCCTCATAACCTTGTGGCTGCACCGTGTACACCTCTTCCTACAAACTCGGGGGGGTCACTTATCATATGTAACCCTATCGCATGAGTTCAACACAAGGATATTTTTTATTTCTAAAATTTATAGAAATAAATATACATAAGGGACTATTTAAATGAGTTTTGGAAAAAATATATAGGTTCGTATAGAAAAGGGGTACATTTTATTAATAAAAAATTTACAGATAAGGGATTTTAAAAATGGGACTTGAATGCACGTGATATAGAGGGTTTATACATAGTGACCCCCTCAAGCCTACAAATCACCATGCAAGAAAGCATTCTCCACATCCATCTGATGGAATGACCATCCTTTTGCAATAGCCATAGTAATTATTACTCTCACATTTTCCATCCTTGCAACTGAATTGAAGGGTTTTCCATAAGAGTTCCATAATCAATGCCATATATTTTTGCATATCCTTTGGCAACCAACCTTGCCTTATACTTGCTCACAAACCCATCAACATTGTGCTTCACTTATAAACCCAATTGCAGCCAATTGCCTTCTTATCATGAGGCAAAGGCATCAAATCTCAAGTGTGATTTGCATCCAAGGTTGATATATCTTTATCCATGGCTGCCTCTCAATTTTTCTACCCTACTACATCCTCAAATCAAGTGGGCTCAAGTTCTTTTAGAACCTTGACCATACAAGCAAAGTGATGGGTTGAAAACCCATCATATCTCAGCATGACAATCAGATACTTCACATGTGTGGACCTGTGTACACATGCATCACCTCTAGGAGTCTTCAAAGCAAGCTCGCTTTTCCTTTCACTAGGAGTAACAGCATAAGGAATCCCAAGTTCCTCATGAAGATTTATTTTTAAACCACTTGAATCTCCATCAGCATGAGAGTGACCAACAAAATTATCAAATACGGGAGTAGGTCCACCTTCTCCTTTCCTTTGCATGATACCTATGTACCACCATTTGGGTTGCCATGAGATGATCCACTAGATCGTAGTCTCCCTATCCATGCATTGGATCCACTATTAGAGGACTCACTGGGTCAACTCTTTGTGATTGTTGCTCTGCATTTACTACAACATTATTGTTTCTTGCACCTGCATCTTTTGATAGTTTTGTCGATCCATACTAGCAACTCATTTAATCATCAAAAATAACATCTCTACTCATTTGCATCCTATGAGTGGAAGGGATATAACAGTGATACCCTTTCTATTGTAGAGAATAACCAATGAAGATGCATTTTTCTACCTTTGGACCCAACTAAGTTCTCCTCTCATAAAAAATAAGAACATAAGTTATGCAACCAAATACTTTCAAATGAGAAACATATGATTTTCTACTTGTATACTTTTCTTCAAGCATCATGCCATGGATAGTTGTAGTGGGGGTTTTGTTCATACAGAGCAATTTCTACTTGTATACTTTTCTTTAAGTGTCATGCCATGGATAGTTGTAGTGGGGGTTTGTTCATAATATACATAGCAATTTCTACTACATCCCAAAAATAATCAAGCATCTTTTTTTCATTCAACATAGCCCATGCCACTTCTGCAATATGCATGTTCTTTCTTTCTACAACCCCATTCTGTTAAGGGTAGATACGCATAAGTACTTTCTATGAAATCCCTACTCAGATAATCATTGAATTAATTTGAAAAATAGTATCCTCCTCCATCAAATTTCAACATTTTTTATGTGCATGACCTTCTCCTTTTCAACCATAGCCTTAAAGAATTTGAAGTGGCTAAACACTTCACTTTTATGGTTTTATGAAGTAGACCCGCACCTTCCTAGTATGATCATCAATAAAGCTCACATAACAATGGCATCCACCAATAGAAGCAGTTTTGGTTGTCCACACATCTGACTAGATCACTTCCCAAACTCTTTTGCTAACTTTAGCATTCTGCACAACTGCATGTCTTGCATGCTTCACATACCTAGTGGTACAAATTTGACGTTAATTTTGATAGAATTTACAAAGGAGAAATATTCTTTTATAAATCATGGGAACCCATATTTTTATCAATATATGCACAAATTCATTGATATGATGGTCAAAATAAGTGTCAATATAATAGGCCCTGCTCTTTTTTATCGATGATTTATCAATGTTTATATTGATGACAATGTAAAGAGTTAGGGAGAGAGGGACTAGACTAAAGGTTTCTCCATAGTCAATGCCATATGTATGTGGATATCCTTTGGAAACTAAAATTGCCTCCTACCTACTCACAAACCCATAGGCATTGTGCTTCATCTTATAGACCCACTTGCAGCCAATCGCCTTCTTATTCTTAGGCAAAGTCACTAAATCCCAAGTATGGTTTTTATTCGAAGCTGCCATCACTTCATCCATGGTTGCCTCCCAATTTTGCTTCCCACCAATTGCATCCTTAAAGCAATTTGTCTTTGGTTCTTTTAGAACCTTGACCATATATATGAGATGCTCAACCACTACTCTTGTGCCATATGTCAATTTGATACTATACCATGCTTTCGCATGATAAGGAGGCTTTTTGAGATGCTTATCCCTGGCACGACTAGAGAGACAATGTTTTCTGGCACACTTTCAAGACCCGCCGACAAAGGGATGGCTTTTTGATACACTTGTGAGACTGACTGCCATGTATGCAACACCCTTTTGGGGTTGCAATATCTCCACATCAGAGTGGACGAGATTTAGGCGATTATAAGTACTTATCAGCTCTAGGTCTAATCCCTAGTAACCCTTCTGTACCTCATCAGATTATACATGCAGAGTTCATGATGACGCGCCTCCATCTTGATGCCATTTTCTAGACTGTGACTTTCCTTCACACAACCCGTGCTCTTCTTAGTTGGAGACTCATGAGGCTAGCCCCTTGAGTCTTCCATCCGTTTAGCAAGTTGTAGTGATACTACTGGATGGTATGCATAGACATCTCGATGGTTTGATAGACATGGATTGCAAATGGATCGACTCCCCTCTTTCCAGTATAGCTTGGATGCACCCTCAGCCCTACTCCCTCCATGTGATGAGATCAATTGAATCATTTGGCTAGACTTTTTACAGCTATACATCTCTCGAACTTGGAGGAGGAGCCATGAGCCCCCCACCAAGGCTCAGTTTTATCATGATCACTTTCTGAGGATATCAGCAGATGGCTTCATCACTAGGTTTGGATACCTAGAGGGCAGAGGAGTTTCTCATGCATTGAGATTCGCCATTAGGCAGATGCAAATCTCTTCACATCAATTGGAGATTGAGACATGTAGAGCAGAAGGTATACCTATAGAGAGATCGATATGTAGGCTATGTACTACTAGGGAGATTGAGACAGAGGCTCTTGTCTAGTCTACTATGAGATCAAAGGACGCTACCACGCCTCTTCCTAGAAGGACATGGATTTGGTCCACTTTCACGGCTTATCCACTACCCAGATTAGGTTCGTATTGGTTTGTACCTAATCAATATGTGACATCACATAGATATACTCTTACACCAATAAAGCAACTATCGAGGAGTCACATACAGGAGACTGATTGGAGGCAACGCCATGTCACAGATTTCTTTATCTCTAGGGGACCAGATGACATAGAGGATGAGGAGATGACCGACCTTCGAGATGATTGGATCAGCATAAGATGACCTCGGAGCACACGTAGGTCACCTAGAGCCCGTAAGATTGACGTTCACCCAATCCATGCTTTCTTGACAGGGACCCACCCCACTGGTATGACAGTCTTAGCAACCTCAACCACCACCAAGACGCACTACTACTTGACAACTACAAATTTAGGATATCCTCATAGCTCACCATATCTCTATTGCACTAGATCCATAGGATGCTCCTAGGCTCTTGCTCTCTTGCTTATTTCAAGAATGATATACACAGCTCTGCAGTTTGATAGCCAATATTTCTTATCTAGCTTAGTTTCTTTGTTTTTAGATTTACTATTTTCCCTGTTTTAGCCCCTTGCGGCTTGTATGCGAGACATTATATTGTGCACTTTTGTTGCATGCCCCACGAGGGCTTTTGTCGATGCTAATCTCTCTCTCTCTCTTCATTGATTACCTAGGGAATGAGGGTACATTGCTGGCTGATTTGATGATACAGATCTTACTATATGCAGACAACATAGTCCTCCTCTCATCTTTAGCAGAAGGACTTTAGAGACAATTGGATGCTTTAGAGGTGTTCTGTAGAGAGAGAGATATGACTATCAATCTTAGTAAAACCAAAATAATGATCTTCAATACCTCATGAGCTGTCTTACACCATCATCATTTTACCTATCATGGGGAGCCAGTAGAGATAGTGTAGTCCTACACTTACTTGGGGGTTGTTTTTTCCAGACCGAGGATGATACATGCAGCTAGAGCACAACTCACACAAGGATAGGGAGCCTTGACATGCTTAGAGCGACAATGTTTTCAGGCACACTTTCAAGACCTGCTGACAAAGGGGTGGCTTTTTGACACACTAGTGAGACCGATTGCCATGTATGCAACACCTTTCTGGGGATGTGACCTTTTCGTGACAAAGTGGACGATATTTGAGAGGCTGCAGGTGACTAGCACAGATATCTCATTCGTTCACCATGCATGGACTACACATAGACAGCATGCTCCCCCCATTCCAGTACAGCTTGGATGCATTGTGTCGATGCCTAGTCTATTATGAGATCAGAGGATGCTACCATTGCCTCTTCTTAGAAGGATATGGTTTTGGCTTATACCTACTAGAGATGCGATGCCATAGGGATCTACATTGGCTTATACCTACTAGAGATGCGATGCCATAGGGACACTCTTCTTCGATAGATCAGACAACGGCAGACACAAAGTGCTACACCGACGATTGATTGGAGACAAAGGCATGTCATAGATTTCTTCATATCTGAGGAGGCCCGAGGACATAGTGAGATGGTAGATGAAGAGCTAGTGGACCACCATGACAATCGAATGAGGCAGGCGGCAACTTTGGAGCCACGCAGACACACTCGAGCATGCACGATCATGGTTCTCCCCGTCGCTGCTCTCCTTAATGGGACCTGCCCTACCCGAGGAGTCACCCTTGATATGGCTGATCGGGTACGAGCACACAAGCCTTGCCCACCATTGAGACCTAACACCTCCCGCTAGCTACAGATTCAAGAGATCCTCACATCCCATCGAGCCACTATACTAGAGGCACCAAATTCTCTATGATGGTTGCTCTGATGTACCAGTTTCTCTATGTTGGATCCCTTGATGTACACTACCATGCAGTAACTAATACTTTAGATTAACTATTTTTATAGTACTCAGCTTGGGCTTAGCTTGCCCTTGCCTCTTTCTTTTTTTTCTTTTTAGCCCCTTGTGGCTTGTATGAGACATTCCCTTTTGGATGTGTATTTTGTCACATAGCCCCACGAGGGATTTTGCCGACATTAATCTCTGTCTCTCTCTCTGTCTCTCTCTCTCCCCCTCAGTAAACTCGCAACTTTATCGTACGACTTCACACAAATGCAAATTATATCTCGTCATCCAAGTTTTGACCATGTAGACATTACAACTCATGCAAAAGTCTCAACAAAATCTACCCAATCATGTTTCTCTTCCTTGCTATCCAACCTATGACTTCCTATGAGCAAAACAAATACAAACAATGGCTCTCACATACATTACACTTCGCCTCCTCTTTGTCCAAGAATCGTTGGGTGTCATGTTCTGCGCTTGTTTAATGGGACGTCTTGTAAGCACAAAACTGTGGTAGATATTTCTTTTGCCTAAAGCACATTTGGCATTCACTTGTCATTGCGCAAAGGTTACACACGGCCATTGGGCATGTGGCAAAAGGTTGTGGGTTCAAGCCCCACCACCTCAAAGTGCATTTAATGTTTTGAAGAAGAAAACCCCCCGCCCAAGCCCTTGGGCAGGAGGTCTTGGCTGCCCAAGTTTGGGCAGGTTGCATGCTTTTAGGGGCGAATTGCACCTTCCCACGTGGCAAAACACTCGTGCATTTTTGGCTAGCTGGCGGGCGAGCAAGCTAGCAATGTGTAAAGACCCTCATTTTACACCAAACAAGGCAACACTCACAAAATGAAATGGGGGAAGGAAAAAACCTACATTATTTAAATATACACATCTTCTTGGAAAACATCATTTAACACGAGTAGAGAGGGATAAGGGTGGAGAGGGAGCACAAGTGCTGGGAGAGGGGATGTGTATGGGTGAGGAGTGTGGCAAAGAGGTTGGCGGAAGGTGAGGAAGGAGGAGAGGTTTTTTCTTTTTTCGCAATAGAATTGTGAGGGGCGGCGACCGCCGACATGTGGGTTTTGGGTTTTATCTCCCAAAGTCGATTTATACGGATGCTAGGCTATGTTTTGGATCTTGAGTGGATTTCCTTGCATTTTGTGTTGTGAGTTTGGAGGTGTCCAGATGGAAGGGATGAGTGGAAGCTTGTCAGATGATGCGCCAATGCCTGGGAGCACGGAGTGGCTTATAGAGAGGTTGTATTGTGAGTGCACTCATTGCAACTGAGAAGTATGATATCAATGCCGTATTGTCATGCGCCACTTGCAAATGTATGGGGAGGAGACCGCACCAGGACCGACCGTTGGTGGTGCACATGGTGATGGATCATCGGTAAGTCAATGCTATTTGAGTTCGTGATTAATATTGCTTAGCAATTAGTCAGTAGTTTTGTGTATAAGTTTCTTTTGGCCTTGCAAGTTTCTTAGCAATTACTCAATAGTTTTGAGGGTAGAATACCCAAAATAGGCAATTATTAAAATAGACTTTTATTAATGGATCCTTCGGATTCAAAAATTTATATCTAATCACATAGTTTTAAAATAGAATCAATATCAAATTGAATATAATTTCATCAAGAAACATTACTTCCTACATTCAAGGAAAAGCAAAACTGACAATTCAACAAATTATTTTATTGTACAATCAGATGGAGATTGTTTGTAATTCTACAAAGAAATTTCTTACGACATTTTCAGAGAAAATTGGAATAGAGAAACTTCCCACCGATGAGAGTAAATTGATGAGGAGCAAATAGGAGAATTGAGACACTAAGGAAGACTAGCAAATTTATGAAGGGCATTGTTGAATGAGTTGGACAAGGGAGAGGGCCATGAGAGCAAATGGAGCAAAAGACCCAAGCAACCGAGCTGCAACCTCTAGTTAAAAGGAGAGTGGAGGCAAAAGAGAGAGCCCCCTTTCATTTTATACAAGCAAGAGACAATTCTCAACTTCCATAAGGAAGCTTCTGCGGGAAGACTAGCAAAATTATGAAGGGCATTGTTGAATGAGTTGGACAAGGGAGAGGGCCATGAGAGCAAATGGAGCAAAAGACCCAAGCGACCGAGCTGCAACCTGTAGCTAAAATGAGAGTAGAATGCCTTCATGGACTCACTAAGGATTGGCATGATCTGATGAGGCATTACACATCTTAAAACGTGGTCCTTGCCCATCTTGTATAGTTGTCTAGCAATGAGTTGATAGGGTGCAGCTTTCTGTAAACTTCTTGTGATGGCCGCATGACATGAAGGTCAAACTAGATAAAACACTCGATGCCCTCTCACACCGTTTGGTCTGTCGCACTCCAAGGCAGCATTGAGATGGGGCGTGGATTGACCGCAGCGCTCCACGGCCGATGGCACCCGCTCGAACGCCGTCCCATCTGGAGCGACCAATGCACCCTCGAGGTATCCTCAAGGACACGCCATCGCTCAATCGTCTTGTCGCTCGGGCGGTTTGATGCCCCTAATATCGATACAAGCCACACGTCTTGCCGCCGCGACAGTTCAATCAATGCTGCCCTTGAGCACACGAGCCTTGCACAAAGGCTCGCCTTCAAGCTCGCTCCTATCCTAGACACCATCGTCAGTCCCTCATCGCCTACTAGGTCGCTCCCCCCAAACCCTCACACTCCTCCTCGAGAGGCAAATGCAAAGGTCGACGATCGAACCGCTCAACAAAAGGATCAAGCGAAGGCCCTTACCGTGTCACAAGGGAGATGGTATGGAGGATGCACACGTGCAACTGCCCCGCCAACCCCTGCAACACTCGAGACCAACACCTCTCCCTCAATATATGTCACCCGGCGCTATGACCCGCAAGGGCTGCCAGCTTCATAGGCCAATGATTGAATAGGGCATCCTGGAGAACCCCACTTGCTTGGTGCGACGCACACATGAGTGTGTGCGTGTGCGTGTGCACATTCTCTTCATTACCCCCTGCAACACACGAGACCCGCACCTCTCACTAAACCCCAAATATGATATTAAAAATATAAATAAATAGAATAATTACTCGTTCAAAGATTTAGATTGTGTGTGTGTAGGCGGACGACACGACGTGCTGGGGATGGACGAGATGACGAGATGGCCGTTTCGAAGCGAAAACACCACCTAAGGTCGAGACGACGCATCGAGGAGGGACGAGACAACGGGACGACCGTTCCGATGCAAAAACCCCGCCCAAGGCCGAGACAACACGACGGTGCATCGGGGAGGGACAAGATGACGGCATGGCCGTTTCGAAGCGAAAACCCCACCTAAGGCCGAGACGACATGATGATGCGTCGGGGAGGGACGAGATGAGACAACGGTCGTTTCGGAGCGAAAACCCCACCCAAGGCATTGTCACCATGTTGGGGATACTAATTTCCACTAAAGCTAGGTTCAGGGTTTCCCCAATCACTAGGTAGATCTTCCACCATCAGGAGAGCAATTTTTGGTGGTGGTGGTGGTGGTGGTGTTTGAGGTGTCAGTACTGGCGAGGGTAGTGGAATATTTTGAGCCCTAAATTTCCCTTGATTGGCTGATGTGGCTCCTTGTATTGCCAAGTGTACCTGATTGGATGGTTTGGGCAATGCGGACAATGTTAGATGCAGCCTTTGTTGATACATGGATTGCAGAGTCTCAACGCCGCCTCGAAGTGCGATAGACGAGACGGCGTGAGAGGGCATCGAGGTGCTCGAGCATCCCCTCGCATCCCTTGTGCTTGGCACGGGGGAGCACGATGGTGGCTGCGACACGTAGGGAGGGGCGTGTTGGTGCCGCCTGTAGAAGCCGACTACGGCGGGCGTTGATGGGTAGTCGGGCGAGAGCCCCTGACCACGGCCGTGCGATCCGTTTTGCACGGAGAGAAGGGAACCCACGGCCCCCGGGGCCGGCGGCGTGACAGAGGAGCATTTGCCAAGGATGTTTTCATTAATCAAGAACAAAAGTTGGGGGCTCGAAGACGACCAGATACCGTCCTAGTCTCAACCATAAACGATGCCAACTAGGGATTGGTGGATGTTACTTCGATGACTCCGCCAGCACCTTATGAGAAATCAAAGTCTTTGGGTTCCGGGGGCAGTATGGTCGCAAGGCTGAAACTTAAAGGAATTGACGGAAGGGCACCACCAGGATTGGAGCCTGCGGCTTAATTTGACTCAACATGGGGAAACCTACCAGGTCCAGAATTAGTAAGGATTGACAGATTGCGAGCTCTTTCTTGATTCTATGGGTGGTGGTGCATGGCCATTCTTAGTTGGTGGAGTGATTTGTCTGGTTAATTCCATTAACGAACGAGACCTCAGCCTGCTAACTAGTTACGCGAAGGATCCTCTTCGTGGCCAACTTCTTAGAGGGACTGTGGCCGTCTAGGCCACGGAAGTTTGAGGTAATAACAGGTCTGTGATGCCCTTAGATGTTTTACACTGATGAATTCAATGAGTTTACTGCCTGGGCCGAGAGGCCCGGGTAATCTTTTGAAATTTCATCATGATGGGAATAGATCATTGCAATTATTGATCTTCAACGAGGAATTCCTAGTAAGCATGAGTCATCAGCTCACGTTGACTACGTCCCTGCCCTTTGTACACACCACTTGTCACTCCTACCGATTGAATGGTCTGGTGAAGTTTTCGGATCACGACGACACTGGCAGAGTTCGCCACCGACGACGTTGTGAGAAGTTTATCATTTAGAGGAAAGAGAAGTCGTAACAAGCTTTCCGTAGGTGAACCTGCGGAAGGATCATTGACACACATCCCGTGAGAAATGTCACGAACCGTGGAACGTCGATGAGAGGGGATGCGCCCGAAGGCACGGCCGTCGGCACCCCGCCCCCCGTCGGAGCCCGACGAAAGCGAGTGGAGGGTCGACCCAAGCGGCTCGTGGGCTGCTCAATGACGGGCCGACGCGACAACGTGAGCTAGGGCAACCTGGTCCACACCATGAGGGCCACCCCCCTCCCCCGTGCCTCCGGCACGGGGCCGCCTGCTAAACCTTCGGCTCCCCTGAGAGTGCGAGGCACCGAAGAAACGCGTCGGACTGAGCCTCCTCCCTCCGAGAAGACGTGATGCACGAAGCAACGACTCTCAGCAACGGATATCTCAGCTCTCACAACGATGAAGAATGCAGCGAAATGCGATACGTAGTGTGAATTGTAGAATTTCGTGAATCATCGAGTCTTTGAATCCAACTTGCGCCCGCGGCCCGTCCAAGGGCATGCCTGCTCGAGCGTCTACACCCCCACCACACCCCTCCGTCCCCTCCCTGCGAGGGGGTCGACAAGGCGGAGCTGGCCGTCCGTGCGACCCTCGTCGACGCAGCCCCTCCTCGCTAGGCATCATGGTCGACTGAAACACACCGGTGACATGGACCTCGGATTAGGCAAGGCTACCCGCTGAGTTTAAGCATATCACTAAGCGAAGGAGAAGAAACTAACGAACATTTCCCCAGTAGTGGCGAGTGAACAGGAAAGAGCCCAGCTTGAGAATCGCCTGGCCCCGCCACATGAATTGTAGTCTAGAGAGGCGTCCTCTACGACAGACTGAGCCCAGATCCCCTAGAAAGGGGCGCCGGAGAGGTTGAGAGTCCCGTGGAGCTCGGACCCTATCACTTCGCGGGGCATTGTCAGCGAGTCGAGCTGTTTGGGAATGCAACCCTAAGTGGGTGGTAAGTTCCATCCAAGGCTAAATACGGGCGAGAGACCGATAGTGAACAAGTACCGCGAGGGAAAGATGAAAATGACTTTGAAAAGAGAGTTAAAGAGTGCTTGAAATTGCTGGGAGGGAAGCGAATGGAGGCCACGGGCACGCCTCGGTCAGATGCGAAACGGCGCGAGCTGGGTCCGTCGCTCGATGTGGGGCGCTGGTCAGCGTGGGTCGACGCGGCGGGACAAGAGCAAACTCTAAAAGGCTCGCCTATGCCGTCGCACGAGCCGAGGAACGAAGCACGCGTCGATCGGAGCGGGCTCTATGCACCTATGCGCTCGATACATTGGCGCTTTGGGCTTTCTATCCGACCCGTCTTGAAACACGGACCAAGGAGTCTAACACATACGCGAGCCGGTGGGCGGCAAACCCACAGAGGCGCAAGGAACCTAATAGGTGGGATCCCCCCTGAGGGGTACACCATCGACCGACCATGATCTTTTGTGAAAGGCTCGAGTGGGAGCGTACCTTCTGGGACCCGAAAGATGGTGAACTATGCCTAAGCAGGGCCAAGCCAGAGGAAACTCTGGTGGAGGCTCGTAGCGATACTGACATGCAAATCATTCATCAGACTTGGGTATAGGGGCAAAAGACTAATCGAACCATCTAGTAGCTGGTTCCCTCCGAAGTTTCCCTCAGGATAGCTGGAGCTCCTCGCAATTTTATCGGGTAAAGCGAATGATTAGACGCATCGGGGGTGTAACACCCTCGACCTATTCTCAAACTTTAAATAGGTAAGCGGTCGGGGTTGCTCCGTTGAACCTCGGCGCGGAATGTGAGCTCCAAGTGGGCCATTTTTTGTAAGTAGAATTGGCGATGCGGGATGAAGCGAAAGTCGAGTTACGGTGCCGAACTATGCGCTAACCTAGATCCCACAAAGGGTATTGATTGATTAAGACAGCAAGATGGTGGTCATGGAAGTCGAAATCCGCTAAGGAGTGTGTAACAACTCACCTGCCGAATCAACTAGCCCCAAAAATGGATGGCACTGAAGCATGCGACCTACACCCGGCCATTGGGGCGAGTGCGAGGCCCCGATGAGTAGGAGGGCGTGGGGGTCGTGGTGCAACTCCGGGCACGAGCCTGAGTGAAACGGCCCCCGATGCAGATCTTAGTGGTAGTAGCAAATATTCAAATGAGAACTTTAAAGGCCGAAGTGGAGAAAGGTTCCATGTGAATAGCAATTGGACATGAATTAGTCGATCCTAAGGCAGTCCTGTGTCAAGGGCGCAATGCGCGCCACGCATCAAAAGGAAATCGGGTCAATATTCCCGAACCGAGACGCGGCGGTGGACGGTAATGTGACCAAATCCGGAGACCCCGATAGGGGCCTCGGGAAGAGTTCTCTTTTCTTTTTAATAGCCCGCCCACCCTGTAATCGGATCACTCGGAGATAGGATCCAGCAACCGGTAAAGCATCGCACATCTCGCGGCGTCTGATGCGCCCCCGATGGCCCGTGAAGTTCATTGTTTGCACCAATGCATGGTCCTCAAAAATTGTCAATCAGATGTGGCCGACTATACCAAGTAACCAAGAAAGAAACTTGAAGATCAGAGAGGCAAAAAGGAGGGTCTTTACAAATGGCTCCGCAACATGCTGAATGCATTGAACATTAAAAAAAACCAGATGATGGAGGAGCTAAAAAGGGAGAATGCAAAAACCAGAAAGGTGATATAGGAATTGCGAGATAGCTTGCTGTGGCTCTGCTTAGGGAGTTGCTCGCAATTCTTGCTCTTCTTCATCAACCTGTTCTGTAGATGACTGTGAAGTCGATGCTTCTATCTCCTGTGTAGGCAAGGTCCAGGTTACATCTTTGCAGCCCCAAGTTTGATTATCTAACTGTATTCCTTCCCTTGTTGGCAACTTGTCGATGCTTCTATCTCCTGTGTAGGCAAGGTCCAGGTTGCATCTTTGCAGCCCCAAGTTTGATTATCCAGCTGTATTCCTTCCCTTGTTGGCAACTTGAATATCATATGATGAAGAAGTAATCTTTTATTTTGTCTATAATTGAAGAATCTTTTGAAGTCAAATAAAATTGCAATTTATGAACATAATAACACATGTTGTAAGCTTTTCTCTTGTCAATTGTTGTATTTTGTTTCTTTTTCTTAATTTATCATTGTCTGTGCAAGTATTGCTATTGTCATGATATTTGTTAAGCAACTTGTTAATGGTGGCCATAAACACTTTGCACAAGGTAATGTCAATAAGAAACATGGGGGTCCTAATTGTTGCATCATTGCAAATGCTTATTTGCACAATTTCTCTTTATGATTTGGTGGTTCTAAAGATTTCAAAATCTTAATAACCAATACGTGAATGAAGTATTTTTTCTACGTTTGTGTCATTTCCAACATCTTTCACTGTAAGGGTTTTTAATTTCACCCATAAGGAATTTTTCTTTGGTGTAAAAAGCAAAGTTGTATTTTCTATATTCCATCAATATGAAATATCATATTTCAAAAATCAAAACTTCACAAGTGGTTTCTTGGATCTCCATCAATGACAACATCAAGAGGATTCGGCAATTTATGTCCCTTCTCACCAACTTCGAGGACTTGGTTCTTGGACCTCATCTAGTCATGGCAAGCAATTGGAGGGATCTCTTTCGACACTTACATGTCAATCTACGATAACTAATCATTCAACACCTTGCTCGTAGTGATGATGGATGGGATGTCTATCCCTAGATGGTTTGGGGTAAAGAACTGATCATACATTAGGAGACTTTGAATTTCCTAGACTCATTGTGCCCTTATTGAGCTACTTGCTACATCTGAGGTCATAAAAAAGGTGACATTCTTCCAAGGTTGGGACGATTGGCAAGATTGGGGGGCCATTTGGCGCATTTGTTTATTGATTCCAATGGACACGTTGATGGAGGATAATCTACCTCACAAACACCTCCTCACAATCCACAATTCTTATGGCTACAAAAAAAGAAAACCGCTTGCCAAAACACTAACCAAACACCTTACTGCCTTAAGGTTATGACAACAAACGATATGAAAAGGATCTCCACAACATTCAATTCATAATCAAGTGAGATCTTCATACAAAATACCCATAGGGTTTCAATACAAAATACCCATAGGGTTGAAACATCTCTCTCATAAAAGACCAAAGGAAAAAAGATACAATACTCCAAGATCAATTTTCCAAGAAGGGAAGAAGGGAAAGAGGAGAATAAGGGAATCGAATAAAGGCTCTTGCTTGAAGCAACACAACTACACCAAGATGAATACAAATTTACAATAGATCTTTGAGAGACTCAACTCATAACATCCATGAAGAATATGATTGAAAGAGGAGACTATCTCCAATCAAGTGATGAACATAATCTTCTTCTATACAAACGTCAAGAAGAACATCTTTCACAAGTCTATCACCAAACCGGCATAATCTTGATCCGAGCAATGAATCCCTTTCTTTTCTTCACATCATGGGAACTTCTTATATAGCTTGAGGAGAAGATATAAGGCTGAGGTAAGGAGAGAAAGACATGATCCACAACTCCATGCTACCATCACTTTGTGTAGATCTTCCTCATGCGCAAGGGAAACTGCTGTTTTGTAATCATGCAATCAATCAAATCCATAGCTTTCATGAAGAACACACCACCATACCTTGCATCCATGGTTGAAAAGATTCCTTCCTTGATTGTTTGGACAAGAGTGGAAGAAGGGGAGGAAGCAAGACCATCTATTGTCCTCATGCAAGCATGCATTGGAGCTTCTACAAAAGTGCCAAGAAAGGAGGACAGCTCGTCAAAATCGGATTTTCGACCCCATATTTGATCAATTTTGTCCCCAACGTCTTCTAGAGAGTTGTAGAACGCAATCCCAGCTTTCCAACTCACTAAAAAGTTCTCCAATCCGAGCTTGGAGTCAAAAGTTATGGCAAAAATAGTAACCGTTACTTTTTAGGGCTGCAAGATCCACTTTCTGCCTGGAATAGATCTTCATGCAACCTTCCCTTTTGCCAAAATTCGTGATTTGCCTCAAGAAAAGGCCTAATTTGTCTTAAAAATCTCCCCATATTTTGTTGGAGTGTGGCACAAGAAACTCCTCATTAATCCTAGTGCTCCTTTTTTCCCCCCCTTGACCCTAGTGATTACATACACTTTCAATATTACCCCTTGAGGCTTGTTTTGTCCCCCTCCTTGACGCCATATGTATCCATATTTTGCAACAAAAATTCATCCATCATATAGCCAAACCCCAAGTCAAGAACACAAAGTGTGAACAGACCATATAGGGAAAGTCAAAACCCAAAACAATACATATATTGGTGTCATCCAAAGTGCTGCAGAAAACTGTCCACCCGGACACAGCATCAGAACTTTGATCATATCTTTTCACCCTTAGGTCGGATTGTAGAACTATAAAAAACAAAGTTGTAGCCCATATTCCAATCTTCAAGAGTTCTGAACAACTTAGAGCAAAATTATGAGTTCTGAAATCTCAAAACAGCTCTGCTCTGTCTGCAACAGAAAATTAATGCATGTTGTACACTGCCCTAGTGAAGCTTTGAAAGCACACATCTAACACATATGAGTTCGGATGACTACCAAACTCGGTACAGAGCTTCAATACATATAAAATATCACCTATTACATGATGTCCATTATCAATTTTACAAAATTTCTCAAAGGGGGCTCTATTTTCCATCGTATTGGAGACTAAACTACATACAACAGTCTAAAGCTGTCATAGAAAAAGGGAAAGGCTCTACATACCTCCCGTCTTCACCCCCATCTTCCCAATAGTAGGTAGGGTAGCACCCCTTAAGAACAAAAAAGCTATGGATGGCATCCCAAACCAAGAACATGTGTTTGAGCCTCCAACTGCATAGGCCATGAACATATAACCAAGAATTGCCTTGAGTAGACTATCTGCATCACATAGGCGCACCAAACATCGATTCACAATCATCTGTAGCAAAAGATACATGCATATCGCAGAGAACCACTTGAACCAAAGGAAAAACGTCTTTGCATCATAACCACACCAAGATAAGGCACCATAGCACATATGTACTCCACACACAGCAGAATTTGGGGAGCATTTCTTTTCCACATCCGTACTATAATTCACCTCATAGGCACCTTGCACTGTCACCTCTTCATTATTGCCTCCTGTAGCATCTCAAGTTCACGACGTCAGGTATAAGTCTAAACTCACCTTGCAAGGAAAAACCATACTTGTCCAAGTTCTCATCCCCAAAGGTCATAACTGGATTCACACATCCTTTAATGGAACACTCATCCATACCTCTACCAACATCCACATCAACTGCATGCATCACATTAATACTCATGGTTCCAAGTGCACTAATCAAACTCTGGTTATCATCACTTTTTACTACCAAACCTCCATCCTCAAAACCTTATAGCGAAATTCAAGCAAAAGACCACCCTCTCTTTCATCTTTACACACAGACTCGGATATAAGATCATCATCCTCAATCAAATCTCTAGTTGAAACATCCATGAGAGCATTGTTCGTGCCTCCTTGTTCTATATCACCATCACTCTCAACCTGATCAAAGTATGCACTACCAAGCACCTCATCCAAAGATTCTCAACGCCAACAAAAAGACTACACATAGAATCCCTTACTTGATCATTAGCAACAACATACCTTTCAGTGGAATCTATAGTATTAAAAGCATCGTCACCATTAAGCATACCCAACATAGGTTCTTGAGAGACCTCATGAACATGTCTTTTATGTAGTGGTAGGCGGCATAATCCTCTATGTGGATCTTTTTTCTTTCCCTCTTTCGTCGTCGCGGGCGTGATTCGGCATCCTCTTGCAGTTGACTCTCCATAGGTTCGGGAGCAAATTGAACTTGCTTCCCTTTCTTGGCTCGCGTTTGTCGCTCCTCTTGTGACTCACGCATCCTCTTGTTGGCTAGAACCTCACCCTTATCTTCAGAAGTACTTTCCCCAATCAAAGTAATATTACCTGCTTCAGCAGGCCGCCTAAGCTCGTGCCTTGCTGGTTCGACCTCCCTTCGAACTTCGGTTGTCCTTCCTTCAGCTTCTCGATCTGGTTGCCGTGGACGAAGGATTGGATACATTTCACCTCCTCTTCTTATAAGATGTGGACAATCGGGGGCGATGTGACCACGCTCATAACAATTAAAACGACAGGTTTTTTTGTCTTCCTCCACCTCTTGGATAAGGAGCAGGCTCACGTTGTTGCCACATGGCCAAAGACATATTGGTGATGCCTTGCGCCAAAGCTCGTATATCTTCCTCAGAAAGACCTTTTGTTGCTACTGGTTGCATAGGACCATTGGAAATAGGAAGAGGATGATTTAGACGAGGATCCATAGGTCACCGGTGGCAAAGGTTGGACCGGCTCTCTCTTGGGGGATTGGCAGGGGTTGATGTACCATATGCATCTTTCGATATTTTTCTTTGGCCACACAGCTGCCACATATGTATCAGGGTCTTTTAGCTCCACTCTCTCCTTGAGGGTCGGAGTGAGTAAACAAATAAACCTATCCTTTCTTGAAGAAGTCGGCCGGCACTTGACCATCTTGTTCTTGCATCCTCCTCTCCACCGCAATCCACTTTTCTTCAAAGATAGGGGATAGATACATCCTCTCGCTCCTTCATATAAGTATGCGCCAACGCACGCCATAATTCTTCCACTGTGGTCTGTCTTCCATACCGACATCGGAAAACATTCACGGCTTGTGGCCATGTATCTCGTTCATCTTCAGGAATTCCTTCCCACCACAAACGGGCAGATCCTACCAATAGCATGTCCAACATGCGTAGGTGGTCTTCATCGGTGTCTCTATCATAGGCCATCCAATTATTCGTCGGATCAAGATTTCAGCATCTTCTCCTTCATAGCCCAAGAAAGGTTGGAAACTCATGGCTTCAAAACGGCTTGAGTATGCAAGGGACGGATACCGCTCCCTGACACGACCAATCCACACACAACTGGCCTATGCTCTCAATGAAAGCACCACTAATGATGGAGGATAATCTACCTCACAAACACCCAGCACCCAAAGGATAACCACACCTCAACAATTCTTATGGCCAAAACACTAACGAAACACCTTAGTGCCTTAAGGTTATGACAACAAGCGGTATGAAAAGGATCTCCACAACATTCAATTCATAATCAAGTGAGATCTTCATACAAAATACCCATAGGGCTGAAACATTTCTCTCATAGAAGCTCCACGAGCAATTTTCCAAGAAGAGAAGAAGGGAAAGAGGAGAATAAGGGAATCCAGTCAAGGCTCTTGCTTGAAGCAACACAACTACACCAAGATGAAGACAACTTTACAATAGATCTTTGAGAGACTCAACTCACAACATCCATGAAGAATATGATTGAAAGAGGAGACTATCTCCAACTAAGAGATGAACATAATCTTCTTCTATACAAACGTCAAGAAGAACATCTTTCACAAGTCTATCACCAAACTGGCATAATCTTGATGCAAGCAATGCTGAGGTAAGGAGAGAAAGACATGATCCACAACTCCATGCTACCATCACTTTGTGTAGATCTTCCTCATGTGCAAGGGAAACCGCTGCTTTGTAATCCATAGCTTTCATGAAGAATACACCACCATACCTTGCATTCATGGTTGAAAAGATTCCTTCCTTGATTGTTTGGACAAGAGTGGAAGAAGGGGAGGAAGCAAGACCATCGATTGTCTTCATGCAAGCATGCATTGGAGCTTCTACAAAAGCGCCAAGAAAGGAGGACAGCTCGTCAAAATCGGATTTTTGATCCTATATTTGATCAATTTCGTCCCCAATGTCTTCCAGAGAGTTGTAGAACGCAATCCAAGCTTTCCAACGCACTAAAAAGTTCTACAATCCGAGCTTGGAGTCAAAAGTTATGGCAAAAATAGTAATTTCTACTCTTTAGGGCTGCGAGATCCACTTTCTACCTAGAATAGAATATATTCTTGCAACCTTCCCTTTTGCAAAAATTCATAATTTGCCTCAAGAAAAGGCCTAATTTGTCTTTAAAATCTCCCCATATTTTGTTGGAGTGTGGCACAAGAAACTCCTCATTAATCCTAGTGCTCCTTCCCCCCCCCCCCCCCCCCCCTTTGACCCTAGTGATTACATACACTTTCAATATTACCCCTTGAGGCTTGTTTTGTCCCCCTCCTTGACACCATATGTATCCATATTTTGCAACAAAAATTCATGCATCAACATTAGTCTTATGTGAATTCTACTCCACCTCCTTGCAAGGTATCTAGGCCTAGGCTATGCTAGTAATGTTCACTCCCAAAATTCCGTTTATACCAAATCAATCGTTCAAACCACAATTTGAGTTACATGTTGTAATTCTATTGGCTGTAAGATTAACTATAAACAAAGAATTATATGTTTCTTTAGTGTCACACATCTAGTTGAAGTACCAAGATCTCCACACCTTCTTCTCCTTCCAATCCTAGAAACCTATGATGTTAGGATCCTAGTACTAATCTGATGTTTGCATGGACACTGCATTTTGATGGAGCTTACAAGCCTTTTAGAAGGGCTACCAGAGTTGGTGTAATTCTCTCATCTCTTGATGGTGCCATCTACCAGTACAATGACACTATTTCTACTAGTACTTGCAACAACTAGGTTGAATATTTAGCTCTTTAACTTGGGCTCCAAAAGTCTCAAGAGCATCATGTCTCCAAGTTGGCAATACATGAAGATTCCCAACTCATATGCCAACAAGTTGGTGGCTAGAGGAAAGTGAACAATGAGAATTCGATTCCTCATCATCAACATGCCCTTGAGCTACGCATTGCATTTGAGGAGGTAACAATTTCTCACATCCAACTACACTCAATTCAATTGCTAATTCACTTGCAAAAGAAGCTTGCATGCCCTTGACATATGAAGTAGGAGAAGCCATGCAACCAAAAATCTCAATAGAAGGTGATCATCTACAAAGAGTAGAGTCGCGCACATAGGGAGATGCAATGTCGTGCATACCTAAAATGGGTATACCATCTACAAGGCTTGATCAAAAAGGTGATGTTAATGATTCCTAGCAATGCAAGAACTAGAAGAAGCTGAGGGTGATTCTCAAGCCTTACATCTCCTCACCTTTGTGATGGATTTCCTCTTTGCCCTCATGAAAAACCTCATGCAGTGACAAAGTCCCACCCCTCGCACCTAAAGATTCATGAAGGTGGTGTAAGAATTGTTCTAAATCAAAGATTCTTCGTGAAGGGTATATCATAGCCTCCCTGTCACCCCCTACCCTACCTATGTTTGCTTCCTAGGTCATCTCATATTCCCACTTCACCTCAAAAGTTCCTCTCTCCATTGTCACGTAGCATCCTCGCCCTCCCCCTTCCCTCCAATTTTTCTTCATCAATCCTCTTGCCCAATGGCTGACATCTCGATATTTTGTAGTTGGGTGAATGAAAATCTAGAATACAATCTGATTGAGGACCGCCGATGGTTACTGATCCTACCCACATTCTTAGAGGTATTTGCTCAAGTATGGTTTGATAACTTGCTTGAGATTATGCATAAAATTTGGCCAAGGTTGGTGTCAACAATGATTGGCTACTTCACCAAGAAAGAGAAACAATGGAATGTGCATATAGAAGTGGCAAGTCCGAACATTTACGACATGAGACGGCACACCAATATGTGGACCAAGCGGTCATGCTACTTGAGCGGTTTATTGCCAAGCAGTCAAAGAGTATTGAACTTTGAGTTGGGATGGTTCAATATATGCTGAGTGACCTCGTAAATGGGGCCATGATGTGTTCCAACTAAAGCTATAGTAGAAGGGTCTTGAAACCATCGCTCAAGCGTAAGAGATTACGCTGAAGTTCCCATTCTAACCCAACGTCAATTAAATTCCATATTACTCTACCCCCTTAGTTCCCTCCTCTCCCACCCTTATCCTCATCATCCCCCTTGGCCACAACCACCCCCACCATATCCACAATCTTGTGCATCCTCCCTCTCTTTTCCCTCATGGTGCTCACCCTCCTCAACCTCATCCACAAACTCCTCGATTAAGGGAGGTTGTATGATACATGTTGAATCCACATTTCCAAATTGAACTTGGGTTGATTTTATGAATGCTAAGGCTTTTGGTATCTGCATATAGTCTTTGTCCTAATCCAAAAAAGGTAGAGGCTATCCTCAAATTGCCTCCTCCTTCCACAAAAAAATAAATGTGGTCTCTTGTTAATCTGGTAGGATATTACCGTGGCTTCATCGATTGCTATGTGACCCTGACATGGCCCATGACTCAACTGTTGAAGGATGGGATATATTTCACTTGGGGCAAGGAATGTGATCGAGGCTTATGCAAATCAAAGAAGCCTTGGCATATGAACCTGTCCTGTGCAATTTGGATTGGTCGAAGACATTCTTCATAAATCTAGGATTTGGATTTGGATTTGCATACATTGGCTGGAATACTTCTCCAAGATGGAGAAGATCAATACATGCACCGCATCCACTATGCTTCGTGATAGATGCTTGACGCCGAACATCGTTACTTTGATGCATAAAAACATGCATTGTCCATTATCTATTGTGTTGAGAATTCAAGCACCATGTGTTGGGTAGGCACTTACTGCTTATAGTCCGTAGAGTGGGGTTGCTAAAACAAGTACTTCAGTCTATGCATCCTATGGGCTGACTAGCCAAATGGAATTCTCCAAGAATTTGATTTTTCCTCCAAACCTATGAAAGGTGGGTGTTCTAACCTAAAGAATGCCTTAATTGATTTGGAGGAAGATATGGATGTAAACCTAAGCACAGATTCCAAAGATCCATGGTATGGCAATGTCTACAAGTTCTTGACCATCTTCACCTTTCTACCTAAGCATTCAAGCTATCAATGGTAAATTTAGAAGGATAGCCGAAGGTACACTATAATTGATGATGTAATATATCATCAAGGGCTCGATGGTGTCCTAGGGCAAGCTATGCCTAGTGATGAAGTTCCTTGAGTACTGAAGCAATACCATAATGGCTTTTGTGGAGGTCATTATGCGGCTGATTACACTACCAAGAAGATCTTCCAATGCATCTCAAGCCTGTCCATATTTGGCTTCGACCCATGCATGCGTATGCTGAACTTATGCCTTGGGGGGGCGGGGGGGATGTTATAGAATCAAGTGTGCCCTAGGCCCCATGGTTAAGGTGGCAAGTAGCTTCATGTGCCACCCCTCCATGTAGGCACGCATCTTGTGAATTATGCATATAATCTAGTGAGTGTGCATTATATTATGTATAAATGTGCTTGGAGGAGCATCTTCAATGGGCCATGCCTCCAACAAGGCCACATTGAATGGAGGGAGGTGCAAGGTCAATGGGAAGTACTAATAATATGGGATGGGAAGGAATTTGGGGCCACACTTGGCCCAAGGTATTAAAAAAAGAGAGGAGAGTAGTTGAGGTGGCAAGGAATCTCATGTGCCAACCCACCCAAATGATAAAATAATGGGGAAAAATCAAGGGCATCTAGCCTATGGTTTGGAGCATAAGAAAGTTGCACTCCCAAGAATAGTTGTTTTCAAATCATGGAGTATCCGACTTGAGACTAGGAAGAAGACAAGCTTGGGAAGAGTGCTATTATTTTATTAAGGAATGTCACACCTCCTCATGGCTATTTAAACAAGCCAAATCCTTTGTAATGGACACAACACCCTCTACACTCGACACTTGCTACATGCACTTAGATTCTCATGCCTCTTCCATTATTCAACTCCACTCCATCTCCATTGATCTCCAGTCATAGTACTCGATGTCTCCTTCCTATAACTAAGCCTCCATAGCCATGTACATGCTCCATGCATTTCCATAATCATGAGAAGTATCTATTGATTTTCTCTCCACTCTTTTGTGTCATAATTCCATACTCCATGAGGCTTGCCCCTTGTTTCCCTTGTGCATACACTCACCATGCCTCACCACCTATGTTTACTCTACCTTCATGGCATTTCACGACAACGCTAGTGTGGATGCTAAAATGACATGACAACGATGAAATTATGCATCCACACCACACAACTCTTTTGTCAATTTTCATGTAACTTTGGCTTGAACCCCTCGGCGACATCCAATCTAAATATAGTGGATATAAACACCTGGGTCCAAAGTGTGGTTGAAAAACAACTTGTGAAAAGATCATGCTTCACATGCAATAATAGGTGGGTCACTGGGTTTCGGGTTTAATGCCGTATCTTTCGGACCTTCAGTGAGTTGAGCAGGGATGGTGTTGAGTGATCAATGAGCCAGTCATTCTATTGGTCAGTTGTGAGGACACTGTGAGGCTGAGTAAATTAATTGTTGGACACCTTAACATCATTCCGACTATGCCGACAGATAGGACTAGTCTAGGTATTTTGGGTTGGGTTTTTCTGCATTTGTTTGAGCACTACACTCGCACGGCAATTGCTGGGACATCATTGGATGGGAGAGACATGGTGGGCCTAGGCCTGGTCCATGTTAGACTCATCACCCAGCAATCACTTTGCCTGTACACTCACATTTTTTTAGAAGCACTTTTGATCTTTTTTGAGCTATCATTCCAATCTAGAGATATGTGTTGTTTTGATCATACATGCACCTCAGATCTAGGAGAATCTTAGGATTTGAATTAGCGCCAGAAGATAGAGATCCAACTTCAATTTAGAGGCCATTTTGGACCGAAGCATCAGATCTCTAAGAGAAAAGTCTTCTTTAAACAACACATCTTCTATACTAGGGCCTTACCTTGAGTACAACTCAAGTACAGATGAGACTTTGAGCATGGAGAGAAATTCACAAAACCTTGAGGACACTCAAGTATCCATTGCTCCAGACTCGGGGACTCAGTCCCCAACACAATGAACTTCCAATAGAATTTACGAAGGAATATCCAACTTCTTTGAAAGATTCGACCCACGAGTGCAATTGTTTGAAAATATAGAAAACTTTAATCTATTTGCTCATACAAACCCAGTGACCTCAAGACCACCTATTGACACAGAACCACCGCGAGGGTGATGATGCTACCTCTGAAACAAATTTATGGTCTCAGAACCTACACACTACAGAGGGATCTGCCTTTCGATTTGATTTGGAAAAGACCATCCAAGACTACCATCAATACCAAGAAGTGCAACAACCTACAGGGTTTGCTTCAAGGATTCCACAACCGCTCAGTCAAACATAGACCATCAAT
Source organism: Dipteris shenzhenensis (assembly GCF_047967505.1). NCBI lineage: Eukaryota > Viridiplantae > Streptophyta > Polypodiopsida > Gleicheniales > Dipteridaceae > Dipteris > Dipteris shenzhenensis. Next base: position 55,105,972 of record NC_141615.1, read on the forward strand.
CCATGGTGGACCACAAATCCCAAGACCCCAAGTGACAACAATGGCATATCAAGGGCCAACACTGAGGTTTAATCCAGTAACTTTGAATCCTACATTTGCCCCAACACCTCCAATGATAAACCCATTGACTAGTGTGCAAAGTGCATCATTCTTTGTGAGTCCTAATATGGGACAACAAACAATGCCAATTTCACCTCAATGATCATATAGAACACAACAACCACCTCCATATTATGGTCAACAACAAATGCCATATCCATAGCCACCTCCTATTCATAAGATGGTATTTTTTGATGGTGTTGAGAGCGTTAGTGCAGGCTATAGGAAGGGGGGCACAAGTGCAAGTGGCAGCACCTGTAGCAAGGGATAATCATGGGTCTAGAAATAGATCCATAGCCATCAATTGATAACAATTCCAAGGTGAAGGTGATTCCATCACTTACGTTGAGCGCTTTGAGCAAGTGTGTGCCACCTTTGGAGATGTCTTTGATGGTGACAAAATAGGAATGTTAGGAATACAACTAGATGGCAAGACAAGAGCTTGGTATCAAGCTCTTAAGTTTGAAGAGAAAGACATGGGCCACACTCAGAGTAGCATTTATTTTGGAGTATTCTCCAAGTGGTCCAAAGTTGTGTCCTATAAACTAGTTGAATCAAGTGAAATAGGAGAAAAGTTCCTTGCATGATTACATCGCAAAAATCAAACATTTGAATGCAAGCTATGAGCCCCATGAAAGGCTCAGCACGATGAATAGCTCTTACCTTGATTTTTATTGGGGTTAAGAAGTCCTAAGCTGCATGACCAACTCACAATGTTGAACATTACATCATTTGAGGGATGCAGGAACAAGGAAGCAATCAGGTTGGGAGATAACATGAGAGAGGGTGCTGAATCCAACATAACATCAATGTGAGAGTGTGGAGATAAGGAAATTGCACCCACATATACCAAGTACTAAATAAAGTGCAGAAACCCAAATGCAAGATACACAATTTGATAAGTACTTATAACATTAATGAATCCAAGAACAATAGTTGTTTGCCAAAGATGACAGATGCCTTAACTTAGATGGAACACTCTCAACCTTCCCTACTCATAGCCAGGCCTTCTATTTAGCACTCGCGGGCTGCCTAAACTCTATCAATTATTGCTCAAAAACTAGAAATTGCTATCCTATGGCACTCACACACTGATGTTTTATGGTGTATTACTACTCACACAAACTAACTCTATCTCAAAAGCTCAGTTCACACTATTGGGCCAGTATCTCCTTTTTTCCTTTGTTGTCAATCAGAGGCAATCACTGCTCCACTCCATGGCTCAATCATCACTTGCCTTTTTGCCCCTCCGGTTTCCTTCTTCTCTTCTATGTTTGTGTTTTTCATTGCCGCTAGTTGCCATCGGTCCTCGCTTCTACTGCTGCTAGCTATTGGTCTTCATTCTTGGCTTCTCAGATTCACTAACCCCATTGCTCGAGTTCATCTCCTAGAACTCCACTTATCCTAGTTATACCAGCCCGAGTATGTTAACCTAGGGATCAACAAATGGCAAATTAACCAAGTGAAGACATATACATTGCAATAACATTTTTATTAACCATAGTCTCAACTATGAAGATACAACATTAAATTGAGTGTTATGACATTAACATTGATTTCCATGAGGAGTTCCCCGACAACATGTGCATCTTCATACACACTTTGATATACCATAATTGTTATTGCTTAGGAAAAGTAATTGCTAGCAGATGGAAGGAATTATCTGAGCAAAATTCTTATGATATAAGTTATTGGATAGAAACTTTCTTTGCACATGAAAATTTGCAAAAAATATATTCACACATTCAAAATATGGAGGAGTATATTAAAAGTCTTGAAAATTATGAAAATAAATTATCACTAATTGATCCTTTCATACAATACATGTCAACACAAACCTTATCATTTAAAATTATAATACATCATGAAAATGTAGATGTAAATTTGAAAGTGAAGGAAAACAATGCATTTTCAAAGCCCATTAAGGACATGCATTTTATACTATGACATCCTCAAATGTTCCCTTTCCCATGCAAAAATATTCAAACTTAAAAAAATTCAAAATTGGAGAGAAGAAATTAGCATGTGCTTGAAAATATGCTTGCAACAAATTTGAATTGTACCTTGGAAGAACATTTACAATTTCTTGATTTGACAAGGTTGAATGAGAGATTGCTTATTTTTAAAGCAGGATCCTTGGGATACCTTGTGCTTGGATGGTTCTAAATTTTATTGGACATGGTCCCACGAAAAAGACCGCTACTGAAAATAGAACGTGAGATGCCTCAAAACATGGGCACCATTGCATAATCGGACTCAGCAAGAAAATCTACAAATATCTCTCTTCTGTCGGAACTCCAAAATCCCAACCGATGAGTGAGAAACGGGAGTCAACACTTATCCACTGCCATGTGGCATAAATCTAAGGTTTCAAAACCTTAGAATGAAAAATGCATAACAGAGAGACGAAATTGAATACACAGAGATCTATAACTCTGAAAATACTCCACCGAGTCATGCAAGAACTGACAGGTAGGGGTTTTTGGGCGTCTGGAACGCAATGGGATAGATGGTTTTGGAAACTGTGGTCTCAATCACTGGGTCCAACACACGGACTGAAAAACGTTTTTGGAAACATAGCTGTTTGTAAACTCCACCGGAGTGCAAATGATGAGCAACATAGAAGTTTTAGGACCCCCTGAGTCCACCGGAACTGACAGATTTGCAAATGGTTGCTCCAAACTTGAGTTCCAACACCCGAGCAGAAAAACACAGAAACTAACACAGTGAGTCAGAAATCCAATGAAATGATCCCAGATTCAAGAATGAAGGTGTTTCCAAGCTCTTGAAGTGAAGTGGACACCAAAACTAAGCAATAGTTGCCTCTACAAGTCAATACGGAGTCTCTGTCATCGAACGGAACAGGGAAAAGCTCAAAAAACGACTTTTGCTTTGAAAACACTTAACAGGCTCTCAAAATCACTTCGCAAAACCAAAGTGACTTTTCCAAAGGTTCCTCCAAGGTCTCTGCACACTCAGATGCAAGTAAAGTCACCCACAAAGCTTCCCACAGAGCTTCTCCTTTCTCCCACAAAGCTGCTGAGCTTCCAAGCATTCACGCACGCTCAGCTAGATCACCCAAGCTCTGATACCAGTTGAGAGTGCTCTCAACGGAAGCAAGAATAGAAGAGGCAGAGAGAGAAACAGAGAGCCACACAAGTTTTGGTGGGTGCAGAACACCCTAATCTTCTTTTTCATTCATTTATATATGTGTTTGAGTATTGTACATAACCAGGGTAAAGGCAGAGTGACCTTTAACCCCCACACCTAGCACATCACTTGTCCTGGTTATACCAGCCTGAGTATGCTAACCTAGATATCTACAAACTCCAAATTAAGCAAGTGAAGATAGATACATTACAATAACATTTTTATTAATCATAGTCTCAACCATGAAGATACAACATTCAATTGAGTATTATGACATTGACCTTGATTTCCATGAGTTCCCTGACAACATGTGCCTCTTCATACACACATTGATATACCATAATTGTTCATTGCTTAGGAAAAGTAATTGCTAGTAGATGGAAGGAATTATCTGAGCAAAATTCTTATGATATAAGTTATTGGATAGAAACTTTCTTTGCACATGAAAATTTGCAAAAAATATATTTACACATTCAAAATATGGAGTATATTAAAATTCTTAAAAATTATGAAAATGTAGATGTAAAATTGGAAGAGAAGGAAAACGATGCATTCTCAAAACCCATTAAGGACATGCATTTTATACTACGACATTCTCAAATGTTCATTTTCCCATGCAACAATATTGAAACTTAAAAAAAAAATATTGGAGAGTAGCATGTGCTTGGAAATATGCTTGCAGCAAATTTGAATTGTACCTTGAAAAAACATTTACAATTTCTTGAATTGGAATATCCTAAGATGTTTATTTCTAGACATACAATCAAGCCTAAAGTCACTCTAATAAAGAAGCAACTAAAATAGACTTTCAATAAGAAATATAATGTAGAGATATCGAACATAAGTGAAATTTTTCCAACTCATAAAAGAAAATGTAAACACATCCAACAAAGACAATTGTGTCCGAATCCATTTTAGAAATTGTTTGGAAATTGTTCCAAACATGTAAGGAAATATTTACATGCTATCATGGATACTTCTATCCATGAATGCTTCTCATGTGAGTGTTTATTGTTTGAAAAACAAACATCATATGTAAATGAAAGAACACATGATTGGATTTTATTTTCTATGTCATGCAATACACCAACTTTCATGAAAAAACAAAAACGCATATGTTTTGAATGCAACAAGGCAATACAAAATGAGAAGATCCCAAGATACTTTGCTCCTACTCAGATAAGACCTAATATTGAAGTAAAGAAGGTGCAACAGCTAAATGAGATTGAAGAGCGCTTAGTTTCACCCATAATAGCTTTCATACAAATAAGAGAATTATCAATATGGCGTGAAAGGAAGCATTGTTAATGTAGTGACTAACACAAAAAAATACAACATGCACTTCCAAGTTTCATTGATGATGAAGCATGCTTGATCACTGGAATAAGACATATAAATCCACCTTTCTTATTGGAAAAGGTTGGTCAACCTTTCTTATGAAAGCAATGTATGCATTGATAGACATCAACTGGTTGACCTGGTCAGTCTCTAAGCTCCAAGACCCATATCTCCCTACTACCAACAGTGTGTGACCAATAATTGATAGAAATTTTGAGTCCACAATGATGCATAGAACTCCCCCTTCAAGTCTCATGGTGAGATTTCATCCACGACCTGGTAGGCCCTTCTTTGCATTGTAGTCCTTTACCTTGATCTCAGGGAAGCATACTATAGTTCCAAGCCACTCAGGTTCCTCAAAAGTCTCTTTGACTAGGTAGCGGATAATTGCTCAAACGTAGATGCTTGCAAAGTACCAGCTTGATTCTCCTTATGGCCTGATTGTCTCAAAGCTCCTCAGGGTGAGTGAGAAGTGAATGACTATCTCGCTTGGAAGTGAGGGAAAAAGATGTACTCCCAATGCAATAACTCCTCGGTTTAGCTGAAATCACCATGTATTTTCCTGCTAAGGCTTAGTGCACACGCTCCTATTGGTACGTGAATGAAGTCACATCTCGTGTTAATCCGTGTGAACAAAACGTCTCAGCATTGAATGAGCCTGACCAAGTGTTTGACGGGCTGCAACAGTGAGCTAAGGGAGGTGACTGATGAGTTCTAGGGAGCTTGTTGTGAGCCCTAGAGTTACAAGTGGCAACGTTTCATTGGGTAGGACAATCTATCTTGCCAGGTCTGGAGTGCTCAATGCGCCTTGAAGACAGTAGCAGTGCCAAATGGCAGATTTTGATTCAGTGCAAGAGCAGTGGCACTCTGGTGTTTCAAATGGCAACCTCCAAAATGGAGGTGCCAACATCAACACCAAACCCGCTTCAAATAAGTCTCAAAATGTGTGCCATCCTCCAAAAGCCACCACCAGGGTCGCATTTTTAGCTGTGTGTGCACTGACCCTAAGAGGCTTGAACATTCTCTAAAGACGTCCCAGGGACTTCAAGAGTCCTTTTAGTTATTAAATGTTCCATCTATTCATATCTATACTTGCTATTGTACCGTCTTTATTCAAGGGTACAAACAAAATGGTCCACTATCAACGTTATCCTCATGTCCATAAAAAGTACATCATGTGATATATGCACTCCCAGTGATAAGGAAAGAAAGAAAGTTTATTAAAAGTCTTCAGAAGAGCAAAGGGTTTATGAGGCTGAAGAACCTAATACAATGAGCTGAATGGGCAGAGCCTCTAAGCAGGCATCACACCCAAGACAAATATACCATAATCATATAAACACAAATACATAAAAATGTTTGAACCCATGGAGAGAATGAGAAACTGTGGTGCAGGATCACTGTGATAATCCTTTGGAGGCTACCAGAGGTGTATGAGGTTGCAATGGTACAAAACCTGTGATGGGGCGATGGCAACGATGGGTATGTGTTTTACGGTTTCCTAATTGTGACCCTATGTACAACAAGTGCCATTGTCACCCCTCGTAGGCCGTGCCTCTGATTTGGTTAATGTGGATCCCCAAGCCTAATCTGTGCCTCCGAATCTCAATTCCACCCAAAAACAACATCGATTTCTTCTACTTTAGATGGATGTGCAAAAGTACTTTGTTTGGAAATCACATCCTCTCACACACACACACACACACACACACACACACACACACACACACAGAGCACTAGGGCCCAAGACAATCATCGAGCTCAAGAGTTCAGCTCATGGGCTGCTCTCATACAAAATCATACATGAATCAAATCACAAGGGAGCTCAAAGCTCATTTCTTTTGGCAACATGCCAAGTGTCTAAATCCTAGACTAGCCTTAATTACATGCCTCAAAGGGCAATTTCTGGGGTTTTCTGGGGTCTTCGTAGCACTTGGTCACACGAACCATTACTGGTCACTTGCTAGGCTCCATATCACTTAGGCTTTCAATCTCTCTTGGTATCTGCAGTCATTAACTAAAGCACACAACCATGGCATCCATTAATGGTTAGTGCTTTGCATGCAAATAAGAATCTGTGGACCAATCCTAGTCACTGTGGGTGTCCCCACCAAACAAACATGTGCACACAACATAAAACCAACTCTTTGGTTGACCAAGGTCAATCCTCTTGGTCATAATTAAAGTCCTTGACCATCAGTAGAAGTGCCTTAATTATGGCCAAGTCTCTCCAACCGAAGTTGGCACATCCTGGTTAACTGAAGTTAACCCTCTTGGCGTAAGCCAGGTCTTGTTGACTGAAGTCAACACTCTCTGACCAAAGTCAATGCTTTGGTTCTTTAGTTAGCCACGGTTAACCATCTTGGCCAAAAGCCAAGTCTTCCTAATCAGGGTTAGGCTTACTTAACTGAGGTTAAGCATCTTTGACCAAAGTTAATAATTTGACCAAATAAATATAACTCTTTGAATATAACTAAATAAGTGAAGAACTCATTAGTTATGATCAATAAATGGTCAACTAGATCTTTGACTTTGGACTATTTATAGCTTGGTGACAACCTCAAACCACTGGCGAGTCTGTCCTGTCTCTCATTCTGGGCCTCGGACCTATCGTCTCCCTATGGGTCCATGATGTCTAGCTGAAAACTCAATGATCGTGCTTTGTGTGGAGTCTGGCTGTACACCTTGATCTACTTGTGTCATGAGCCAATGCTCCCTGTGTCGAACGGCCTCCTGAATGAAAGCTGCTAGGCATCTCTAATTTGGGTAAGACAAGAAACTGGATAGGAGTTTGAAACCATCCCTAAAGAGATGGTGATAATGACCTTGGATCTCATTAAATACACGGCATCTAAACGTGAAGTGCTCCTTCTTGTTGATCACAAGAAATGCTAAATAGTACTTGATGCTAAATACTGCTGAATAGTACTAAATGACAAATACTACTAAATGACAAATACTACTAAATGCCAAATAGTGTTAAATGCTAAAGAGTGCTGAAACACACAGTACTAGCAGTGCTAGATAGTGCTAAATAGAATTAAAACTTAAATAGTACTACTGAATGCTAAATAGTGCTGAATATTACTAAATGCTAAATAGCGCTAGATAGTACTAAAGTCTAGATAGTGCAAAATGTTAAACATTGCTAAATATCAAATAGTTCTAAATCCTAAATATTGCTAAATCACATAAACAATACTATTTAGTACTAAATAACGGACTTCAAATGTTCAGCATGTACAATATTATATTACTCTATTGATAATAAGTAATATTAAAAAAATAGTAAAAAATATATACCTGCTTTGTCAAAGCCCATGGCAGCCAACCATGCATTTGACACCAATACATTGCAGGATAGATGAATACATTGCAAGTTCTCAAAAAAATGGAATGCTGCACATATGATGTGGTATGTGTGCAAGCATGGTGCAAAAAGCACATCAATAATTTCTTGAGAAAATCCAAGCCCACAGAAAACACATCTGCACATTTATTGAAAGGGTAAGTACACACTACTTGTAAGAGGACCCAACTCTAAAAACTAAAACATCGATTTGTACATGGAAGTTAAGAATCTCACCATTCAATATTCACGTTCATAGTCGCTACTACAGAGCTTGTGGGATGGTGAGTTGGTGCTGGATTCAGAACTCCGGGACCCTAACTTGGGAGCTTCTCAATCAGATGCTGCATGTTGCTCAAAAAAGTTGTGTTTGCTTTGTAGTGCTCTCCAATGCTGATTCGTTGCCTTTTTGCTGATTCAAATATTACTTTTGCTGCATCTAATTCTACCTCAAGTTTTGCTACATCCTTCAAGAGCTAGTATACTACCATGTAATAAATTATCTACTTTACTATGCACCCAGCTAAGTGTATGTACAATTGATTCAACTTTTGTGAGGGCTTCGCCCTCAACTGCAGTAGCAGCCTCAAAATTTGCATGCAATCTTGCATTCTCCTTTGACACTTTACCCTTCCACTTATGCAGTATACCTTCTTGCTCCACGTTGAACTTTCGTTGATCCTGTAAACATACAAGCTCCCATTTTGCTGTAGACGTGCCTACATCATGTTTGTGCTTGATACACGTGTTGTCCAAGCTAGCCGAGCACAGATTCATGTCTCTATGTTGGGCAAAGTCATCCCAATCCACATCTACTCCATGAGTAGATGCAGCGAATGCCCATGCCAATACTGTATCACATTCATTGTTCGTGACTGTTTTCAAATTGTAAATCTATAGTAAATCTTCATAAAATCATTCAGCAATGATTTCTTCAGCTGATCTATATGAAAGCCACGCCAGCTCTCTTTGTTGTTGTTTCCCCATATTTCTTGGATCCAGGTGTCTAGCTCCAGATATGAGTCTGGCTTCGCTCTCAAGAAAAATCTCCATCCAAGGCTACTAACTCTAGTCAAAATCGCTATTGGTTTGTTGTCCTTAGTCTTTGGCTTCTCTTTGGTTGCCGCTTTTTTCTCCATAGCCTTTTCCTTCTCTTTGGTTGCAGACTTTCTGGATGGAGTGTTTCTTCTTGGAGAAAGGACATCGAGCTTCTTGGAGGCGGGAGATGTGATGCCTTTGGGCTTGCTTGGAGACATGGCGGTCTGCAGGTATTGCAAAGAGAGTAACATTTTAGTACTACGACTCACACCAAGATGAAATGGAGTAAAATAACAAAGAGAGAGAGAGAGAGAGAGAGAGAGACAGAGAGAGAGAGAGAGAGAAAGAGAGAGCAACAACAAAAGCAGAAGGAATGGCAAAAGACAATCGCATGCAAGTCCGAATATTGAATTATGGGGAGAAAGCATTTAGAGAATGGAGGAAAAGCAAAGAATGAATAGAGAATGGGGAAAAAGAGAAGAACAAAGAGAGAGAGAGTACCCATGAGAGAGCGACCCGCAATGTCCTGCCAAAAAAATTCAAGGTGGAAATCAAAAGATCAGAAGTTCGAAAGTGGAAGCTAGAAATCAGAAGTTCAAAAGTTTGAAAGTGGAAGTGCAGGTTCGAAAGTGAAACACTTGAGAGGAGATGCAGTGCATGAAAATGTGTGTATGAGCATGAGAATGCATATGTGAAAATATCTTGTGCATGAGAATCTATAATCAATAGAATGTTATTGCACATCGATTCGAGAAATCTCTCCATATTGCACACTACTTAGTACTACCACATTCTTGCCAATAGTACATACACCGTAGCATGCTTTCACCCCAAACTATCTTATCAACCTTGCTATATCAAGCATCTCCCATCTCTTTAGGCCAGTCTGATGAACTATCGTAGACCTCTTCACACACTTGGATCACACACTCCTTGCTTGTCTCTACCAACTTGTACACCCATATTAACTCGTCCTTTCACTTGGGGTCCTCTTCATCCAGGTATTTGCTCTCTATAAAACTTTGTGCCTCCATCATCTCCTACCAAAGGAACCTACATCATGAGCTTGACAAGTACCTTTAAGCAGCATAAAAAACAATAGACACGAAAATTAATATTCACCGTCTTTGTCGACTCCAAGTAATACACCCACAATCGAAGCATGTCCTCCTTGTAGCTATTTTCCTCCTCCAGGTCTGTTTCTATGAGGAGGTCATCCAACATCATTTTCAAATAGAACAAAATCATTCCAAAGTCTTTTGGGTATGCCATAGATTTGCAGTAGGTGGATCGATGTAGATAGTTTTGGGGCTAGATTTCATAATGGGCTCTTAGTTGTATCTACACTGTACTTAAATAGGGAGAGAGTTCATTGAGCCTGACCTTCTCATTCTTCAGTCTCACATTAGTTGCCCAATCAAAATCTTTCATCTCACATTAGTTGTCTAATCAAAATCTTTCGTCTCATATTAGTTGTCTAATCGAAATCTTTCAGTCTCACATTAGGTGTCTAATCAAAATCTTTTATCTCACATTAGTTGTCTAATGAAAATATTTCATCTCACATTATGGTCCTTGGCATGTCAAAGGACACTATCTAGTCAGATAGCAGAGAAAACATTGCCCAAGTAAACTCCAAAGAAGATTAATAATTCAATAGATTACACACATATTACATAGATTACATCTCAAAGGCTCCTTTCCTTCAGCTTACATCTCAAGGACTCCTTTCCTTCACAGGGCTGGTTCCACATTTCTTTAAGCAGGTCGCCTTTTTGAGCTCCATGATTGTAGGCTCAACCCTCCTTGCTCCTTTCCTTGCTTCTTTCCCGAAGGGGCTGGTTCCTTCTTTCAGGGGCCTCCAGCCCCTCCCTTCATGTCGCTTCCTCTTTCCTTGATTTGAGCTTCTGACTTGTTGCAAGCTCGGCCCTTCTTGCTCCTTTCTTGAAGGGGGCTGGTTTCTCCCTTCAGGCTCCTTTTCCTCACAATCTCGGTCTTGGCCTTCTTCAATTTGAGCTCCTTGTCTTTTGCATTTTTTTCCCAAATGGAAAATTGAGCTGCAACATCTACTTTCTCGTCATAGATAGCTGTAGTAGGTAGGAACATTTGATCTGTCCATGACTTAGGAAATGGAAAATGGCATTCTATACATAGCGATCTTGCATGCACAAACACTCCAAAGCAAAAAATGTGCACAGGGTGGTAGCACGCATGCCATTGGATCATGCAGCCATCTATGATGGGGGTATGGCAAACCATGTATTTTTAGACCCTACTGCATAGCAGGATAGGCATATGATTTAATTGTTGCAGCCCATCAATACCACATTCTTGCTTTATATGTGATGAAGTTGCTTCTTGATTACTTCCTCCCTCATCTTAAGGCTGCAGATGTTCTCCTTCATCTCGTCCACTCTTCCCTCACTCTGTGCAACAACTTTATTCGAATCCCTCAGCATCTGTTAAAGCTGCTTAAATTGCTCAAAAACAGGCATTGAAGCTCTCTCGTAGATCCTGCATCACGTTTTTGGTTTATGCATTCTCCCTTTTTCAACTCCTCCATCATCTGGTCTTTTTCAATGTTCAATGTGTTTTGCGTGTTGCAGAGCTGTTTGTAAAGACCCTCCTTTTTGGCTCTTTAATCTTCAAGCTCCTTTTGCATCATTTCTAGCTCCTTGTCTGTGGTGTCCCCATCACTTCTCACTTCTTCAAGCCTATCTCGGACCTCCTAAATTGCTTCTCTGCGTGTTGTCTTCTATTCCTTTCCATGTCGACCATTTTTGCACTGGCCGCAGCTTGTTGCTCTTGTGCCTGCAAGGCCCTCACTTATGCCTCCTCTACCTTGGCTTTTGCACCCTCCCTAATAAATTTTTCAAGTTGCCATCCACGCAATTCTTTAGGTTGGTTATCACGCTCTTGGAGATCCCCCTTGACAAAGATACATCACATCCTTTTAGTTGCTGCTTCAACCTGCCAAAACTTCACGGTTCCTCTTGTATCAGGAAAGAAGTGAATGGTCTTCTTCAGCACATCTTAGAGGTCTATTGGCAGGCTAGAAAGATTGACTTCACCATCTTTACTAATCTGAGCATTGGGGTATACATGTAGAATATCATGTCTCTACCACTGCTTCTTGAAGCAGTGTCCTTGAAAATTGCCTCCAGGAATGCCTAGCACATTTTCAATCATGCTTTCAGTGATGGTAATTTTCTGACCTTGACAAACTAGTTGCCCCTCCTTCACGTTCACTTCCTGTACCTACCTGGTGAAGTTTTTGAGAGCATCCAAATTGGGCTTTTGAAGAGTGAGAGAGGAGCTCCCATGTGTCACGATTTCAAGATTAGGGGAGGAGAGGCTCTCACACTGTGCTACAAAGGGGGAGGAAAGATTATGTGAGGAGCTCCTAGAATGTGTAGGATCTATTATGAGAGGGGATAGAAGTTGCAGGAAGAGTGCAAGGGAGATAGAAATGGTCGAGAGCGATAGAACATGAAACAATGAAGGAAATGGAATAATGGAGGCTTGAGTTTGCAGGCCTAGTTCAAGGAAGAAAGAAACAGTGAAGAGGGATAGAAGACGAAACAGTTAAGGGAATGGAATAGAGAGGGAATAGAGGAGGCTTAAGTTTGTAGCCCAACTACACTCTCAAGGTGAGAGCCACCACAGTCACTAGCCCAAATTTGGATTAATTCAAGAAGTCAGTACTACCTTGCATGGTAATGAGTGATTAGAGGTGGTTGCATCTAAGATTCCCAGCCATGTCTATGGTGGCATCTAAGATCCACTAGGATAGCAATTAATTACCAGCCACCATAGTGGCCCACAATTACTTACCTTCCAGTTACCACCACCAGGCTTGTATGCATGATTACTATGAGTGCAGTAAATTACCATTTACTAGGCTTGCATGCTCAAGAGTTATGTGGCACATCTTCACTGACAAAATCAAAGACCTCAAGAGCTCTAGAAGAAGCTCCCTCGTGGTCGCTTCCGTTACATTCACCATGATAACAAGGTTTAGGTTTTAGAAAAATAAGAAAAGGTGTGTACTCAGTGTGTTGCAGTGAAGTGTGAGTGATTGGCCAGCTGCGGCAGCAAAACGGTAGCTACGGCAACAAAAAATGAAAAAAATGGAATTTTTGGGGGCCGGTTATGTGCTTAAAATTGTGTCTAAAAACTGTGTGAAGAATGTGCTTGTGAAGTGTGCGTAGGTGCTTAAAGTGCTAAGAATACATGAGTAAGGTAGAATACTCAAGTACTAAACACAAAACTAAGCAACCAAAAGCTCATGGGATAAAAAGATGGCCAAGAGCACACACGGTACATGAACAAATTGGTGTTCAAGTACTAAACATTCAAGCAAGCACGAAACAGTACATAAGCAACAAGTTGCACAAGTACCCACACACAAGAGCAATACATGAGCAACAAAGTTGCACAAGTACCTCACACAAAGACACAAAGACACAAGAGAGACAAAAAGAGATAGAAAATCCTCTTTGTATTACAAACGGGTGCTTTGTTTCAAACTAGTTTCGCTTGATATTCTCAAGCTCATCAGTGGAACACCCAAGATGTGACGTTAGCCCAAAAATAACCCTAAAACGCTCAAAAATGGTCCAAAAAGAGTCCGAAAAGTCCCAAAACGACGAGCCAAGCCTAAGAGGTCTCATATGCCATAAAGGTGGATGCTCCAAGGGGTGTCTTACAAGGTGGGACCCACACGGCCTAACTAGGCGTAGGCGTCTTAAGACATGATTTGACAAAAAAAGAGCAAAGATTTCCTGGATTCCTCCAGCAAATGATTGGTAGAGGTAGATGTTGTAGCTCAGGATGTTGTTGGCAAAGTCAGTGAAGTTTAGGGTTTAGGGCAACCCCCAAGTTTAAAGCCTTCGTGTACTTTGAGTAGTCAAGCTTAAGAACAAGGGGGGTCCTTTTACCCATCCAGCCCTGCCTTTTCGAAGATCCTTCAAGTAGAGCTGATCTCATCCTATAGGTGATTTTGCTGAAGCAATTCCGTAGAACCTTATGTGGGTAACCACGAAATCTGAGGCATTGGTAAAACAAGATTCCAAGCCTCTTGAAGCCTTCAAACGTGCTTTCCTTGATGACATAGCGGCGAAGTTCTCTGATGATAAAAGACTCTTTTTGGTGCTTCGGATGCCGAGAAGAGTAAGGAAGATATTCGTACCTATTGAACTCTTTTTGGTAACAACTAGAAGAGAGCTTTCCCATGAAAGAAAATATGGTCCCTTGAAAAGGTGAATGCCTAGAATATCAACGAAGGATGGGGTAATTTCTGATGTGGTCCTGAAAATCTTATCCATAATCTTCAAGGTATATGTCCAGATCAGCTGAAGACCCTTCCCATAAGCCAAATGCATCATCAATGTAGCGCCTATAATATAACAGCTCTGAATGAGGCTATTTAACTTCCTGCATGTTCTCCTTGTGACAAAGGAAAAGGCATGCATATACCATGGCAAAGTTGCTTCCCATAGCTGTTCCTCTTATCTGATACCAGAATCTCCCGTCGAATTCTAAATAGTGATTTTTTAAAACCAAAGTTGCAAGAGACATGATGAGGTTCAGTTCCATTGTCTTGAAGTCATTCCTGATCATCTGTCGCAAGGGTGTGAGACCTTCATCTGCGGGGATACTAGGATATAGAGATTCCACATCAAAGGTAAAGAGAATGACATCTTTTGGTAAATGCAACTCAGAGATTTCTTTCAACAGAGTGATAGAGTCCTTGAGGTGCTGTTTCTGTCGAAGGGGAATTGGAAAAAGTTTGTGGTGCAACCAAATAGAAGCATGCTCAAATACAAAACTATTATAGGAGCAGATGGGTCTACCTACCAATGTGGGTTTGTGGATCTTCGGGAGGAAGTACAAGGCACAAACTCGAAAACCTAAACTAGGCTTTTGGAGGATGTATCTGACCTCTTCTGATGAAAGGATCTTGGACTCTGAGCAAACCTGCTGCAACTGAAAAAATAGCTCCTCTAAGGGAACCTTGTTGAGAGTTGTGGTGCCATGAGCACATAATTAAAGGCTAAGGTATGGTATGGGAAAGAACTAAAGTAGCCACCCTAGGATGTGGACTACATGATGTGGAGATGTGGATCAAGGATATCCACAAGGAGAGATGTGGATCAGAGGATCCCACAAGTGTTGACTATTCTAAGGGCTCTCTCTATATAAGAAGCCTATCATGTAATGTTGAATAGCACATTGCAATAGATTGAATATTGCCTACCATATGTCTCTCTCATGGAGTTATTCTATGGTTTGATCCCCCTTGATCTTTTGCTAATTCCATGTTGCACTAGGAGAGCACGATCTACACTTTCACATGGTATCACAGCATAGGTTTAGCTCTCCTAGTTTAGCTCATTAGTAGTTCACTAGGATTGCTCCCATTCCTAGATTAGTTTCATGAAAGATTAGTTTTAGATCTCAAGAGTTCTTCATTTAGAGAGATTCATTCTGAATGAGAGATATGTTTAGAGGTTCTTAGAGAACGCCGAGCTCAAGAGAAAGATAAGGAGAGTTCCTGATATTTCCGAGAGGAAATCTATCTTTGAGAGAGGTTTTTTGAGTCCTAGTTTGAGGAAACTCTTTTCTAAGTGAGCTTCCTCGACTTCCTCCACGGTTCTCATACAGAGATCTCCAAGTTGCAATGCTGAGTCGAGGACTGCAGGCAGTTGGAGATGAAGCTACAACCAAAGAATTCCGTATAGCACCCGCTCCTCTGCAAAGGAGACCTCCAAGGTCTCCCAACCGGCTCTCCATGCACTTGAACAGTGACTCCTTCTGTCCAACAAAAAAACCGGCCAAGGCACCGGTTGCTCCAAAATCTCCCAAGGCTCATAAGGTTGCACTACCTACATCCCACAATCACAATGAAGGCCATGGCTCCAGCAGCTTCAACAACCATCATGCTTCGCAGCATTCTGCATGAATGGTGATAGCCTCCAACGAAAGCACCATAGCCTCATAGCTCCTTGGCTCTCTCCGTAGCCAGTCGAGATGCCTAAACGGCCTAATGCCTGGATCTGCAGCAGCAACAAAGAGTAGGCCATGGAGATTATCGAAGGCCTTTCGCTCCAGGATCTCCCAGATCCTCAGTGACATCACTTAAGAGCTTAGCTATAGAAAACACACAATACTCGACGAGTCTGATGTGAAACAAAGCTCCGGCCAGCATCATGCTAGTGGAGAGCATGGTTGAAATGGGTGATGACTTCTTCTCTACCTTTCTGAATTTGGTAGCCAGCTATGGATTCAGAGTTCCTTCGACTCTTGCAACCTGCAACAACAATCTACAACAACTAGCCATCTGAGTTGCGAGCTTTTCTCGGTTGAGTCGAGCTCCATATCCATCATTGATGAAGGCTTCCACCAGTGCTCGTCCTTGATAGCATCTCGAATGAGCTTCACCGCCTTGCGATCCTAGCATCTCAGCCGATTCCACTGCTTCGACACCATCATGCTTAGAATCTCCTTTGCCTCGCTTCAGAGTTTTTCCAAAGGTTTCTTCTAAGGTTCCATTGACTGACACATGTCAAGATAGGATGGTAACCTTTAACTATGGATAGATTAAAGATCACCATGGTTAGGTTCAGTTTCTTGGACCATGGTTAGGTTTGTTTTACCTTGGGTTAACTCATTTGGGCCAAAAGATTAGCACATGGCATAGGGCCACCTCAACACACTAACCCCTTGCCAAGCATAGTTTGGAAGCAGCATGTAACTCCCTATGCCACATCACCAATTGCCCCTCTTCTTCATAAAACTTCGACAAGCCGTAACTTCCAATCCAAGAAGAATTTGCACACACTCCAAAAAGGAAAAGTGATCATCTTTTTGAGCTCTACGCGCCTATCAGATCAGAATCATTGTTAGCAATTAGACACTGCCGTTGAAGCAAAACAAAGCTCATGGTAAGACCTTTG
This sequence comes from Dipteris shenzhenensis, assembly GCF_047967505.1. Classification (NCBI taxonomy): domain Eukaryota; kingdom Viridiplantae; phylum Streptophyta; class Polypodiopsida; order Gleicheniales; family Dipteridaceae; genus Dipteris; species Dipteris shenzhenensis. The sequence goes on from NC_141615.1 coordinate 55,122,904, forward strand.
CAACAAATGAGAAATCAACGCATGAATGCAATAAGCACGCCAAACGCACAAGTGCATGAGATGACCATAGCACAGAGCATGGCATCCACACATAAAGCATTAAGGCACATGGAAGAACAAAGCATCATACATGAAGCTACATAAGGAAGAAGATTGCAGATTGAAGAACCAGTAGGTCAACTACATACCATCATCATCAAGCCATGAGCCAAATGATGACATCAATGGAATGTATTGAGAAACAAATACCTTGCCAACCTTGCCTATAATTTGTAATCAAACCTGACCACCTGAGAGTAGCTATGAAAGCACCCAGGGGAGGTATTGACATGTAAAAGCCACACCTGACCACCTTAAGTAGCAATGCAAGCACTAAGGGGAGGTGATGGAATGTAACTCACATCTGACCACCTTGCAGTAGCCAAAGGATCATGGCACCAAGGGGAGGTGTTGAGAGTTGTGGTGCCATGAGCACATAATTAAAGGCTAAGGTATGGTATAGGAAAGAATTAAAGTAGCCACCCTAGGATGTGGACTACATGATGTGGAGGGTTAATTCGTGCACTTGGTTGTTTCTGTTGTCTTCCCGAACTAGATTTTTGGGCATTCTGATTTTTTCGTGACGAGGAAGGCTGTGCGTTTGAGGGGGTGAAAGGCTTCTGTCGAGCTTTGTTCCCCTGCTACTGTCGGTTTCCCTACTGGTTTCCTTATCAGTTTCCTTGCGAGTTTCCCTACCGGTTTCCTTGATGTATCTGAGAGAGGTTATGGATCGCAATGTTGGAGATACGACAATCAACATTAGAAGGAGTCTTCCTAGAGAAAAGGAGAAGAGGATAATGTTCTAGATTTAGGAGAGGGAGCCAAAAGGGTCGCCTTAGCGGACAGTGTTTTGGCCTCTTTCTCGACCTGTTGGAGTAGAGTTGCTTGGTGCACCTGGTTGTTTCTATTGTCTTCCCAAACTAGATTTCTGGGCATTCTAGTTTTGTCGTGACAAGGAAGGCTGTGCATTTGAGGGGGTGAAAGGCTTCTGTCGAGCTTTGTTCCCCTGCTGCTGTCGATTTCCCTGCTGGTTTCCCTGTCAATTTCCTTACAAGTTTGCCTGTCAGTTTTCTTGCGAGTTTCCCTGTCGGTTTCCCTACTGGTTCCCTTGCCAGTTTCCCTTTTGGGTTTGAGAACAATTTTCCTGACCATTTCTCTGACCGTTTCCCTTCCTGTTTTGTCCATTTCCTTGGTTTTTTAGTTTTCCACAGGCTTGGGGATTCTTTTTTTGGTTTCCCTTGCCTATACTCTCTGCTATAGATTTTTGCATTTGTTTAGGGTTTAGGATTAAAAAATTTGTGATGGAGTGTTGCGAAGACAACTCGTGTTAAATAAACTGTTGGCCAGCTGCGGCAGTAAAAAAATGACAAAAAAGGAATTTTTGAGGGCCGGTTATGTGCTTAAAACTGTCTAAAAAATTGTGTGAAAAAGTTCTTGTGAAGTGTGCGTAGGTGCTTAAAGTTATAAGAGTACATGAGTAAGGTAGAATACTCAAGTACACGTACAAATACCCACACACAAGAGAAATACATGAGCAACAAAGTTTTACAAGTACCTCACACAAAGACACAAAGACACAAGAGAGACAAAAAGAGATAGGAAATCCTCTTTGTATTACAAACGGGTGCTTTGTTCCAAACTAGTTTTGTTTGATATTCTCAACTCATCACTGGAATACCCAAAATGTGAGAATACAAATGAGAGAAGCTACCCCTTTATAGGGTTTAGGGTTTAGGGTTTTAGGGTTTAGGTTTAGGGATGAGGGTTTAGGGTTTAGGCTTGAGGGTTTAGGGTTTAGGGTTTAGGGTATAGGGTTGAGGGTTTATGGGTTTAAAAATGTTGTGACGGAGTGCTGCAAAGACAACTCATGTTAAATAAACTATTGGCCAGCTGTGGCAGCAAAAGGGTAGCTGTGGTAGCAAAAAATGAAAAAAATGAAAATTTCGGGGGCCGATTACGTGCCAAGAAATGTGTCTTAAAAAAGGTGTGAAAAAAGTGCTTGTGAAGTGTGCGTAGGTGCTTAAAGTTTTAGGAGTACATGAGTAAGGTAGAATACTCAAGTACTAGACACATAAGAAAGCAACCAAATGCTCATGGACAAAAAAGATGGCCAAGAGCACACACGGTACATGAACAAATTGATGTTGAAGTACTAAACATTCAAGGAAGCGAACAATACATGAGCAACAAGTTGCACAAGTACCCCACACAAGAGCAATACATGAGCAACAAAGTTGCACAAGTACCTTACACAAAGACACAAAGACACGAGAGAGACAAAAATGCTTGTTTTATTACAAGAGAGGTGCTTGCTCCAAACTAGTTTCGCTTGATCTCTCAAGCTCTTCAGTGGAGCACCTCTTGAAATGTGATACCAGAATGAGAGTCTCTCTCTTTATATAGAAGTGGGGAGGGCTAGCATTTGTTGCACCATTGTATATGGGATAAGTCTCTCAACTTTGCATAGGAGAGCCCGTGGGATACAAGGTACAAAAAACCTAATAAATGAGTTAAAAAGAACCCGATGAAGGTGTCGTCTAGTGCAAAATGATGCTGAGAACCAGTACAATTTTTTTGCTAAAAAATCCAATGACGCTCGTCCAAAAATTTTGGATGCCTCGTAAGGTGTGCGCTGCTCTAGACTAGCAATTTGACTAAAAAAGGCCATAACTGACTCAAAATGGACCCGATGAAGAAGCTGTCAGTTGCAAAAAGAAGCTGAGAACCAAAACTATCTCTTCACCAAGAAATATTTGACGGTGAGCCGGATATTTTAGGCATCATGTGGGGCCCACATTGCTTTTGTGTCGTGACTCTCGACAAAAAATGATCGCAAATTCTGTGGATTTCTCGTGCAAATGAGAGGACGAGGTAGATGCTTTAGCTCAAGATGATTTTGGCAAAGCCGATGAAGTTTAGGATTTAGGGTGGCCCCAAGGTTTAAATCTTTTGTGAACTTTGAATAGTCCATCTTAAGTACCAGGGGGGTCATTTTACCTGTCTGACTTTTTCGTTTAGAAGTAGTGCCAAGTAGAGCTGTCCTCATGCTGTAGGATATTTTTCAGAAACTTTTGTGCATAACTTTGCTTATATTGTGCATAATTTTGTGTAGCAGTGAAGTGTGAGTGATTGGCCAGCTGCGGTAGCAAAAAATGAAAAAAATGGAATTTTTGGGGGCCGATTACGTGCTTAAAACTGTGTCTAAAAAACTGTATGAAGAATGTGCTTGTGAAGTGTGCAAAGGTGCTTAAAGTGCTAAGAATAGATGAGTAAGGTAGAATACTCAAGTACTAAACACAAAACTAAGCAACCAAAAGCTCATGGACAAAAAGATGGTCAAGAGCACACACTGTACAAGAACAAATTGATGTTCAAGTACTAAACATTCAAGCAAGCATGAAAGAGTACATGAGCAACAAGTTGCACAAGTACTCACACACAAGATCAATACATGAGCAACAAAGTTGCACAAGTACCTCACACAAAGACACAAAGACACAAGAGAGACAAAAAGAGATAGAAAATCCTCTTTGTATTACAAACGGGTGCTTTGTTCCGAACTAGTTTCGCTTCATATTCTCAAGCTCACTAGTGGAACACTCAAATTGTGAGAATACAAATGAGAGAAGCTCCCCCTTTATAGTGGGCAGAGGCCACTTTTTTTCCTCTTTGCTTATGGGATTACTCTTGGGGCATTGCCACATGTTAATAGCCCACAAAATCAAAAATTTGATTTGCAGGGACTGGTTACGTTAGCCCAAAAATGACCCTGAAAAGCTAAAAAATGGTCCAAAAAGAGTGCAAAAAGTCCCAAAATGATGACCCGAGCCTGAGAGGTCTCATATGCCATAAAGGTGGATGCTCCAGGGGGTGTCTTATAAGGTGGGACCCGCATGGCTTAGCTAGACCTAGGCGTCTTAAGACGTGATTTGACCAAAAAAGAGCAAAGATTTTGTGGATTCCTCCAGCAAATGATTGGTTGAGGTAGATGCTATAGCTGAGGACGTTGGCAAAGCCGCTGAAGTTTAGGGTTTAGGGTTCAGGGTTTCAGGGTTGTAGGGTTTATAAAAATAAGAAAAGGTGTGTAGCAGTGAAGTGTGAGTGATTGGCCAATTGAGGCGGCAAAACGATGGCTGCGGCAGCTAAAAAAGAAAAAAAATGAATTTTTGGGGGTCGTTTACGTGCTTAAAACTGTGTCTAAAAAACTATGTGAAGAATGTGCTTGTGAAGTGTGCAAAGGTGCTTAAAGTGCTAAACAAAAAACTAAACAAAAAACTAAGGTAGAATAATCAAGTACTAAACAAAAAACTAAGCAACCAAAAGCTCATGGACAAAAAGATGGCCAATGGCACACACTGTATATGAACAAATTGATGTTCAAGTACTAAACATTCAAGCAAGCACGAAACAGTACATGAGCAACAAGTTGCACAAGTACTCACACACAAGAGCAATACATGAGCAACAAAGTTGCACAAGTACCTCACACAAAGACACAAAAACACAAAGACACAAGAGAGACAAAAAGAGATAGAAAATCCTCTTTGTATTACAAACAGGTGCTGGTTTAGGGTTTTTACCGTTTAGGGTTTTTAGTGTTTAGGGTTTAGGATTTAGGGTTTTAGAAAAATAAGAAAAGATGTGTAGCAGTAAAGTGTGAGTGATTGGCCAATTGCGTCAGCAAAACAGTAGATGCGGCAGCAAAAAATGGAAAAAATGGAATTTTCGGAGGCCGGTTATGTGCTTAAAACTGTGTCTAAAAAACTGTGGAGAATGTGCTTGTGAAGTGTGCAAGGGTGCTTAGAGTGCTAAGAATACATGAGTAAGGTAGAATACTCAAGTACTAAACACAAAACTAAGCAACCAAAAGCTCATGGACAAAAAGATGGCCAAGAGCACACACTGTGCATGAACAAATTTATGTTCAAGTACTAAACATTCAAGCAAGCACCTGTAAACCGGTTTAGGGCTTAGGGTTTTTTAATATTAATATTAATATTACTATTATTATTATTTTATTTTAATAATAGGGTTTAGGATTTAGGATTTAGGAGGGTTTAGGGTTTAGGTTTTAGGGTTTTAGGGTTTTAGGGCTTAGGGTTTAGGGTTTAGGGTGCTTTCTCGATGGTCTCACCACTCCAAAGCCAGCGGCGTTCCAAATGTGCATGTGGTGATTGCCATCCACACTTGCAAAGATCTGTTCCTTAGACTCAGCGGATAAGAATTCCCACCAATTGGCAATGACTCCAGTGAAACCCTTGGTTGTTTCTATCATGGCATCGCGAGGATTCCAGCGATAGATAGTAACCAAAGACATCATATGGCCGTACAAAATATTTAAAATATCTTTCATGGCCTGTGGAGATATGGCATCGATATTGAGAATGTATAGGGAAGGATTTGTGCTGGAGGCATCGTTGGAGATCAGCTTGCTCATTAAGATCGCCATCAATGAAGTTAGTCTGAAACTCAGCTCTCATAAATTGTGATCAAAGTGCATCATGGAATGCTGTACATCTGCCATGCGATGGTTGCTGCTGCTATGATGATTGAGATGGTTGGTCGGGTGTAGCAAGTAAGGGATCTTCATCCATGGGCTTAAGTCTTTGGTTCATGGTTTAGGGTTTAGGGTTTAGGGTTTAGGCAAATGGAGACAGAGAAAATCCGGTCGGTGGAGTAGGAAGAGAAGACTAAACAAAGTAGGTGCGAGAACCAAGAACGATATCGAGAGGTAGGGAGAAAACAAAATCAGAAGACAAAGTGTGGATGAAACAAATGTAGACGGGGAAATCGGTGGGAGGAGAAGTGCATAATATGGGAGAAGATAATTCGGAGGCGAAGAACAGCATGTAAGAGATAGTGAATGGTGGATATGCAAGAGGCATGCAAGATAACAAGAAAACGGAAGACAAATGAAGGCAAGGAGGCAAAGGAAGCTGCAGTAGATTGCTCAATAAGACTAGAGGATAGAAGCTCTCGAAGGCAGACTCTGCCTTACAGATGAGCCAAGAAGCCCTTATATAGGAGGAGTTGAGTCGCTTCTAAGTGGCTATCATGATCACACTATCTGAGTGGAGCATATCATGATGACACTTATTTGAGTGGAGCATCTTTGTACAATGGAAAGTGGTGAGCGCACTAGCTGAGTGGAGAATCTTTTGTCTAGTAGACAAGACATAAAGGTGAAGGTCTTACCCGGGACTACGGGCAGTGTCTAATCGCCAAAAGTTTTGTACAAGGCCATGATGAATGTCTTATCCAATATGGACACTGTCTAATGATCATGACTGGAAGAGAGTCAGTCCCATTACCAGTGGGAAGGATGCCACCATTGCAGGATTGTCAAAAAGGAGTGCCTTCTCTTGAGAGCATATCGGGGAGGACGTTGGTATTGCCTTTTTTCCATTCGACCGAAAAATCATACATTGTCAAGGACTCTTGCCATCTGGCAAGACGACCTCGACCAATCTGCTTGTCGATGTGACGTGTGTCGAAAGTCTTAAAATTTTGATTGTCAGTTCATATGATGAACTCTCTATTCAGGATGAATAATTCGAGCTTCTGGATGGCACACTTGACTGCAAGGATTTCTTTTTCAATTGAATGGTAATTAAATTATGCACCTTGAAAAGTGCCTGAGCGGAAGGCATAGAGGACTTCTTGAGTGGGGGCACGCTCAAGTAACATGGCGGCCTAGAAATGGTCGGAAGCATCTGTTTCAATAACTAAGGTACCAGAGGTAGATGGGATGTTGAGGGCTGGCAGGTTCTGTACCTTAGCCTTAATCTATTAGACTGCTTGAGTCTACCCATATTTCTGCTCCTCGTTCTGCTTCCTTGTCCACTGAAATCACTGATAGCAAGGCAGCTTGGAACATGCCTATTATTGACCATGAGGAGATTTACAAGTTTTCAACTTTTCATTACAAGGCCTTGAAGCATGTAAAGATCTCTGAGGTTTGTATTAACGTTGCAAATGAAGGATCTACTGATGTTTATCTTCCTCTCTTCACTCCTCAAGAGATAGACTCTTTTGTAAATTTTGGTTACTAGTATATCCACTATGGCTGTTTTGTGCTAGCTACAGAGCCTTTATTTCACCTTGGTGTAAATGCTACATGTATGGACTTGTAGATACTCGTCACCTTAATCTTAAAGATGCTCATATAGGCTTAGTACATGGCAACTTGAACAAGGAACCTGTGCATACTATTGTCTACCCCAATTTCAAAATGTCTTTGAATGATCCGTATTTATCTACTGCTCTTCGCTTATATGTACAAATCAAAGGCCTATCCATGAAGCCCAAATCTGAGCATTGTGCCATCCACGTTTGCTCCATCAATTATCTTGTTTCTACAGTCAATCCCATATCGTGTCATGTCCATCCTGAGACTGAGCGTATATTGTATGGAAAAACTGTTGGTAAACTAAAAGGAAAGCAAAGAGTGGACACAAACTCAGAATTCTTGCATTATGGAATGAAGAAGAGTGAGGTCCTTAAGTAGGCACCTCATACATGCTCAGTGACATCACTAATGACTTCAGAGCTCCACAATCATCTCCTCAATCTGCTCCTAGATTCTCTCAATCATCCTATGTGGCTCTCCACCACCTAACTGTGCTTGTGGGCACCTAACTATGCCTCTAGCACTCACACATAGAAACCAAGGTGTGCCTGAGGCATACACCTTGAGATATCCCATCAAACCCCCCCTCAAGGGAATGCCTCAGGCTATGTCAAGGATACATCTAGTCTCATAGTTTCTCATGCCATCTCATGGTGGTCAAGGATAAATCTATGGCTAGGTTCTCATGCTAGCAAGGTTTCCCATGGGTGTAAGGTAAATAAAAGGGATACAAAAAGACCTTCCAATGGTTATCTCCCCTGCATGTACATGCACACAATGTCTACAGGAGGTACCATGGAGCAAAACATACACATGGCCTACATCATAAGGTGACCAGAGGTGTTTACAAAACACACAAAACACAATAGTTTATTTTCATTCATTTTGGAGGACTATCAGGCTGAGTACCTTGACATAAAAAGAGAGATCTGGAGCATACATAGAGATGTTTTAAAATGCATAATCTTCAAAGGATGCCTCATCTTGTGGAGGCTCATCAACTGAAAGTAGATTTGCATTTTCTGTCTTTGCTTTAGCTCTGCAAAACTTCTCATGATGGTTGTTCTTGCCACAGTGCTTGCATGGATTAATTTTGAAGCAGTCCTTTGAAAGGTGATTTGTCTTTCCACAGTGATTGCAAGGGATATACTTGCCCTTGTGGACTTTTACAGCATAAACAGTGTCATTGCCTTTCCTGAGCTCCATATGCCTTTCTTCTTCTTGGAGAGCAAAGGTAATACCTTCAAGATTAGGATTAGGAAGATCTTTCAAAGTGGTAACTATGTGATCATAATCTTCAGGCATACTCTTAAGTAACACTGCCATAGCATCATCTGGAGTAATAGGAGAGTTGATAGAAGCTAATTGAGTCATAAGACTCCGCATATAGTTGACATGAGCTGCCAAAGTAGTGCCACTAACCATCTTCAATTCAAAGAAAGAGATTTTAAGTGATAATTTAGAGATGTGAGAGCTAGCACCAAAAATCATGTCAAGCTTCTGCCAAGCTTCTGAAGGAGACTCTAAGTCAGAGATATGATGAATATAATCATCTCCTAAAGCAAGAGCAATGATACCATATGCTTTCTCTTCTCTAGCGGGATCCCTTGCCGGTCGTGTCGGAGTTGAGGATTCTCCAGCATTGGAGGCTTTAGAAGAAGCGGTTGGAGTCGGTTTGACAAGTCCCCAGAGGTTCTCCCTCATCAATGCAAATTTCACCTTCAGATTCTGCCATGTGTGGAAGCCCTTTCCATTGAACTTCTCTAGATTCAATAAGGTAGCCATGAGAGGGTCTAACCCAGATATTGGGCAGTGTCTTTCTCTCTTACAAGGCAAAAAATAACCGAAAGACTTCCAAAATATAAGCACTTGATGTAGCAAAGACTAGTGACCAATATTCAATCAATGATGCTTCTTCTTACATGCTTCATAGAGGTGGCTAAAATGAATACTTTCCAATCAAAACCAGGTCTAGCAATTCAAAGCAAAACTAAAGCCACACTTGTACTGATGTTATTGAAAGTTTCAAAAAACCAGAATTGCTAGAGTAGCATTTTATGTAGCATCATCTTCAAAAACTTGTCCAAAACTGTCAAAACCAAAAGGCTGAATTTGGAGGGCTTGTAGCTCACTCTTCAAAGCAAGGAAAAGAGGGCTTTCTGAAGCAAAAGAAAGCTCATATACCAAAGAGGATCCAGCATAGAGGTTGGATGAAATGGTGCGCACTTTTGCCCGGGGGAATTGCTACATTCTGAACCTGAGTTTTGACGATTTCTCCTTCGTTACTGAACCAAATGAGCTGAAAAATGACTCAAAATCTTCGTATTGAGGTCGCCCATCCACTCCTAAGAGGGCTCAAGCAATGGCAGAGCAGGCAGGGAGTATTGAGCAATAGAAGAATGGCAAAAAAATGCACTGTTTGGAGAATGGCAGCCAACAGAGACGTTTTTTTTTCAATTGCTTGTAGGTGGAAGTTTGCCCATACTAGAGGAGTTTACAGCTCAGAGGGTTTGGGCAATGGTCTTTTGTAGGTGGAGAACCAAGCTCTCAAAGATTTTGGGAAGAAGGAGGAAAATGGAGAAGAAGAAGATGATGTGGTAGAAATGGGCTCAAGGGGGATCAAAGGGCTCTGATACCATGTTGGTAAACTGAAAGGAAAGCAAAGAGTGGACACAAACTCAGAATTCTTGCATTATGGAATGAAGAAGAGTGAGGTCCTTAAGTAGGCACCTCATACATGCTCATTGACATCACTGATGACTTCAGAGCCCCACAATCATCTCCTCAATCTACTCCTAGATTCTCTCAATCATCCTATGTGGCTCTCCACTACCTAACTGTGCTTGTGGGCACCTAACTGTGCCTCTAGCACTCACACATAGAAACCAAGGTGTGCCTGAGGCATACACCTTGAGATATCCCATCAAAAACTAATGCAGAGATTACTTGCTTTTCGTTCGATGCGCTCCCCATGGCTGAAGAATCGAAAATGGACTACCAGCAAGTTCTTGGTGAAGCCACTTCTCAGCTTCCTCAGTTCCAGATCGAAGATGCAGTGATGCGCATGTCTTTCCCAGCTTCTTCCCATGTTTCAATTGTAGGAGTTTGAGATGACGACTGCGAAGGTGCTTCAGAAGCTGAGTTGCCCCCTGGCAAAGTTGAGGCTATCCATGACTAGGTTGCTACTACTATCGCCTCACGTTTTCCTGCAGATGCCAGCCTTCAATACACGCGATCCATGGTGGTTAATCATCAGCCCCAGTCCCCATTCAAATTATGACAACATTACAACATTCGAACGAACACATCCAATGCTCACCGTCCAATGGCCTAAATCTTTTGGTTTCCAGGCCACTTATGAAGATGGTTCTCTCAAGTCGATGCATGCCCCATATGCACTAACCGACAAAGATGATGCTAGTATGCCCATCCATATGTGCCCTGATCCAAGATCCACTGCTGTCAACACCCGAGTCTCATGGGGCAACATAAAAAGACAACCCAAATCATGAAATCTCAACATAACAACATCATGATAGAATCAATTGAAACATTCCCTCGAATGAGAGATCTGCACCATATCATTATCCTACAAGAATACTCATAGAAATACATGTACCAGTAACATGGCATGTGGCACAAAAACATAATCATATCATCACAATGTCTAAACATCCCAATATCCATAAAATCAATGATAAAAATGCTCAACAACATCACTAAAAAATCATGTAGTTCCTAAGTATCACAACAAGATTCAGAATATCAATATAAATCCATATGATAATCCATCATGTATAATGATAATCAAGTGATATGATCAAGTTGCCATACCATCACATGTCCTAGGTGATCCCAAGCATAGATACCATGAAACTATCATCACAAACCATGTGTCAAACCTTGCATCAAACCCTGTGTCACTAGGATCTAACCCTTTGTCATGGATGACATAACCAAGAGAATCAATCCAAGTCATCAACATAGATCCGTCCTAGTACCACTACCAAGCAGCACCGTCACAACCACATTCTAGTGCACCTAATTCTGCATAGTCATTTGACTGCAACATCTCTAGCCAAAGCCAAAGACTTGATCACCTGTAAAAAAAATTGCACCCCCTCAGGGGGGTCACTATGTATAAACCCTCTATATCACGTGCGTTCAAGGCCTATATTTAAAATCCCTTATCTGTAAATTTTTTCATTAATAAAATGTACCCCTTTTCTATACAAATCTGTAATTTTTTTCCAAAACTATTTTAAATAATCCCTTATGTATATTTATTTCTGTAAATTTTAGAAATAAAAAATATCCTTCTGTTGAACTCACATGATAGGGTTACATATGATGAGTGACCCCCCCGAGTGCACCCCCCAGAGAATGCAACCTATACATACTATGCAATAATCCCACTACACATATGATCATGAAATGCCCAACCAAATGTTAGAAAATCCAAAATCATGTCGTGCGAGATGCACAGAGAGTATGCAACACAAGGAAAATAGAATGCAGTCATAGTCAAAGTGCCTAAATGCAATGAACAAGTGAGTGCATATGCAAACATAAAGATGATAGAGCCGATGTAATACAAACTTGTAACACATTCTCTTTCTACATAAGTCCATGTTGGCATAGAGTCAACATACTCTCGGATCCATTTTATTACCCGTCCTCGGGTTATGGCTTATTTTGATTTCAGAGTTGGGATGCCATGTGCGTAATCCAGTCATTCCTACTGTAATGCTTTTGCACCATACAATTTGTGGTCTGTAGTCAAGAAGCTTATCTCCTTTTAAGGAGGGGTAGTCATTCCTGAGGTTGCGGACACTGCCATCGAATCTTCTTGGGAATAGGTTTGGCAGGGGTCTCGTTGTTGAGGCTGGCATTTCTTGCTATCTTGCATACATGTTGGATGCGATTGCACCCGTATCATTGAGCTTGTAGATAATTTGTATGCAACTTTGATATTATAGCATATAGGAGACGGCTGTGATGTTTGGTGGGGGTCTCGTTGCGGAGGCTGTACACTCTTTTACCAATTCATCTTGAGTTTTGGCATAGCTTCTTGTCGTGCTTGTGAATTCATTGCATGCTTTCTCTTATTGAGTGAAGAGCAAAGGAATGGTGGTTCAGCCACAGGAAGTTCTCAATTGTCTGCATTCTACTCAAATCAGGATAAAGGCAAAGGTAGAGGAAGAGGCTGTTTTGGTGGCCGTTCAAGAAATCAGAACCAATAGCAGCAACAGGAAAACCAGTCCTATGGAGGAGGACGTGGTAACTCGAGAGGCAGGGGGAGCTAAAGAGGATGAGGTTCATGGCAAAGGAATGGAGTGCTATTATTATGGGAAGCCTGGACATAAAGAGAAGACCTGCTATTAAAAGCCAAATGACATCAGAAATGGAAAGTTGCAGCAAAGCAACTATGCATCATCCAGTGGGCATGGTGATGATAGAAATGAGCACCTTCTTGTGATGCAGCACATGGTTAACTCCATGACAAAAAATGCTACAGATTGCAAAAATGTATGGTTTGTTGATTCAGGTGCTTCTAACCACATGACCAGTCATGGTGAGTGGCTTAGTGATGTCAAAAACCTGGAAAAGCCTGGTTATGTTGAAACAGGTGATGATACTGCTCATCCAATTGCATAGGTTGGTAAGGTGCCACTGGCTATGCAGAATCAAAGAATAAAGTACTTGTCAAATGTACTTCATGTTCCAAACATCACTAAGAACTTGGTCTCAGTTGGCTAATGGTAGAGCAAGGTTTGCAGGTTAGATTTAATCCTGATGGGTGCTTTGTTGAGGATTTCAAAAATTAGTGCTGCTTGGTTGCAAAACGCAAAAGAAATGGTAGCATGTTTACCTTGGATGCTAATAGCCCAGAGGTGTAGGCTGCTATGTTTGCACATGAAAGAGGTGTCATTGTAGATATTGAAATATGGCACAAGCGCATTGGGCATGTGAACATACAAAGGCTGAAATCTATGCAAACACAGAGTATTGTTGCAGTTTGGCAAAATTCAGAGTGAATGGAATGCAAAAGGTATGTGAAGCATGCCAAATGGGCAACCAAGCCAGACATGCATTTCCACACAATGTTGAAATAAGCAACAAGGCTGTGGAAGTGATCCACTCAGATGTGTGGACAACCAAAGTTGCTTCTCTTGATGGATTCCATTATTATGTGAGCTTCATTGATGATCACACAAGGAAGGTATGGGTGTATTTTATGAAGCATAAAGTGAAGTGTTCAATCACTTCAAAGCCTTTAAGGCTATGGTTGAGAAAGAAAAGGGCATGCAGGTAAAAGTGCTAAGATCTGATGGAGGGGGAGAGTATTTTTCAAAAGAATTCAGTGATTATTTGAAAGAGCAGGGAATTCAAAGAAAATACTCATGCAGATCTACCCCTCAGCAGAATGGGGTTGCAGAAAGAAAGAACAGGCACATTGCAGAAGTGGCAAGGGCTATGCTAAATGAAAAGAAGATGCCTGATTATTTTTGGGCTGAAGCAGTAGCAGCTGCTGTGTATATTATGAACAGAACCCCCACCGCAGCTATCCATGGCATGATGCCTGAGGAAAAGTATACAGGCAAAAAACCAAATATTTCACATTTTTAAGTATTTGGTTGCATTGCTTATGTTCTTGTTCCTGATGAGAGGAGAACTAAGCTGGATCCAAAGGCAAAAAAATGCATCTTTATTGGATATTCTCTACAGCAAAAAGGGTACCACTGTTTTAACCCTTCCACTCATAGGATGCAAGTGAGCAGAGATGTAGTTTTTGATGAAATGAGTTGTTGGTATGGTCCAGCAAAAGTTACAGAAGATGCAGATGCAGGAAATGGCAATGCTGCTATAAATGTAGAGCAACAATCACAAAGTCTGAGTGGACTTGGTGAGTCCTCAGCCAATGGATCCAATACATGGACATGGAGATTGCGATCTGTGGTTCTTTTGATGGCAGTCCAAATAGTGGTGTACAGGTATCACATAAAGGGAAGGAGAAGGTGGACCCTCCACTTGTCTTTGATGTCTCATGTGGTCACTCTCATGTTGATGTTGAGTCAAGTGGATCAGAAATGAGCCTTGATGAGGAACTTGGGATTCCTTCAGTGGTTACTCCGGGTGTAAGAAAAATTAGGAATGTGGTTAAGACTCCTGGAGGTGATGTAGGTACACGTAGGTCCACAAGTGTGAAGTGTCATGTTGATAGGCTAAGATATGATGGTTTTTTAGCCCATCATTATGCATATATGGCCAAAATCCTGGAAGAAGCAGAACAAGTAGCTTCTCATGTCATAACTAAACTGAGCATATGTTGCATAACAAACAATTGTTCATTTCTATCATCACTTGATGATGCATAGTTGCCTTGTTGCAACTTCCAATTTTTCAAATCATTCTGCCTTTTACGACAGTCCTTATTCATATGGCCTAGTTTTTGATAATAATAGTATTCAATACTGCTATTTGCATCATTCTTCCTTTGCACTTTGCCACGGCTTCTGTGGCTTCCCCTCCCTCTAAAGCTACCATGACCACCTCCATAATTCTTCTCATCTTGCTGGTTCTATTTTCCAGACCGTCCCCTTAAACGGCCACCTCGACCTCTACTTGAATCTAAATAAAAAGGAGACTCGTTTGAATTTCCACTTGAAGAGTTGGTTCCATTTCTCTGCTCTTCATTTACCAAAAGAGCAACCAATTCTTGAAAAATAGGAAATGTCCCCCAAACTCCAGTAGATGTTTGAAACTAATGATACTCCTTACCGAGACCATTCAAGCTCACAGACACCAAGTCAAGTCATCATCTTCGACTAGTACACCAATAGAAGCAAGCAAATCTGCAAGCTTCTTTACCTTCATGGAGTAGTCTTTGATGTCCATATTTCCCCTTTGCACATTATTCAACTCTTGCTTGAGCTGCATCTTTTGTGCCTACGTATTTGTGCTTTACAATGTGGACAATGTGTCCCACGCCTCCTTTGACATCTCTGCATCCTAAATGTGCACAATCATAGATCAGATTTGCTCATAGAAAGCCAATACATAACCTTTTTGTCTCTCTCATGCCAGGTCTTAAGAGCTTGTACTTGTGCTGTAGTAGGGGTATCTGGAAGAAGAGGTTCCTATTCATCTCTTGTGATGATGAAATCCCAATAGCCTTGCCCATCAAGAAGTTGGAAATTCTAAACTTCCATGCTTGGTGGTTGATTTTGTCTAGCTTCTCACCCACAATCTGTGTGAGACTATTAAAGGCCATCTCAATCAACTACAACCAACAATCTGCAATTGGAAAAATAGAGATTATGCCTCACAAGGGAAGACAACACAGTTTTTGCAAACTCAACCTTCCATCACATAGAGAGCCAAAAACATAGGTCTACAACTAATGCTTGAAACCAACAACCACATAGTCACACCGAGTGATGTTTATGCATAGACAGGCATTTAACACTGCTCTGTGCTTCTCAATGTGTCTACGTCAAAGGCTAGACCCAAAATTGTAGGTTTGTTTCTCCAAACACAACGATTCCTCACTCACACAACCAAAAATGGCCACTTGTTTCGACGTTGCAAACTTGCGATGCCAAAACGAGGCCCAAAATGGCTCCGAAACCCAATTTTTTGCTACCAAAACTGCTACACTATCATCTTGTCCAAGCAATGCTCCTCGAGCTCTATGTCAAAGGTTTTCCCCATGGGAGCTATTGCACTCATGACTGTGTAGAGAATGGTCCTAAAGGTCCAAATGGAAAAGACGCAAAGCTCCTCTTACCAGGATGTCGCAAACCCTTACTTGCTGCTTGAACTCTTCACCAATGATACCATGAAAAGAATCTGGGAGAGAGGGAGGAGTCTTGCTTGCAACTATCTTCACAACAAGACAAGGGAGAAGAAACAAGAGGTGGAGGCTCAAGCTTTCTTCTTCTTACTTGCAAAAGCAACACATTGACTATACATAAAAGAGGGGTATACCCAATATCTCTAACCCTAGAGTATATGGTCCATAGTGTGAACCCAAACCATACATATGTGGAAATCTAACTATGCCACAACTACCACACAAAAGTGTAGTTGTCATATAGTTGTTATTCAATGGTGATGTAACAGCCACAACCAACCATACATGTGTCATAAATGACAATTACCTAGGTGTCACATGTGAGGTTGAGCTTGATATCTCAACATTCAGTGATAGAGATCCCAAGCCACTAAAGATTCCCACAAGCTATGGACAAGAACCTTATGCCCCATGATTATAACTTTGGTAGGACCTTGTAATTAAGAAGGAAGTGGATAATCACTAAAGGTATTAGCAAGAATACAATAAATACTTGTAGATGCTGATAAGGAATCCCCTCTACTAAGACCTTAGTGCAAGCATGCCATAATATACATACAATAGGTCATGGTTCCAAAAGAACTATGATGTACCTCACCATGATCACTTGATGTGTGCTCTTCCTCTTGAAGCGTGATCAAATGCTAACTCATCTCTATGAGTCAAAACATTATTGACTATTAAACATTAAATAATAAAATAGTCCATGCAAGTACAAGAGAAGAAGAAAAACAAAATACATGTTACAATTATATATATATATATATATATATATATATATACACATATATGTTGTAATACTAGTGTAACATGACTACTTCCCAAAGCACTTGGACTTTTGCCTTTAAACAAATCATGCTCACTATATATCTCAAACTTTTATTGAAGTAAGCTTTTACAATCTGCACACCTAAAAGTTCACTTCAATATACAATAACTATCTTGTGGAGAATCCTTTAATGATGAGGATGGTGGTAACTAGGGGAAGGTAGTCGCTAGAGAGCACATGTATAGGTGGTGGTGATGCATTACCTGTGAAGAGAGTGGGAGAGAAGGAAGGAGTCTCACTTGCGGCTTTCTCACATACACAATGGGGGAATACACACAAAGGTGGAGGCTGAAAACAGTTTTCCTTTTCTTAGTTGTGAAAGCCAAAAGAACACTCTAAGTACAAAAGGAATAGGTGAACCCTATAATATGTGGGTCTCAAACCAAACTCAGCTAACTATGGTGGCATACTAACTGAGCCACTAACTAGAGTACATAAGGATAGCTGTCATCCAGCTATTATTCATGGGCGGTGTACCAACTGCATCTGCAGCTAACAAGTCGGTGACATAAATGCACAACGGTCAGCTTGGCATATCATGAGTGGAGCTTGATATCTCAACACTCCCCCTCGAGCTCAATCCCAATTCCTACACACCAAGCAGGTCTTTGAACTTGCGCAGCTTCTCTATGCCCAATGCCTTCGTGAATATGTCAGCTACCTGATCCTCTATGCTGACATAAACTAGATCAATAAAACCTACTAGAACCTTCTTCCACACATAGTGATAATGTACCTCAATGTGTTTTGCTCTAGCATGATAGACTGGGTTATTTGCTAGGTGTATATTGCTCATGTTGTCACAATAAATGACAACTGGCCCATCTCTACACTGATGCATATCATAAAGTAGCTTATGCAACCAAGCTACCTCACATGCAACCATTGTTGCACCCCTGTACTCAGCCTCTGTGCTCGACAAGGCAACTATAGGCTGTTTCTTGCTGCTCCAAGTGACTGCAGCACTCCCAAAAGAGAACATATATCCACTGGTAGATCGTCTATCAGAAATACTACCAGGCCAATCAGCATCCAATATATCCATGCAACTGTATCTAAACCCTAGTCTCATAAAATAGTCCATACTGCAATGTGGACTTCACATACCTCAGTATGCGTCTAGCCACATCCAAATGTGGTTTCCTTGGAGCCTGCATAAACTGACTTACCAAACCAACAGCATAGCTCAAATCTAGCCTGGTAATAGTCATATAAATCAAACTTCCTACTATGCGTCTGTACATAGTAGGGTCTTCCAGAAACTCACCTGCATCTGTGCTCAGCTTCACATTCTACTCCAAAGGAGCTAAAATAAGCTTACAGCCTATCATCCTATATTTGGATAGCATGTCCAATCCATACTGTCTCTGCAAGAGCCATATCCCACTTGTGGATCTAATCCCCTAAATGCCCAAGAAGTAACACAGCTCTCCCAAATCCTTCATCTCAAACTTTTGCTTCAATAGCATTTTCACATGAAGGATATCTTCATCACTATCACCTGTGATGATCAAATCATCAACATGAATGACAAGAAGCATAATACCTTTCTCTGTTTTTCTCACATAAAGTGAGAAATCTGCCTTGGAAATATGAAAGCCAATAGTGACAAGATACTATCCTATCTTGTCAGACCATGCTCTGGGTGCTTGCTTCAAGCCATACAAGGCTTTCTTCAACTTGCAAACAAACTCAAGATGAACAGCATGAACATAACCTAGTGGCTGCTCCATATAGACCTCTTCTTGCAAATCACCATGCAAGAAAGCATTCTTTACATCCATCTGATGTAAAGACCATCCCTTTGATGTAGCCATAGCAATGACTGCTCTTACGGTTGCCATCTTTGCAACCGGCCTAAATGTTTCTTCATAACCAATGCCATATGTCTGTGCATACCCCTTGACAACTAATCTTGCCTTGTATCTATTCAGAGAACCATCTGCATTGTGCTTCACCTTATAAACCCACTTGCAGCCAATTGCATTCTTATCTTTAGGCGAGCTTTAGGCAAAGGCACCAATTCCCATGTAGCATTTGCTTCCAAGGCATCCATTTCTTCATCCATGGCTTTCTCCCAATTTTCTTTTCCCATGGCTTGCTCAAAAGAATTGGGTTCTGGTTCATGTATCACTTTGACCATATAGGCATAGTGAATGGCTATAAATCCATCGTATTTCAGCCTATCCACAGAATACCTAGCTCTGGTAGACCTGCGCAAAATAGGCTCAGTGCCAGGTGCTCTCAAGACATCCCTGGTCTTCCTTCCTCCAAGTGTAACAACAGGAGGAATACCCAACTCATCATCAATGCTCTATTCTGATCCACTGGATTCACCATCCACATAAGAGTGACCTGCATTCATATCAAACATGGGCTGATCTACTTTCTCTTTTCCTTTTCGTGATACTTGCATACCACTATCTGCATTGCTTTGAGGAGATCCTCCTGATCTCAATCTGACTGTCCATGGTGAAGTATGTGAACCACTACTAGAGGACTCTCCAAGTCCACTAATATTTTGTGATTGCTGCTGTGAATTCTATGCAGCATTACCATTTTGTGCATCTACATCATCAATCACATTTACTGGTTTATACCAGCTGCTCATCTCATAAAAAACAACATCTCTTCTCACTGTAAACTTATGAGTAGAAGGGTTATAGCATCTATACCCTTTCTACTGCAGAGAATAACCAATAAAGATGCACTTCTCAGCTTTTGGATCCAACTTGGATCTCAACTCATCTGGCACATGAACATAGGCAATGCAACCAAAAACTTTCAAATAAGAAATATCTAGTTTCCTACCAGTATACATCTCCACTGGTGTCATGCCATGTATTGCTACAGTGGGAGTCTTGTTCATTATGTAGACTACTATAGCAACTACTTCAGCCCAATAATAATCTGGTAGGTCTTTTTCGTTGAGCATGGCATGAGATACCTCTCCAATATGCCTGTTTTTCCTTTCTACAAGTCCATTTTGATGTGGGGTATGACTGCATGAATATTGCCGCTTTATGCCATGCTCCTGCAGGAACCTTGCAAACTCATTTGAGAGGTACTCTCCCCTCCATCTGACCTTAGGCATTTTATTTGCAAGCCTATTTCTTTTTCAACCATAGCTTTAAAAGGTTTGAAATGCCCAAACACTTCACTTTTCTTTTTCATAAAATACACCCAAATTTTTTTGCTGTAGTCATTAATAAAAGTGACAAAATAATGACAGCCTCCAATAGATGTAGCTTTAGTAGTCCACACATCAGAGTGGATTAATTCCAATGGCCTCTTACTCTCTTGAACATGTCTATGAAATGGTTTCCTTGCCTGTTTTCCAAATTGACAGGCTTCACATACCTTATGCATTTCTGCAACCTTGAACTTAGGCAATCCTGCAACAATATTTTGGGCCTGCATTAATTTAAGTCGCTGTATATTAACATGATCAATGCGTTTATGCCAGATATCAATATTTGCAACTACACCGGTCCCATTTGCAAACATTGCTACACTCAATTCAGGCATGTTGCATCCAACATAAACATCCTGCCCTTCTTCTTCCCTTTTGCTATCAAGTGACCTTTATTTTTTATATCCTCAACAAAGTATCCATGAGGATTAAATCTGACCTGCAAGCCCTACTCAACCATTTGACCAACAGAAACTAGGTTCTTGGTGATATTTGGGACATGAAATACATCAGATAGGTATTTCTTTTTCCCATCCTACATAGACAAAGAAATTTTACCAATCTGCACAATAGGATGTGCAGTATCATCACCAATGTCCACAAATCCTGGTCTTTCCATTTTCCTTGCATCCTGCATCCATTCTGCATGACCTGTCATGTGGTTTGATGCACCTGAGTCAACATACCACACATCATTGCTTTCTTCTGCACTTGTCATAGAGTTGGTCATGTGCTACACCATAAATGAATGCTCATTTCTGTCATCACCCTGTCTACTAGAGGATGCATAATTGCCTTGCTACAATTTTCCAGTCATGATGTCATTCCGCTTTTTATAGCAGTCTTTAACCATATGACCCATTTTACCACAGTAGTAGCATTCAACATTGCTGTTTGCATTTTGGCCTCTCTGCCATCCACCATGACCTCTTTGGCTCCCCCTACCTCTAAAGTTACCCCCGAGAGAACCTGGATGTTATTCACATCATCTTGATGCCTTTACAACCATTTTAATCCATTGTTGCTCATAGCTATCAGTGCATTTGTCAACATATATGAGCATACCTTACCATTTTGTATCAAACTTCATTGCATTCATCACCAATGCCTTTAGAATATCAAGGCACACTTCTAAAGCAATTTTGGCCATTCCTAGCATACTTTACAACATTTTACACCATAAGGGCCTACATCTTCAATTGTGTGTAGCACCCCTTAGCCACAATTTCCATCAAAGCCAAACCCCGATCTCCTATGCTAGGATTGAGTCCATCATATGCTTGTTCCCTATCCAAATTTGATAATACACAAACACCAACCAAGGATACGTGTGGATTATTTCCATCTCCATATGGAACCATTGGCATAAGTGAGAGCTTTCCATCTCAATCATGGAGCATATATCCTCTTATTTTACATTGATCCTTCCAACTAACCATGCACATAACTAAATTAGCCACCATATTATTGTTCGACTTTCCTCCTAGGTTTGGGATGCAAAACATTCCTAGTCCCAAGATGAATCTAAATATGGAAGGGTTTGAGATTGTGCATCCAATTTCACCTTTTGTTGCTATCTTGATTAGAGTTCATCGGCAATCTTGATCTTGTCTATTCATACACCCAGTAACTTGAAGAATTCTTGAAAGCTTTGATAAGGGAATGCACTTTTCTTCAAAATCAACCGTATATTTAAATTAAGGATACACTAAAATACAAGAAATGAAACTCAATTATAATGCAAAACACCACCCATCTGGAAAACAAAAGAAATATATATTAAATTTTGATGTGTATACAATATTTCTTGTATATTGCATCCAATAGATGCACTTTTTACAAAATATTTGCTTGCTTAGCTTTAGCTACTATTGTTGCTCTCCTCTGAGTCAACAAAATAGTGGGTTCACTGAAAGATTCTACAAGCTACCCAGCATCATGAACACTTGCCGAAGCACACATAGCAGCAACCGCCATGATTCTTCCTGCTAGTTTCTCTCCAAAAGTAGATAGTGCCAAGTCCCACCTCACCAAAATACACTTGCGCATAGAAGGGGGTAAAGGCACAAGGGAGACTAGCTTTGAAAGTGCCTTGCACTTTATCATCTCCTCCTTCCCATAAGGGGAGAACAAAGTATGGAAGCACACTAGGCTATGGTGCTCAAACATTCCCATATCATGTCCTAGTGCTGAATCCACACCGATGCTATCACCTCAACCCCCTTTACGCATCGTAAACTGCTCAACTTTGATGAAGTCCTAAAAATTGAGATAACATCAGTAATCTTCTCAATGCCAAACTAAGAACATAAATTCATTCATATTGACAAAATATCATGAACTTACAATGTGGGAAGCATCTTGTTCATCCATTCCCAACCGAGTTATATTGATGGAGCTTTTGCTCTCTTCAATTGCTCGAGGTGGTGCCAATGATGAGGCCTCTGCAGTATTCTCAAGTCTCTGGCGTTTCTGCACCCTCTCTGCCTCTAATATTTCTTGGACCTCACAGAACTCCGTCTTTGTAACTTTTGCATTAGTAGAGTCATGCATTTCCTCCCACACAGTTAAGATCGGCGGATGCTCCAAAGTGTTTGCAGGTGCCAAATCTGTGCACCCATCCAACCCCTCTTCTGGGTAACCTAAGCTACTACTACTCTCTCAAGCAGAGAGTGCCCCCATTACTTCATCTTCTCTCAAATTTTTAATATATTGAATGTCAATCAATAATAAATATTCTCTATTTATAATCAAAATATACAAAAGGGTTGCAAGTATGAGAAGAAGCTACGGCATCCCCTCTTTGCCTTTGCTTTTCTGCAATAGAGTCAAATACTTCGAGCTTTGTCAAGCCCATTGGAAGGTGCATTTCAGTGATCGCGTCACCGTTAGGGAGTTTGGTAGATATATGGGGTTGAGGCAAAGCATTTTCATGTATGAAGTCTTGCAAAATTGCTGCTGCCCTGACAGTTGAGATTCTTGATTTGGACCTTCCTCTATTACCGTGAATGCTAAATTTGTTGCCGCCCTTTGCCTTGGTGACTAAATCCCAATATGTACCATGGGATAATCCAGTAATATTGCGATATGCCTTATTGCAAATCCTTTTTCCATTTACGAGAGGTTTTACCTTTTGTCTTGAGCTTAGCCTTTTATTGCCATTCTGAAGAAAGCAAGAGAGACTTGTGAGAAGGTATTCATTTCTTTCGCTTCCCCTTCTTTGCCACACATGTCCTCTACATTCCCTGATGTTTGCAAGATCAATGAAGCGCATACATTTTCGCTTGCAACATAGATATCCCAATGCATTTAACATGTTCTCCTCCTTCATTACTCTCTTCCTCTTTGGTTGCTTTTGTGGATCTGCCTGGATTCTCTTTCTCTTCATGCATATGTATGACCGTTTTCGTTCCTCGTGCACATTGTTATCTGTATTTATGCACTTCTTCTCCTCACATTTGTTTGTAACCAAGCATCCATGATTGGTCGTTGCATCCTTGTTCATATCACAATCAAAGTTAAATACTGAATAATCCTCTGTTGATCTCATCCTCGTTTTTAACATACTCTTAGGACCATTCAATGAATTCAATATTCTACGAGAGTATTGAGAACCTTGAAACTCTTCCACTCCTGAGAGAACATCACTCATTGGGACATCTTGCATGGCTTTCACAAATCCACAACCTTGATTGACACCAGGTTTGTTAATATGCATGAACTCATCCACACTTGACAAGACATCGCTATTGAAACCTTTGCCCTTCTCACTGTGCAAGAATTCATCCACCCCAGATAAGGCTTCGCTTCTAAAATCATTTTGTTTCTTGGAACCAATGAACTCATCCACTCCAGATAAGATGTCACTTCTATAATTGAGTATATTGAAATCATCCACATTTGAAGTGATAGAGCCTGGCACATGGGCACGCTTTTTAGGTCCTTTGATATTGTAGTATGCGTTGTCTTTATCATTGAAAACCACGTGCCTCTTTCTCATGTTTAAAAATTGCATGCTCCATCTCATATTCTTGCCTACCTCATAGTAGGGATCACATAAGGATGTTATGTTATCAACCATACCATCATCAGTGACTTTTAGAATCCTCATCTGCGCAAATGACCATTGCTCCACTTGTTCAAATCCCAATACTTCACCTTCTGCTACAATCTTATTTGCAAATGATCTCATTTGTAAAATGTCCCCTATAGTAAAATCCAAGGTGGTGCACTTTGTATTCTTGATAATGTATGTTGCATAAGTCTCATCTTTGTCCCATGCTATAAATGATTTGTTGGATGTATTGTAGGGCATAACATCTCCAAGTGTTTCCATATCTCCACATTTATACTTTAGCTCAACATGTGCGCTAAGAATCTTTGATACAGTAACTGCTACCTTATCTTCGCCAAGTCTTCGAAAGTGGCAAAGTGAATTGGGATCACTATCATGGATTGTAGCAAATGCAACTACTTCTCTTTTGCTACATAAAATCACATCCATCCCTGGAACAAAATCTATAGCCATCTCCTTTGTGAGAGTCCTTCGCAAGCAAGCTGCAGTGGCAACAATTACATAAATATTAGTCTCTTTTTAATAATCTACTTATTTATTATAATTTTTAATTAGTACTTAATTTATTAGTGGGAGAAGTTATCCGATCAATCAGATGGACATGCCAAGTTATCCTTTGCATGGTCAATCAAGCATTAAATACTATTTTTGCTCTAGTGTCATGCACATCCGTAAAAAAACATGAGCCTACTAGGTACGTTATCCAATCAAGCACTAATGGGACGCGGGTGCCACTTTGCATGTAAGTCAATTCCACCTAGTTGAGGTGTACAAAAAGTGTTGTGCCCATCGGATATGCTTTGCATGGTCCATCGAGCATTAAATACTATTTTTGCTCTTGTCATGCACATCCATAAAAAAAACACGCTGCTAGGTGTGTTATCCGATCAAGTACTTATGCGATGGGAATGCCACTTTGCATGTAAGTCAATTCCACCTAGTTGAAGGTGTGTGCAAAGTATTGTGCCCATCCAATATGCTTTGCATTGTCGATCAAGCATAACACACTATTTCTGCCTTACTGTCATGCACAACCATATAAAAACACGGCCATAGGTGTGTTATTCAAATAAGTACTTATCAGATGGGGGCTCCACTTTGCACGCAAGTCCGTTTTAACTACTTTGAGGTGCGTGCAAAGTATTGTCACCATCGGATATGATTTGCATGGTCGATCACGCATTATACACCATTTTTTCCCTAATGATATGCACATTCGCACAAAAACACGCCATTAGGTGTGTTATCTGACCAAGTACTTATCGGATGGGTGTGCCTCATTGAGAACATTTCAATACCACCTAGGTTGAGGCGCAAAAAAAGTTTTGTGCCCATTGGATATCCTTTGCATGGTCAATCGAGCATTAAATACTATTTTTACTCTAGTGTCATGCACATCCGTCAAAAAACACGCTGCTAGGTATGTTATATGATCAAGCACTTATGGGATGGGCGTGCCACTTTGCATGTAAGTTGATTCTACCTAGTTGAAGGTGTGTGCAAAGTATTGTGCCCATCGGATATGCTTTGCATTGTCGATCAAGCATAAAACACCGTTTTTGTCTTAGTGTCATGCACATTCGTCAAAAAACGCAGTCCTAGATGTGTTATTCAGACTAGTACTTATCGGATGGGGGCTCCAGTTTGCACGCAAGTCTGTTTCAACTAGGTTGAGGTGTGTGCAAAGTATTGTCACCATCGGATATGATTTGCATGGTCGATCACGCATTATACACCGGTTTTTCCCTAGTGGTATGCACATCCGCAAAAAAACACGCCCTTAGGTATGTTATCTGACCAAGTACTTATCGGATGGGTGTACCTCTTTGACAACATTTTAATACCACCTAGGTTGAGGTATAAGAAAAGTATTATGCCCATCGGATATGCTTTGCATGGTCGATCGAGCATTAAATACCATTTTTGCCTTAGTGCCATACACATCCGTAAAAAAACACGCTGCTAGGTGTGTTATCCGATCAAGCACTTATGCGATGGGAATGCCACTTTGCATGTGAGTCAATTACACCTAGTTGAAGATGTGTGCAAAGTATCGTGCCCATCCGATATGCTTTGCATGGTTGATCGAGCATTAAATACCATTTTTGCCTTAGTGCCATGCACATCCGTAAAAAAACACGCTGCTAGGTGTGTTATCTGATCAAGCACTTATGCGATGGGCGTGCCACTTTGCATGTAAGTCAATTACACCTAGTTGAAGGTGTGTGCAAAGTATTGTGTTCATCGGATATGCTTTGTATTGTCGATCAAGCATAACACACCGTTTCTGCCTTAGTGTCATGCACAACCATATAAAAACACGGCCATAGGTGTGATATTCAAATAAGTACTTATCAGATGGGGGATCCACTTTGCACGCAAGTTCGTTTCAACTACGTTGAGGTGCATGCAACGTATTGTCACCATCGGATATGATTTGCATGGTCGATCACGCATTATACACCATTTTTTTCCTAATGATATGCACATCCGCAAAAAAACACGCCATTAGGTGTGTTATTTGACCAAGTACTTATCGGATGGGTGTGCCTCATTGAGAACATTTCAATACCACCTAGGTTGAGGCGTACAAAAAGTTTTGTGCCCATCGGATATGCTTTGCATGGTCGATCGAGCATTAAATACTTTTTTTACTCTAGTGTCATGCACATCCGTCAAAAAACACGCTGCTAGGTATGTTATCCGATCAAGCACTTATGGGATGGGCGTGCCACTTTGCATGTAAGTCTATTCCATAAGTTTGAAGGTGTGTGCAAACTATCGTGCCCATCGGATATGCTTTGCATGGTCGATCGAGCATTAAATACCATTTTTGCCTTAGTGCCATGCACATCCGTAAAAAAACAAGCTGCTAGGTGTGTTATCTGATCAAGCACTTATGCGATGGGCATGCCACTTTGCATGTAAGTCAATTACACCTAGTTTAAGGTGTGTGCAAAGTATTGTGTTCATCGGATATGCTTTGCATTGTCGATCAAGCATAACACACCGTTTTTGCCTTAGTGTCATGCACAACCATATAAAAACACGGCCATAGGTGTGAACTATTCAAATAAGTACTTATCAGATGGGGGCTCCACTTTGCACGCAAGTCCGTTTTAACTACATTGAGGTGCGTGCAAAGTATTGTCACCATCGGATATGATTTGCATGGTCGATCACGCATTATACACCATTTTTTTCCTAATGATATGCACATCCGCAAAAAAACACGCCATTAGGTGTGTTATCTGACCAAGTACTTATCGAATGGGTGTGCCTCATTGAGAACATTTCAATACCACCTAGGTTAAGGCGTACGAAAAGTTTTGTGCCCATCGGATATGCTTTGCATGGTCGATCGAGCATTAAATACTATTTTTGCTCTAGTGTCATGCACATCCGTCAAAAAACACGCTGCTAGGTATGTAATCCAACCAAGCACTTATGGGATGCGCGTGCCGCTTTGCATATAAGTCTATTCCACCTAGTTGAAGGTGTGTGCAAAGTATCGTGCCCATCGGATATGCTTTGCATGGTGGATCGAGCATTAAATACCATTTTTGCCTTAGTGCCATGCACATCCGTAAAAAAACACGCTGCTAGGTGTGTTATCTGACCAATTACTTATCGGATGGGTGTGCCTCATTGCGAACATTTCAATACCACCTAGGTTGAGGTGTATGAAAAGTTTTGTGCCCATCGGATATGCTTTGCATGGTCGATCGAGCATTAAATACTATTTTTGCTCTAGTGTCATGCACATCCGTCAAAAAACACGCTGCTAGGTATGTTATCCGATCAAGAACTTATGGGATGGGCGTGCCACTTTGCATGTAAGTCGATTTCACCTAGTTGAAGGTGTTTGCAAAGTATTGTGCCCATCGGATATGCTTTGCATTGTCGATCAAGCATAAAACACCGTTTTTGCCTTGGTGTCATGCACAACCATGAAAAAACACGGTCCTAGGTGTATTATTCAAACTAGTACTTATCGGATGGGGGCTCCAATTTGCACGCAAGTCCTTTTCCACTAGGTTGAGGTGTGTGCAAAGTATTGTCACCATCGGATATGATTTGCATGGTTGATCACGCATTATACACCGTTTTTTTCCTAGTGGTATGCACATCCGCAAAAAAACACGCCCTTAGGTATGTTATCTGACCAAGTACTTATCGGATGAGTGTGCCTCTTTGACAACATTTTAATACCACCTAGGTTGAGGTATGAGAAAAGTATTATGCCCATCGGATATGCTTTGCATGGTCGATCGAGCATTAAATACCATTTTTGCCTTAGTGCCATGCACATCCGTAAAAAAACACGCTGCTAGGTGTGTTATCTGACCAATTACTTATCGGATGGGTGTGCCTCATTGCGAACATTTCAATACCACCTAGGTTGAGGCGTATGAAAAGTTTTGTGCCCATCGGATATGCTTTGCATGGTCGATCGAGCATTAAATACTATTTTTGCTCTAGTGTCATGCACATCCGTCAAAAAACACGCTGCGAGGTATGTAATCCAATCAAGCACTTATGGGATGCGCATGCCGCTTTCCATATAAGTCTATTCCACCTAGTTGAAGGTGTGTGCAAAGTATCGTGCCCATAGGATATGCTTTGCATGGTGGATCGAGCATTAAATACCATTTTTGCCTTAGTGTCATGCACATCCGTAAAAAAACACGCTGCTAGGTGTGTTATCTGACCAATTACTTATCGGATGGGTGTGCCTCATTGCGAACATTTCAATACCACCTAGGTTGAGGCGTACTAAAAGTTTTGTGCCCATCGGATATGCTTTGCATGGTCGATCGAGCATTAAATACTATTTTTGCTCTAGTGTCATGCACATCCGTCAAAAAACACGCTGCTAGGTATGTTATCCGATCAAGAACTTATGGGATGGGCGTGCCACTTTGCATGTAAGTCGATTCCACCTAGTTGAAGGTGTGTGCAAAGTATTTTGCCCATCGGATATGCTTTGCATTGTCGATCAAGCATAAAACACCGTTTTTGCCTTGGTGTCATGCACAACCATGAAAAAACACGGTCCTAGGTGTATTATTCAATCTAGTACTTATCGGATGGGGGCTCCAATTTGCACGCAAGTCCGTTTCCACTAGGTTGAGGTGTGTGCAAAGTATTGTCACCATCGGATATGATTTGCATGGTTGATCACGCATTATACACCGTTTTTTTCCTAGTGGTATGCACATCCGCAAAAAAACACGCCCTTAGGTATGTTATCTGACCAAGTACTTATCGGATGAGTGTGCCTCTTTGACAACATTTTAATACCACCTAGGTTGAGGTATGAGAAAAGTATTATGCCCATCGGATATGCTTTGCATGGTCGATCGAGCATTAAATACCATTTTTGCCTTAGTGCCATGCACATCCGTAAAAAAACACGCTCCTAGGTGTGTTATCCGATCAAGCACTTATGCGATGGGAATGCCACTTTGCATGTAAGTCAATTCCACCTAGTTGAAAGTGTGTGCAAAGTATTGTGCCCATCAGATATCCTTTGCATGGTCAATCGAGTATTAAATACTATTTTTACTCTAGTGTCATGCACATCCGTCAAAAAACACGCTGCTAGGTATGTTATCCAATCAAGCACTTATGGGATGGGCGTGCCACTTTGCATGTAAGTTGATTCTACCTAGTTGAAGGTGTGTGCAAAGTATTGTGCCCATCAGATATGCTTTGCATTGTCGATCAAGCATAAAACACCGTTTTTGCCTTGGTGTCATGCACAACCATGAAAAAACACGGTCCTAGGTGTATTATTCAAACTAGTACTTATCGGATGGGGGCTCCAATTTACACGCAAGTCTGTTTCCACTAGGTTGAGGTGTGTGCAAAGTATTGTCACCATCGGATATGATTTGCAGGGTTGATCATGCATTATACACCGTTTTTTCCCTAGTGGTATGCACATCCGCAAAAAAACACGCCCTTAGGTATGTTATCTGACCAAGTACTTATCGGATGGGTGTGCCTCTTTGACAACATTTTAATACGACCTAAGTTGAGGTATAGGAAAAGTATTATACCCATCGGATATGCTTTGCATGGTCGATCGAGCATTAAATACCATTTTTGCCTTAGTGCCATTCACATCCGTAAAAAAACACGCTGCTAGGTGTGTTATCCGATCAAGCACTTATGCGATGGGAATGCCACTTTGCATGTAAGTCAATTCCACCTAGTTGAAGGTGTGTGCAAAGTATCGTGCCAATCGGATATGCTTTGCATGGTCGATCGAGCATTAAATACCATTTTTGCCTTAGTGCCATGCACATCCGTAAAAAAACACACTTCTACGTGTGTTATCTGATCAAGCACTTATGCGATGGGCGTGCCACTTTTCATGTAAGTAAATTCCACCTATTTGAAGGTGTGTGCAAAGTATTGTGCCCATCGGATATGCTTTGCATGGTCGATCGACCATTAAATACTATTTTTGCTCTAGTGTCATGCACATCCGTAAAAAAACACGCTGATAGGTATGTTATCCAATCAAGCACTTATGGGATGGGCGTGCCACTTTGCATGTAAGTCAATTCCACCTAGTTAAAGGTGTGTGCAAAGTATTGTGCCCATCGGATATGCTTTGCATGGTTGATCGAGCATTAAATACCATTTTTGCCTTAGTGCCATGCACATCCGTAAAAAAACACGCTGCTAGGTGTGTTATCTGATCAAGCACTTATGCGATGGGCATGCCACTTTGCATGTAAGTCAATTCCACCTAGTTGAAGGTGTGTGCAAAGTATTGTGCCCATCGGATATGCTTTGCATTGTCGATCAAGCATAAAACACCATTTTTGCCTTGGTGTCATGCACAACCATGAAAAAACACGGTCCTAGGTATGTTATTCAAACTAGTACTTATCGGATGGGGGCTCCAGTTTGCACTCAAGTCTATTTCAACTAGGTTGAGGTGTGTGCAAAGTATTGTCACCATCGGATATGATTTGCATGGTCGATCACGCATTATACACCGTTTTTTCCCTAGTGGTATGCACATCCGCAAAAAAACACGCCCTTAGGTATGTTATCTGACCAAGTACTTATCGGATGGGTGTGCCTCTTTGACAACATTTTAATACGACCTAAGTTGAGGTATAGGAAAATTATTATGCCCATCGGATATGCTTTGCATGGTCGATCGAGCATTAAATACCATTTTTGCCTTAGTGCCATGCACATCCGTAAAAAAACACGCTGCTAGGTGTGTTATCCGATCAAGCACTTATGCGATGGGAATGCCACTTTGCATGTAAGTCAATTCCACCTAGTTGAATATGTGTGCAAAGTATCGTGCCCATTGGATATGCTTTGCATGGTCGATCGAGCATTAAATTCCATTTTTGCCTTAGTGCCATGCACATCCGTAAAAAAACACGCTGCTAGGTGTGTTATCTGATCAAGCACTTATGCGATGGGCGTGCCACTTTGCATGTAAGTCAATTTCACCTAGTTGAAGGTGTGTGCAAAGTATCGTGCCCATCGGATATGCTTTGCATTGTCGATCAAGCATAACACACTGTTTTTGCCTTAGTGTCATGCACAACCATATAAAAACACGGCCATAGGTGTGTTATTCAAATAAATACTTATCAGATGGGGTCTCCACTTTGCACGCAAGTCCTTTTTAACTACGTTGAGGTGCGTGCAAAGTATTGTCATCATCGGATATGATTTGCATGGTCGATCACGCATTATACATCATTTTTTCCCTAATGATATGCACATTCGCAAAAAAACACGCCATTAGGTGTTATCTGACCAAGTACTTATCGGATGGGTGTGCCTCATTGAGAACATTTCAATACCACCTAGGTTGAGGCGTACGAAAAGTTTTGTGCCCATCAGATATCCTTTGCATGGTCGATCGAGCATTAAATTCTATTTTTACTCGTGTCATGCACATCCGTCAAAACACGCTGCTAGGTATGTTATCCGATCAAGCACTTATGGGATGGGCGTGCCACTTTGCATGTAAGTTGATTCTACCTAGTTGAAGGTGTGTGCAAAGTATTGTGCCCATCGGATATGCTTTGCATTGTCGATCAAGCATAAAACACCGTTTTTGTCTTAGTGTCATGCACATTCGTAAAAAAACGCAGTCCTAGATGTGTTATTCAAACTAGTACTTATCGGATGGGGGCTCTAGTTTGCACGTAAGTCCGTTTCAACTAGGTTGAGGTGTGTGCAAAGTATTGTCACCTTCGGATATGATTTGCATGGTTGATCAAGCATAACACACCGTTTTTGCCTTAGTGTCATGCACAACCATATAAAAACACGGCCATAGGTGTGTTATTCAAATAAGTACTTATCAGATGGGGGCTCCAATTTGCACGCAAGTCCGTTTTAACTACATTGAGGTGCGTGCAAAGTATTGTCACCATCGGATATGATTTGCATGGTCGATCACACATTATACACCGTTTTTTCCCTAGTGGTATGCACATCCGCAAAAAAACACGCCCTTGGGTATGTTATCTGACCAAGTACTTATCGGATGGGTGTGCCTCTTTGAAAACATTTTAATAACAACTAGGTTGAGGTATAGGAAAAGTATTATGCCCATCGGATATGCTTTGCATGGTCGATCGAGCATTAAATACCAGTTTTGCCTTGGTGCCATGCACATCCGTAAAAAAACACGCTGCTAGGTGTGTTATCCGATCAAGCACTTATGCGATGGGAATGCCACTTTGCATGTAAGTCAATTCCACCTAGTTGAAGGTGTGTGCAAAGTATCGTGCCCATCGGATATGCTTTGCATGGTCGATCGAGCATTAAATTCCATTTTTGCCTTAGTGCCATGCACATTCGTAAAAAAACACGCTGCTAGGTGTGTTATCTGATCAAGCACTTATGCGATGGGCGTGCCACTTTGCATGTAAGTCAATTCCACCTAGTTGAAGGTGTGTGCAAAGTATCGTGCCCATCGGATATGCTTTGCATTGTCGATCAAGCATAACACACTGTTTTTGCCTTAGTGTCATGCACAACCATATAAAAACACGGCCATAGGTGTGTTATTCAAATAAATATTTATCATATGGGGGCTCCACTTTGTACGCAAGTCTGTTTTAACTACGTTGAGGTGCGTGCAAAGTATTGTCACCATCGGATATGATTTGCATGGTCGATCACGCATTATACATCATTTTTTCCCTAATGACATGCACATTCGCAAAAAAACACGCCATTAGGTGTGTTATCTGACCAAGTACTTATCGGATGGGTGTGCCTCATTGAGAACATTTCAATACCACCTAGGTTGAGGCGTACGAAAAGTTTTGTGCCCATCGGATATCCTTTGCATGGTCGATCGAGCATTAAATACTATTTTTACTCTAGTGTCATACACATCCGTCAAAAAACACGTTGCTAGGTATGTTATAGGATCAAGCACTTATGGGATGGGCATGCCACTTTGCATGTAAGTCGATTCTACCTAGTTGAAGGTGTGTGCAAAGTATTGTGCCCATCGGATATGCTTTGCATTGTCGATCAAGCATAAAACACCATTGTTGCCTTAGTGTCATGCACAATCGTCAAAAAACACGATCGTAGGTGTATTTTTCAAACAAGTACTTATCGGATGGGGATGCCACTTTGCACACAAGTCAATACTGCCTAGGTTGAGGAACGTGTAAAGTCTTGTGTCCATTGGATATGCTTTGCATAGTCTATCTCACATGATACACCATTTTGTTGCTAGTGTTATGCACAATCGTCATAAAATACATAGGAGGTGTGTTATCCGAACAAGTACTTATGAGATGGGTGCACCACTTTGTATGCAAGTCAATAAGACCTAGGTTGAGTAGTGTACAAAGTTTTGTGCCCATTGGAGAAATGTAGATGCGATAATATTAGAAAATTCTCGGTATATGTATATGTGTGTGTGTGTGTGGCAAACAATTTTGGCACAAAGTAAACACCTAGTGCACAAATTATGCACTTCATACCTTGAGTAAATAAGCTTGTTGATGAGGATAAATATGCCCTTGAATAAAAGCACAGTTGTTGTATGACCACAATAGGATCGCTTTGACACCTGTGATTTTGCCCATATGTAAGTTTACAAATAGTATAAAAAATCATGTAATAATATATTAATAGTTTGCAAATGTGTATAGCAAGTGAGTAATGGGAAGTGGAAGTGGGAATGAGGAGGGAGGAGTGGAATAGGATAGGGAAGTAATAAGGGTGTACGATAATAAGTATAAAAAATAGTATAATAATATATTAATAGTTTTTAAATGGCAAGTGAGTAATGGGAAGTGGAAGTGAGAGTGGGGAGGGAAGAATGGAATGGGAGAGGGGAAGGTAATAGGGGAGTAGGCTAATAAGGGAGTGAAATGAGTGAGGAAGTTAATAGGGGATGAAAAAGAGGAGGGTGAGATCGGGAAATATGGGATTTTGGGAAATGGGAGGAGTATGGGACGTGGTGGAAATGTGGGATGGGAGTGGTGGCAATGGGGAGGAAGAAGAAATGGATGGATGGGAGGAGGGCTAATGGATGAGGGATGGGGGTTCAATAGGAGAGGGGGAGTAATGGGAGCCAATGGGAGAGGAGATAAATGAAAAGCCAATAGGAGAGAGGGGAGGAATGGAAAGCCAATAGGAGAGGAGGAGGAAAACCTAATTTTTCTTATATATAGTCTTCCTTCTTCATTCATTCTCCCCTCATTTCATTCACTGAAGCAAGAAAGCAAGAAAGCAAGGACGATCAAGAGAGCAAGGAAGGAAGAGCAAGAAAGCAAGAAAGAGCAAACTTACAAACTTTTTTCAGGTACTTGCAAACTTTTTTTTCTAGTTTCTTTTTTAAAATTTGAAGAGAGAGAAACTAGAGAGAGAAAGGTTCAGGGCAGGGGAGGGAGGAGGGAGGGAGGGGAGGAAGAGGATGGGAGGGGAAGGAGGAGGAAGGGAGGGGAGGGAGGGGCGAAGAGGGAGGTGGGTGGGAGGGAAGGGGGTGGGAGGGGACGCTGGCGCGGCGGGTGGGAGGGAAGCGGGTGGGAAGGGAGGCTGGCGGCTGAGAGGGGGGGGAGCCGCTGAGAGGGGGGGCGGGGAGCGGCTGAGGGGGGGAGGGGGGGGGAGGGTGAAGAGGGGGGGGGCTGGCGGCCGCGGCCGCCAGCCCAGGGAGGGGGAGGGGTTGCGAAGGGGGGGAGGGTGAAGAGGGGGGGGGGCTGGCGGGTAGCGAAGGGGGGGGGGAGGGTGGGGGCGCGGCTGAGGGGGGGAGGGGCGGGGAGCGGCTGAGGGGGGGGAGGGTGAAGAGGGGGGGGGGCTGGCGGGTAGCGAAGGGGGGGGGAGGGTGGGGGCGCGGCTGAGGGGGCGAGGGGCGGGGAGCGGCTGAGGGGGGGAGGGGGGGGGTGAAGAGGGGGGGGCTGGCGGCCGCGCCAGCCCAGGGAGGGGGAGGGGTTGCGAAGGGGGGGGGAGGGTGGGGGAGCGGCTGAGGGGGGGAGGGGGGGGGAGGGTGAAGAGGGGGGGAGGCTGGCAGCCGCGGCCGCCAGCCCAGGGAGGGGGAGGGGTTGCGAAGGGGGGGGGGGAGGCGTTGCGAATGAGAGGAGGGGGGGGCTGGCGGCCGCGCCAGCCCCAGGGAGGGGTTGGGAAGGGGGGGGAGGGTAAAGAGGGGGGGGCTGGCGGCCGCGGCCGCCAGCCCAGGTAGGGGGAGGGGTTGCAAAGGGGGGGGGAGGGTCGGGGAGCGGCTGAGGGGGGGAGGGGGGGGTAAAGAGGGGGGGCTGGCGGCCGCGGCCGCCAGCCCAGGGAGGGGGAGGGGTTGCGAAGGGGGGAGGGTGGAGGAGCGGCTGAGGGGGGGAGGGGGGGGGAGGGTGAAGAGGGGGGGGGCTGGCGACCGCGGCCGCCAGCCCAGGGAGGGGGGGGAGGGGGGGGGAGGGTGAAGAGGGGGGGGGGCTGGCGGCCGCGGCCGCCAGCCCCAGGGAGGGGTTGCGAAGGGGGGGGAGTGTAAAGAGGGGCGGGGGGCTGGGTGAGAGGAGGGGGGGGGGCTGGTGGCCGCGGCCGCCAGCCCAGGGAGGGGGAGGGGTTGCGAAGGGGGGGGGAGGATGGGGGAGCGGCTGAGGGGGGGAGGGGGGGGTAAAGGGGGGGGGGGTAAAGGGAGGGGGAGGGGTAAAGGGAGGGGGAGGGGTTGCGAAGGGGGGGGAGGGTGAAGAGGGGGGGGCTGGGTGAGAGGAGAGGGGGGGCTGGCGGCCGCGGCCGCCAGCCCCAGGGAGGGGTTGCGAAGGGGGGGGAGGGTAAAGAAGGGGGGGGCTGGGTGAGAGGAGGGGGGGGCTGGCGGCCGCGGCCGCCAGCCCAGGGAGGGGGAGGGGTTACGAAGGGGGGGGGAGGGTGGGGGAGCGGCTGAGGGGGGGAGGGGGGGGTAAAGAGGGGGGCGCGGCCGCCAGCCCAGGGAGGGGGAGGGGTTGCGAAGGGGGGGGAGGGTGAAGAGGGGGGGGGCTGGGTGAGAGGAGAGGGGGGGGGTTGCGCGGCCGCCAGCCCCAGGGAGGGGTTGCGAAGGGGGGGAGGGTAAAGAAGGGGGGGGCTGGGTGAGAGGAGGGGGGGGGCTGGCGGCCGCGGCTGCCAGCCCAGGGAGGGTGAAGAGGGGGGGGGGATGGGTGAGAGGAGGGAGGGTGAAGAGGGGGGGGGGATGGGTGAGAGGAGGGAGGGTGAAGAGGGGGGGGCTGGGTGAGAGGAGGGGGGGGGCTAGCGGCCGCGGCCGCCAGCCCAGGGAGGGTGAAGAGGGGGGGGATGGGTGAGAGGAGGGGGGGTGGGAAAGAGTGAAGGAGGGGGGGGTTGAGAGAGGGGGGGCTGGCGGCCGCGGCCGCCAGCCCGGGTGAAGGGGGGTGTCGCCAAGGAGGGAGGGAGGGTTGAGAGGGGGCCAAAGGGAGAGTGGAGAAGAGGGTGGAAGGGTTGGGGGGGTCGCCAAGGGGGGTGGGGAAAAGGGGGGAAGGTTAAAAGGGGGTAGGGGGAAAAAGGGGTAGGGGAGGAAGAGGTTAGGACGGGAGAGGGGGAAGGGTAGAGGGAGGGGAGGGGGAGGGGGAGGGGGATTTTGGGGAAGGAGGGGGGGCGAGGGGAAGGGAGGGGTCGAGGGAGGAGTTTTGGCGGCGGAGGGAGGGGACGGAAGGAGGCTGGAGGAGAGGGTTGGGTCGAGGGATGGATGGAGGGAGGGAGAGGAGAGGAAGGAGAGAGAGGAGAGAGAGAGAGGGAGAGGAGAGGAGGGAGCAGAAGGAGAGAGATGGGAGAGGAGGATTTGACTTACTATCACGAGCAAGAATGAAAAATAAGATTTGACTTACGAGAAGAATGAAAAGGACTTACGAGAAGAATGAAAAGGACTTACGAGAATGAAAAGGACTTACGAGAATCGAGAAGAATGTTGAAGAAAGTATCAAGAAGAATGTTGAACATAAATTTGAATTCAAAAGGAACGTATGAGAAGAAAGTATAAGAAGAATGTTGAACACAAATTTCGAATTCAAATTTATAATGAATTCAAATTTCCCTCTCTTTTTTGAAAATTCAAATTTATGCGTAGGAGGAGTGGACTAGTTTTAACTCTCTCCTCATTTCATTGAAGCAACCAAGAGCGGAAGAGAAAGGATAAGCCGAGCCTTACTTTTTTCACTTTTTCCAGGTATGCATTCTTTTTTATTCGTCTTGTAATTCTATTTCTTTACTTACAATTCTTTTTAATTAGTTTCTTGTTAAGGTTTTTGAAGTTCTATTTCTTAAAATTCGTATTGTAATTCTTTTTCTTTACTTATAATTCTTTTTCAATTAGTTTATTTTTAAAGTTTTTGAGGGAGGGTGGTCTTTTAGAAGGCATTACAATTCTTTTTTAAAATTAGTTTCTTATTTGAGTTTTTGAGTTCTATTTTAATTAGTTTTTTATTTATATTTGAGTTTGTAAATTGAGAAATGGGAGAATAGGAAGGGAGGGAAAGAGAGAATTAAGAGAGAGAAGAGGGGCTCCTTAAATGAGAGAGGAGAGGGAGAGAGGGAGAGAGAGAGAGAGATTCCTTAGAGAAGAGGGGCTCCTTAAATGAGAGAGAAGAGTAGGGAGGAAAGAAAGAGAGAGGAGAGAGGCGGAGAGAGATTAAGAGAGAGAAGGGGGTAAAGAGAGAGGAGAGAGGGGAGAGAGATTAAGAGAGAGAAGCGGGTCTCTGTGGGGCCGTGGCTACTGAAGAGAGGGAGAGAGTAGGGAGAGAGAGGGAGAGAGAAAGAGAGAGAGGGAGAGAGAGAAAGAGAGAGAGGGAAAGAGAGAGAGGGAGAGAGAGAGAGAGATGTTTATGGGAAAGAAACGTGGCGAGAGGAGAGAGGAAAAGAGAGAGAGAGAGAGAAGAGAAGAGGGAGACTTAGGGGAGAGAGAGAGAGAGAGAGAGAGAGAAAGAGAGAGAGAGGAGAGAGAGAGAGAGAGAGAGAGAGAGAGAGAGAGAGAGAGAAGGAATGAAACTTTTGTGCTAGAGGGAGGGAGAGGGAGAGAGAGGAATAAGTGGGATGAGGATAGAGAGAAAAATACTTAAGAGTTGTCAAAGAGAGAGAGAGAGAGATTAAGAGAGAGAATGAGGTGTCTTGACTATGGCTACAAAGAGATTTAGGAGTCGAGAGAGAGAGAGAGAGAGAGAGAGAAAGTAAAGAGAGTTTTATATATTTACATCTTTTATATTATATTTTTAAATGAGAGAGAAGAGTAGGGAGGGAAAGAAAGAGAGAGGAGAGAGGGGGGAGAAAGATTAAGAGAGAGAAGCGGGTCTCTTGGGGACCGTGGCTGCTTGAGGGAGGGAGAGAGTAGGGAGAGAGAGGGAGAGAGAGAGAAAGAGAGAGAGGGAGAGAGAAAGAGAGAGAGGGAGAGACAGGGAGAGAGAGAGAGGAATGAAACTTCTCTGCTAGAGGGAGGGAGAGGGAGAGAGAGAATAAGTGGGATGAGGATAGAGAGAAAAATACTTAAGAGTTATAGAGAGACAGAGAGAGAGATTAAGAGAGAGAATGAGGTGTCTTGACTATGGCTACAAAGAGATTTAGAGTAGAGAGAGAGAGAGAGAGAGAGAGAGAAAGTAAAGAGAGTTTTATATATTTACATCTTTTATATTATACTTTTTAAAAATTTATAAAAGAGTGAATTTATGGTTTGTTTTGAAGTGAGATAATGTTTTTATATAATTCATCTTTTAAATTGAAAAATGTTAACTTTTCTTTAGATACTTGGTTCTTTATTTATATCACATGCAGGTTTAGCCTCTACATCACAACCCCTTCTTTTGCATATTTAAGCCTCTTAAACCCCAGCACATTAAAATGAACACAGAAAAAGAAAATTATTTATTGCTTTTCTTTGCTTCGACGGTTGGTTTAGCATAGTTTAGCATAGATTAGATTGCCTTAGAGGAGAGACAATTCTCCAAGTTGCCAATCGAAGCCATGCTCAAATTTTTCTAACTAGTTCCTAATCGTTGTCAGTCCCTTCGCTCACATGCGGTTTAACACTCATAACATGCTATTAAATAAGACCTTTTACCATTTACCAAGAAGTTTATCAGTGGGCAGATTGCATGAGCAGATATCAGTGGACAGATTGCATGAGCAGATATCAGTGGACAGATTACATATATCAGTGGACAGATTACATGTCATGGGACATATTGGAGCTTGATGATTATTGGTTATTTTTATTGCATTTGTATAAATATTTTAAGCTCATTTATTGTCATAAAAATCCTTGTAAAGCCTTTTATGCTATTTTTACATTTATTGTCATATGAAGCGCCTTGTAATAAACCCGACCATCCCGACCATTCACTAATTAACGAGTATCAGTGGGATGCATAAGTGGATATCATGTGGGCTGCATAAGTGGATATCAGTGGAACAGTTTTTAGTGGATAGATTGCACCAGTTGGGTATCAGTGCTCAGATATCAATGGATGGACAGATTACATGAATCTTCACGAAGATTGAAGCTTTATCACTAGACGACATTTTATATTACTTGTAAAAGCTGTATTGGCTAATTCTTTTACATTTGTACAAATATTTAAGCCTTGTAAAGCCTTTTAGGCTATTTCCCACATTTATTGCCATATGAAGCCTTGTAAAGCCTTTTGGGCTATTTTCCACATTTATTATATCAAGGGTTGTATATTGTACTTTACTTGTATGTATCTAAATTCTTCATTATCTTTTCTTGTAGGATTATGGAGCAATCAGCTAATGTGATGGCTATGCTAAATGACTCTGAGATCAGAGAATGGGTTTCTGATGTCACTTTGAATTTCAAAGGAAAGGAATATAGCCCCAATGGCTTTGGTAGGTGGACTCGATATCACATGGGTAGAAGAGCTTGGTTTCTTCATCAAAAGGAAAAGAGACTCTTTTTACTTATGTCAAAAAGGGAGTTCAATGGTGTTGAAGATCCATGGGATGCTACTTTCTTCAAAAAAGATATGACTTCAAGCCTTGTAGTAGGCATAATAATTCAGCGAAAAGACACCTTTGTGGATATTTTAACAAAGAGTTCAGATCCTGAAGTTGGCGGTATGCATTTTATTGTGTCAAGGAGAGACGCAAAGACCTTTGTGATGCCTCCTCCTCAACCATCAAAGTTTCCAAAGCTGCAAAGGGCATTGGAGACTCTTTCATATACTTGGGAGCAATTTCCTAGTGTGGTGGCAAAAAGGATGCATGCAAAGATAATGTTTGAATACTTTTAGAATGCAGAATATGCTCTCCATATGCAAGAATCATCACATGAAGGAGATCAAAAAGCTCAAACTTCAATGCAGGGACAAGAAGAACAGGCACACTGTCACAAACCTATAGAACATGAGCGCAAACTTCTAGAGCCAGAAATGGTGGATGTAACTAAGGATGATGAAAAACAAGCCTTGAGTGCACGGGAATTAGCAAAAATTGAAGAAGATCAAGGTCGATCCACTGCAGTTATGCTAGAAGCTCTTGCTAGCAAACCACGACGTGAAATGAAAAAGGCTACTACTGCAAGAGCCACGGTTCCAAGCAGTAAGAAAAGACATCGTCCCACTGTAGAGAAAGATAATGTGGATGAAAAACGGTCAAAAAAAGAGAAAGATGAAGAAGACTCAGAATCCGAGGCTGAAGATGATCAAGATGAACTCACATCAATCAAAAATCTTAATCTGCGTCTTAATGAAGCAGTTACAGATGATGATGTGGGATATATCTGGGGTCAAAGGACGTGGTTTGTGAATGCCAAAGATGTGGAAGCTGCAGCTCTGTTTACTAATAGCCGAAGCCTTGATATATCCTATGCAATGCAAATATACGAGGCTTTGAGAGATGGTAAGAAACCTGTGGCAAGTAATGTGGTCTTGCGCCCAATAATGTTTTGTCCAACCAAAAATAGTTTTCTAGATCAAATAACATTTACAGGGCCTACACATTTCGAGGAGATCTTCAGTCAATTCTTTAAAAACACTCTAAAAAATATTCCACATGAACAAGGCAAAGAGGCACAAGGAGAGAATATGCTAAAGGAAGTCAAGAAGGAATTTCTCCTTCATTGCAGATTCCAACCCATTGATGGTCAACATTGGGCTTATGCTTGTAATCAGATCACAAGGGAAGCAAAGGAGGGCAAAAGACTCACTCCAGAACAATTTGTAAAGATAAGCTCATTCCATTATTATCCTGCAACGATCTGTATATTCAAGCATGAGATTAAGTATTTAATTGAGTCCGAAAGACTTAATCATTATGTCCATGGAAAGCGTAAGATATCCTCAACATCAGAGGTCTTACAGAAGGCAAGGGTAATATGGACAACATTTGGTTCTCCAAATCCTGATTTGAAGCGAAAGGTCACAAAAGCAGACGCCGACACACTCACAAACTTTTATACTTCTTTGAGTGCAGTTGTGCCTAGGGGAACCCAAGAGCGGGAAGAAAGTATGACAAGCCTCAAGGTGGTGAGGGACAGATATGCCGACTACACTTCTATCATATTTCGTCCTGTTGAAGTGTTCAA
This sequence comes from Dipteris shenzhenensis, assembly GCF_047967505.1. Lineage (NCBI taxonomy): Eukaryota > Viridiplantae > Streptophyta > Polypodiopsida > Gleicheniales > Dipteridaceae > Dipteris > Dipteris shenzhenensis. Next base: position 55,165,057 of record NC_141615.1, read on the forward strand.
TGAGATGCTTGAAACGTGCATTGCTTGTGAGCGTGGACAGCTGACCTATGAAGCTCCTTTGTTTATCTCCGGCAAGTCAAAGGTAATGGATAAGAAGGAGTTGACGGCAAGGATGTGGAGGCCTGTAAAGTACTTACCTGATAAGTATGCATCCATGGCAGCACAGAAAATTTTAAAGAAAGAATGGTTTTTTGGAAAAAAAGACAAAGACCACTGCATGGAAGAATGCATCAATGTACAGGTGAGGCGTGATGCAGTGCATAGTGCCATCAAGTATTTGCTGTCAGAGAAACAAATTCCACTTACTCATTGTAACATTGACTATAATGTGGTGAAGCATATAGCTTCTTTGTCAACACCCAAGGTAAAGCTATGGGCAAACAGGTGGATTAAAAAGGATGAAGATGGGTCGGAAATAGTAACCTCTTATATGAGAAAAGAGATCCCACAACAGGTGGTTGCATATGCGGAAAGATTAATCAGCGAGATAAGAATGCCGACAGATATGCACCAAAGCTTTCAATTCAATGTAGAGGTTACGGCAGAGTCTGGAAAGCTTGTCAACTTCAGGGGAGTCTCAGAAGATGACTTCTTTAAGAATGAGTCAGCATGGGATAAGCCACAACTATTCTTTATCAATGAAGTTTCTAGCGATGATATCCATAACTTCATTGATAGAATAGTATATACCACCATTAGCAAAGTGGCGATTTGTAACATTGTCATATTTGTTGATAAAAAAGACAAAGAAGCCATGCAGGTTACTCTAGAGCGAGCATATTCATCAGATTTGAAGATCTATAGTGGTGTTTATGCAGCAAAGAGAGGCAAGAGAGAATGTGGCATAGCGATTCAAACTCTTGAATCATTCTTTCTGTGTATGCGGAGTCCCAACCCTGATCACTCCTTACAAAAGAACATAAGAGGGAATTCAAATAATTTGAGATTGATGCTAGAAGAGCAAGATATTCCCAGGTCCATACATTATCAAAAAAACAACTATGGAAGTCCTGCAAAAAGTGGGAGTCTCTTGCTTACCATGATGGAGAATTTGCTGCCGGCAGGTTGGGAGGTCACCTTGTGCAAGATGGGATATTTATTTGAGGATCTCCTAAGAAAAGGCAACTCCACCAATATTATTGAAAATAAGCATTTCATGGCCTATTTCCAGCTTCAAGCAGATCTAACCACAGGCTATGAAAAAGAGATAGACCACAAGGACACCGATGACATGGATGATTACCTTGAAGATCATAATGTCCCAGTTGTTGATGATGAAAAGATGGACTTACATGACCCATTCACAGAGAGGTTGGTGGATGAAGACAAATATGATGATGCCCTCTTTGATAATTATGGCTCGCAGGGTTATGAAAAAAGGCCACTACGACAATACTTAGCGGTATGAACTCTCTATTTCTCAACTAAATATAATTTTTTAAATAAGATTTAAATTTAAAGATAATGAATCTAATCTCTCATATTTGTTTACAGGCAATAGAGGGAGAAGAAATGGATGAAGTCAATACGGAGGCACTCCCTTCTACTTCAACAATGCAACCACCTCTAAATTTGATTGAAAAATCAAATTTAGCTGCATTAGATAAAATGGAGAGCTCATTTCAAGTCAAGATCGTTTTGAAACGAGAACCTCAGTATTTAAGCTTTGGTAGAGAGGAGGTTTCAATCCTCTCCAATCCTTTAAAAGAGGTTAATGACAATGTTATCTTGGCCATTCTCAGGTAATGTTTATTTATTTATTGCTACTTCAATAAGCTAACATTTGTTTATTTATTCACAGTTCAGTTATATATCAGTTTCCTAGTGCAGAATGCAAATCAATTCTATGAGCTAATGTTTGTTTATTTCTTGGTGCAGTGTAGTTATTTCTCAGCTTCCTAGTACAGTGCAGCATCGTGTCTACATGCTCGATGCTCTCCTTTCTTCTATTCTTAGCTCTCCTCAAAAGACTATAGAAGATGTTTGTACCTGGTTAAGCCCTTTGAATTTAGATGGGGTGCGAGTCATCTTAATGCCTTATCATGAGGCGTAAGTATCAACTCTAACCTTATTTTTACTATTTCTTTGGCAAGTTTGTGTAAAACAATAATCATTTTTATTCTGGTCGTGTAGCTCACATTGGAGTCTGATCTTCTGGGACCTTGAACTCAACCATTTATGGTTTGTGAATTCAATAGAAGGCTATCATGCCAACTCCCCAAGGTAATTATTCTCTTAATATTTTTGATACTTTCTTATTTTGTATCTTATGATCATGACATATTAATATATTTCATATGTCATGCTGGACAGTGCTGCATATCGGCTAGTATCTGCTGTCGAAACAACCAAGGAGCAACAAGATCAAGTAGAATTCAAAAGACGTCTGCCAGTGGAGCAAAAAGATGGACACAGTTGTGGGTGGAGAGTTGCCTACAACTGCATGTTGTTTCTTAGAGAGATTTTTGATTTGGAGTTACCAGTCAAAATGGAATCATATACAGAAGCTGATCTGCTAGCATTTCGGGCTGAGAGTATTCAGCATCTAATTACTACCATTGGGAAACAACATGAAAATATGACTACATTGCAGCATGTATAAAACCTTATCTTTATACTTGTATACTTGTTCCAGCCTTTAATTGGGATGTATAAATCTCATAACTTTTTTATATTTTCTTCCAAAAGGAGAAGAGAATGAGTTTAATGAAAGCATGCTATCTTTATACTTTTATGATTATTTAAACCATTAATTTTATTTGGGATGTGTAAATCTCATAACTTGTCTAATGAAAGCATGCTATCTTTATACTTCTATGATTATTTAAACCATTATTTTTATTTGGGATGTGTAAATCTCATAACTTTTAAATTTTTCATCCAAGAGAAGGAGAGACTCACTCTAATGAAAGCGTGTATGAAACCTTTTTAAATTTTTGCTCCAAGCAGAGGAGAGACTTACACTAATGAAAGCATGTATGAAACCTTATCTGCTTGTTTAAGCCTTTATTTGGGATGTGTACATCGCATAACTTTTTTATATTTTTATGGCAGAAGGAGGATGTGGAGGACATAGCAAGTGAAGAAGAATACGATGTAGACTACTCCCTCAATAAGATGAGTCATAAAAATATGAATCTATTGGAGCAGATTGGAAGTTCATTCACTGCTATGTTGTTAATTCGACAACAACCTCATTTTTTTGAATTTGGTGAAGAAGAGATTTCAATCCTCTTGAATCCTAAGAATGAGGTTAATGTCAAAGTCATTACAACCATCCTCAGGTTTGATGCAGCCTTTTCCTTGGCTTTATACTTTGCTTATTTTGATTAAACCCAAGAAGCTAATACTTTTTTTTTTAATATAGTAATGTTATAGCAAATTTTCCGCAAAATATACAAAGCGTTTCATATATGCTCGATCCTCGTATTTCGGAAGTGCTTAGCAACAAAGAAGAAACCATAGAGAATGTTTGCAAGTGGTTGAAGCACATTCCTATGAATGACGCACGAGTTATTTTTACAGCATATTATGAGAAGTAAGCATCAAACCCTACTTGTTTTTTCTATTGCATTGCTAGAATTGTCTCAAACACAGTAATTATTCTTTATTGATAATGCAGCTCACATTGGAGTCTGGTAGTCGTGGACATCCTTGCGAAGAAGTGCTTCTTTGCAAACTCAATGACATCCGTCCATGGCAATGTGTTAGAGTAAGTATAGACTACACTTGTTGTCACTTCTTGACATGTAGATTGATATGCAATGCACATATTCACTGTTGTTATATGTTTTGATATGCAGATCAGCTCGAAAATTAGTAGATGCTATCGACATAGTAATGCGGCAATGTTACTTGGCACAACAAATAGAGTATATAACATGTCAGGTATCACATCAAGATAATAGCCACATCTATAATTGTGGATGGAGGGTGGGCTACAATTGCTTTTTGGTACTTGGTCAAATTTTTGAGATGCAAAATGACACCACACTATCAACATATACGGATTTGCATCTCTATGCATTTATAACATGTACCATTCGAGCAATCATTGATTGCGAAATGAATGCCATCAAAGAGTCAAAGAGGATAGATGACCTCAACTCTACAAACATGGCTTCATTAAAAGAATTGGGAAGCTCTTTTAATGTTAGGGTTATGATTCAACATAGACCTCAGTATCTTGAATTTGGGGGAGAAGAGATTTCAATTCTCTCTAGAGCTTCAAATGAGGTCAATAACAACGTTATGATGGCCATTCTCAGGTTTGATACAAACTTTTTCTCTACTTGATAATTCAATATTTTGATTTAATCTAATAAGCTAATAAGCTAATATTCATTTATTTTGATTAAATCTAATAAGCTAATATTCATTTATTTGTTGGTGCAGTATAGTTATCTCACGATTTGGTAGAGTCGTACAAAATCGTGCGTATATGTTGGATTCCCTCCTTTCTCCTATACTTAGCGATAGCAGAAAGACAATAGCCGATGTTTGTAAATTATTACAGCCTTTACATTTACATGGCGTGCAAGTCCTATTTATGGCATATCATGAGATGTAAGTATCATGGCAACCTTTATTTTCATCTTATACTAGCAACATTGTGTTAAATAATAATGGTTCTTAATTATTCGTGTAGGGAACATTGGAGTCTGGTGGTTTGGAACCTTGAAGACAACTATTGTTGGTTTGTTAACTCGATTGCAGGCTTTCATGGCTCAGTGCAAACGTAAGTATTCTATTAATCTGTTGTTACTTCTATATTATGTACCTTATGTGATAGATACACTAAGTTTTTTTAATATGTCACGATGAGCAGGTCGATTGAGAAGTTGGTATCTGCTATTAGAGAAACAGGACAGTACAAAGACTCGGTAGACTTCCAAAGGCGTTTAGTAGTAGAGCAGGAAGATGGGCATAGTTGTGGGTGGAGAGTTGCCTACAACTGCATGTTGATTTTCAAAGAAATTTTCTCACTTAAGCCACAGATCTCATCGGAAGACTCTTTGGAGCTCAAATATTCAGAGGAGGATATACAATTGTTTAGGGCTGAAATCATTCGAGACCTAATTGCTGCCATTAGAATACAACGTGCAACTGAAGCAATACCAGAGCTTCCCTTTAAGGAAGAGGAGACTGAGTCTACTATGAAAGCACTGCATACTACAGAAGAAGTAGAGACCCAATGTACACCTTCAGCACCACAGCCTCCATTGGAAGCATCAGAAGAGTTGCCACCGCCTCCGCTTGCATTTAAGGAAGAGGATACTGAGTCTACTCCGAAAGCACTACATACTACAGAAGAAGTAGAGACCGAGTGTACATCTACAGGACCACAGCCTCCATTGGAAGCATCCGAAGAGTTGCCAGAGTCTCCACTAGAAGCATCACAAGAGTTGTGATGCATGTATGATGTTGTGTTTGTAGTTTTTGTTGATTATACACCAATTTGTGACTTATTACTTAAGTGGCATAATCATGATATTTATATAATTTCTTTATGCACACAATTTTATGATATGAATGTGTGATGATGTGATTATTTGGAAATAAATCCTTGTGTGATGAGAATTTTGATATGAATATGTGATGATGTAATATTTGTAATATATTTATTTCATGCACACAATTTTATGATATGAATGTGTGATGATGTGATTATTTGAAAATAAATCCTTGTGTGATGAGAATTTTGATATGAATATGTGATGATGTAATATTTGTAATATATTTCTTCATGCACACAATTTTATGATATGAATGTGTGATGATGTGATTATTTGGAAATAAATCCTTGTGTGATGAGAATTTTATTCAGTTGGACAGTCTCCACTCACTTAAAGTAGAGCATTCGCAATGCTTCTCTCACTTTATTCCAACCCTTATCCTTATCATCTCCACTCACTTAAAGTAGAGCATTCAATCTCCACTCGCTTTATTCCAACCCTTATCATAGTGAACACATCGTGCCACTCACTTTATTCCAACCCTTATCCTTATCGTAGTGAACACATCGTGCCTTAGTGCACTTGTATTCTTCCATCCTAGTCCTTCCACAAACACTCTCTTATTTCTTACATCCTAGTCCTTCTGAGTAACTTGTATTCTTCTATCCTAGTCCTTCCGCAAACACTCTCAGAGTCTTCTTTCATCCATCCTAATAACCAAGTATTCTTCTATCCTAGTTCTTCCACAAACACTCTCTTCTTTCATCCATCCTAGTGCTTCTCATTAACTTGTATTCTTCTTGTATTCTTCTATCCTAGTCCTTCCGCAAACACTCTCAGTGTCTTCTTTCATCCATCCTGATAACCAAGTATTCTTCTATCCTAGTTCTTCCGCAGACACTCTCTTCTTTCTTGCATCCTAGTGCTTCTCATTAACTTGTATTCTTCTATCCTAGTCCTTCCGCAAACACTCTCAGAGTCTTCTTTCATCCATCTTGATAACCAAGTATTCTTCTATCCTAGTTCTTCCGCAGACACTCTCTTCTTTCTTGCATCGTAGTCCATCTCCCTTTCTTTATCATCTCCCCACCCATGGATGTCCTTGGCATTGTCGAAGACGTGGAGTTCGGAATTAACAATCTCAAAGAATGGATTGCTGACCAAGGAGCACAGAGAGAGGCCAGAATTCGACAAGGTTCTCCTTTGACACACATGGAGAGAGAGGAATTTGCTGCACAAAGGCACGCAGAGAGGGAGGAGACTCTCAAGATAGCAGACAGTGAAAGACTTCTAAGACGTATGATAAAAGCACGACAAGATCTATTAGACTTCTTAAGTAACCTGCGTTATCGTAGCTCTCGTCATGGGCGATTTGATGCGGATGCTAAGAGAACAATAAGAGCCTCTTAGAGAAATTATAAAGAAACAATTTGTGATTGCTTAAACTTCTTCTTCACATGTAATTATGTTGAGGATACAGCTGTGGAGGCAGTGAAGGATTGGGTTGTTGAGAAGATAAGAGAGACCAATGATGAGATCTTCTAGACTTAGATAAGAGAGACTGTATTAAGGTGTTTTTTGACACCATATGGCTTTGTATTAAGGTGTTTTTTGACACCATATGGCTTTGTATTAAGGTGTTTTTTGACACCATATGGCTTTGTATTAAGGTGTTTTTTGACACCATATGGCTTTGAGTAATATGATCTACTTCTTGTACAAATGTGATGTTAAGAGAGACTGTATTAAGGTGTTTTTTGACACCATATGGCTTTGAGTAATATGATCTACTTCTTTACAAATGTGATGTGCTCTTTTTGAAATGTACTCTAGTTTTCATAACATGTCATGCCATTTTTTCTAATTTGATTTTTTAAAATCTTACTTTTTTGTCTCTTTTAACAATGTGATGTACTCTATTTTTAACATCTCACGTCATTTTTTCTAATTTGATTTTTTTAAATCTTCCTTTTTGACTCAATGTTTTGTTTTATAAGAGCCTCTTTTTTTGAAATGTTTTAACCAGAATTATCTCACAAAATGAATTTGGACAGTGCAAGAGTCCAAAATTAATGAAATAGGTGTTGAAAGCTTGAAATATTCTTGTGAGACTATCCAGAGGCTGGGTTTCAACTTTGGTAGAGGGAAAGATATCTACATAGAAAGCAAATAAAGATGTTAATGGGCCAATAAATCTATCTCTCTGACTCTCTACCTATCTCTCTCTCTCACACACACACCTCTCTCTCTCTCTCTCTCTCTCTCTCTCTCTCTCTCTCTCTCTCTCTCTCTCTCTCTCTCTCTCCCTCCCTCACTCACAAATCTCTCCCCTCTACTAACACCCCTCAACCCCCCCATCTCTCTCTCTCTCCCCCCCCCCTCCCCCTCTACTATCACCACAAGTCACCCTCTCTCAAAATGCATGCTCACATACAATCATTAGAATACACAATTGAACTGAAAATGAAAAAAAGTAAATGTAAAAGAGAGATACAATTTGAAGGAAAGCAAGTTTGACCGGCAGGATCCAAGTTCATGTCTCGAGCCATGTACACGTACTAAACCTTCACCTCAAGTCCTTTTTTTGTATTACAAAACCCAACAATGTGACCCTTCCAATGCTTCTCTTTCTTTGCTCTATCCTTTCTAGAAACCTTGAATGGACCTATTGCAGATGGTTGCGTTGTGACCTAGGACATTAACCTAGACTTTTGAGGGATCCAAAAATCACTGTTGTCCTTCAAAATGTGACCCAAACAAGATTGAATTGATAGCTTTGGCCTAGGGGAAGGGGAGTGCTTCACCATTGTAGAAAGAATGGAAGCAAGCAAACATAATGAGGTTGGGAGATAGGCACTTTGTCTTTTTTGTTTATCATCACTTGGTCAAATTTTGAGGTTCTCTGCCTGGAGTAGTACTCCAAAAAGAATATGTTATGTAAATCACCTCTGGTCACCATATGATGTAGACCATGTGATATGTGTTTTGTCTATCCCATTTCTGTGAACCTCACACCCTTGGGAACCCTTGCTAGCATGAGATCCTAGCCATAGATTTATCCTTGACCACCATGAGATGGCATAAGAAACTATGAGATTAGATGTATCCTTGACACTGCAAGAGGCAACCCCTTGAGGGGGGGTATGTTGGGATAAGTATGATCAAGGGCTTGCTCTATGGTGCATGTGTGCATCTAGGGGAGTCACATGTGTGTTTGTGTGTGTTGTAAAGGCACATCAAGTGCTATGGTGTGTCTAGTGTGTGACCTAAGTGATGATGTAAGACAAAGGCAATCCCACTGATGTAGGGATTGATTCCCACTGATGTAGGGGCTGATTGCCACTTATGTAGGGAAGTTATTACCTTATCCCCCTTTCTATAAGAGAGAGTCATCTCTCTCACAATCCATAATAGTGAACTATCATCTTTCTTTCATTGTACTCTCATACCTCTTGCAAGATGCATCTATTTTATCCTACGGGATTCTACGGAAAGTGCCCTCCTAATAGACACAATTGAGTCTCTTTGCAACACCACTTCATGTTCATGAGGTAACACCCATAGGAAAGGATTCCCATCTGCACACTTTTGATAGATTTGTCCATAAATGAGAGTATATTTTCAAGCCTTAAGAGCTAATAATTGCATATGCTTATCTCGAGGCATGGTTTCAAGGAATGTGCCTTGAGACAAGTAATTGACCACCTCGGCATATTCATTTTCATAATAATCAATTGCAAACAAATTAGCGTCATCTGGTAATTCCATGTTAAATAATTGGGTTTGCTTAGGTGCCGGTAACTTGGACAAACAATCAGCGCCCACATGGGTCTTCCCTGGTTTATGAATCATCTTGAAATTGAACTCCCGTAGCAGAAGCATCCAACCAACAAGCAATCCTTGAATGATACCCTTGTTAATAAAATAAAGTAAGGCTTGGTGGTCCACATAGAGCACAAAGGGATTTTCAAGTAAGTAATGCCTTAGTTTTTTGTCATTGAAACACATTCCCAAAGCTTCTTGCTCACTGGTACTACTATCATTTTGACTGTGTAGGTGTAAGTATCTGACTAGCATAATATAATGCATAGCCCAACAGATCATTTGGCTGTGCTAAAATAATACCCAATGCATAACTAGAAGCATCCACATGCACATGAAAAATGAAATCCCATCTTGGTTGTCTGAGAATTGGAGTAGCCATTGCTCGGTTTTTCAAGTCATTGAAAACTATAGTTAACTCGGCATTCCATTCAAACTTAGTATCATATTTTGTCAATTCATACAAGGGCATTACAATCTTAGCAAAGTCCTTGATGAACATGCAATAGAAACTAATAAACCCCACAAATAACATAATTGAGTTAAGTTATGAGGTTCAGGCATCTTCTGCATGGCTTTGATTTTACCTGCTGATTCCATCCTTAGAAATAACATGACCGAGTAGAATACCAACTTGAACACATAACACACTCTTAATAGGATCCAAAGAGATACCCGCCTATCTACATCTTTGAAATAACTTCTCAAGATATCCCAGGTAATCAATATCCGAGGAATACACATAGAAATCATCTAAGTAAATTGCAATGAATTCAATGAGGTAATCTCTGAAGGTTTCCACCAAAAGCTTTTGAAAAGTGGACGGGGCATTCCTGAATCTGAAAAGCATCACTTTGGTAGCATAAGCACCCCATTTTGTAATAAAGGCAGTCTTTGATTGATCTTTAGGAGCCACTATAATCTGATTATACCCACTATAGCCATCCATAAATGAGTACATCTCATGGCCTACAACTTGATCTACATTTTCATTAGTAAAAGGTATGGGAAATGGATCTGGAACTATTTGAGCATTTGATTTCTAATAATCCACACAGACTTGAAGTTTGCCATTTTTCTTAGGTATAACTACAATAGGAAAAAGGAAATCACTTTGGTCTATGGCAAATATAAATCCTGTTTGTAAAAAAGGATCCAACTCAGCGTTGACTTGCTTCGCATAATTGGGATTCATTCTATGCCTTTGGTGCTAGATTGACTTAGCATCTGATGGAACTAGAGGTATCTTAAGCTAACATAGTTCAAGAGGAACTCCTATCAAATCTCTATATTTGGGTCTAAGCATGGTTAGGTGACATGCTTTTTGTGCTTTATGAAAGCACATAGCACATTCCTTATAGCACAAATTATGTAGCTTAATATATGAATTTTTTTAAATATCAATGTTCTTTAATGAACTTACAATATTTTAAGAGTCAAAAAGCACATTTTATTATTGCAATAATTTTTAAAGGTTTGAAATAGGTGTCCTATACCACCAAAAGCAGTAAATGTCCCAGACAATGCCTTTTGTGTCACCTTCCCATGCTAAGACCGTATTTGTGCTATACATTTTTGTCAAAGTATCCCACGCCTCCTTCGGCGTGCTTGCATCCTGAATATGCACAATCAAAGAATCTGCAATACTGATAGACAGCCAGTACATAACTTTTCTGGTTCTCTCATGCTAGCCTTTAAATGCCTGCAACTCTTGTTGATTGGGAACATTAGGAATAACTGGTTCTTGTTCAGCTCTAGTAATGAACTCCCAATAGCCTTTTCCCTTAAGGAAATTCATCATTCTAAACTTCCATGCTTGGAAGTTGTTCTTGTCAAGATTTTCAGTGACTATCTGTGAAAGAGCATTAAACGCCATTATAGAACACTGCAAAAATATTATGTCACTGCAAAAAACACAACTTCTGCCTCACAAGGGCAAATTTATTTCTCAATAGAATGGTAGTTTAGCTCAGCACAAATTATTTCTTGTGAAGGAGCCTTTTCTAATAATACAGCACCCCAAAATTGGTCAAATGCATCGGTCTCAATTACAAGGGTGGCACTAGCAGAAGGAATGTTAAGGTAGGGTAGCTTTTGAATCTTGTCCTTAATTCATTGGACTGCTTCAGTCTGTACTTCACTCCATGAAGGTCCATCCTTGCGGAGGCAGAGTTGGAGATGGAACCAGTCCTTGGCTAATAAATAGAGAAATGTGGTTGAGGCAACCGAGGTGTACCACATGTCCCAAGAGGGACCTTAACTTTCTAGCCCTCTCATGGGATCCCCTTTACTCCTCTTCATTAACACTGAGACCTATGAATAAACCTAGACCCAGGCCCTCGAAGCCCCATTAACTGCAAGTGTTGTCAAGCCCTCTCGGTATACCACCTCATCATAACCAAGCCTCAGGCTTCCATGATTATGGTTGACATAACATTCCCTTCCCATTAAGTATAGTTTACATCCTTGAAAACAAAATTGGGAAACCTCCTCTAGAGTTTGCTTATGTTAGATATGCTCAATGCCCCACCCTCTTGGTAACCACCAGTGGTCTAAGGTACTCAAGTTGTAAGGCCCCTATATGAGGAGAAGCCATATGTGAGCCCGAGACATTGGATGGATCCTGACTTGCATGTCAAATGAGGTCTATCAACGAGATCATTGATGGTAGAAAGGTGATTGTGTGGGAGCCCCTTATTCTTACTGGGGCGTGGGGGCCAGCTGGCCCCCTCGGTGGGGGTTTGGGGGCAAGAGCCCCCGAGGCGACGGTATAGGGAATATTCTTTAAATATTCCATGGACGACTAGTCGGTTCCATCGACTAGGTTGACTGGTCGGCTCCACCAACTAGGTCGAATCCACCGACTATGTTGATCTGACTACTGCCCTCATAGCTATAAAGAGGCAACCTCCCCAGTCCATTGTATCAGATCAGATCAGATCTTCTAGCTAGTAGCTCTCCCAGGGGATTCACAAGAGGAAACTTATGATATCACGAGTGTTCAATAGGAGGGTTTTTTGAAATGAGGCATAAGCTTATACATTAGGGGTGGGGTCCCTTTTTATTTTTTCCCAATATTGAATTTAAGTTAAGGGGGCCATGCCATATTTAAGAGAGGGGGACATAGTATAGGCTACCTTGGGTAATTAGTTTGAACAAGCTTGGCTTGGTGTATGGTTTTAAATAGTCATAGGGAAAGTAATCTAAATTTGCTTATTGTGTAATCTAAATGCTTGAGAAAGAACGTAGATTTAAGGAAAGGGGGGGACATAATAGAATTTTGGTAGTATCTTATAAGCTTAAGTAGGGGTGTTTTATCATCCTACATGGATCTTAAATAAGGGGTTTTCTTGAAGTTCATGCACGTAGGTGATGTCCCCCTTTAATGAAGAGTGAATCCCCTGGGGTAGCTCTTCACCTAGTATCTATCTAGATCGCCATCTAAGCTCCACTGTGGGAGTGCACGGGTGGACGGAGCCATCATCTATACTACATCAGTATTGATGTGTCACCATTTCCATGTGACTCTTGAGTGAAAGCCTCTCGATTAGTTAGATCCCTCTTGACACTTTCCATATTTCAGAAAAGTGAGGATCAAAGCTCACATTTTCCTTTTATACTTTTTCAAGATCCATATGAATCCCTTCTTGGGATATTATATGTCCCAAGTACTTTACTTCTTTTGCAAAGAATTCACATTTGGAGTCTTTAGCAAAAAGTGAGTTATGTGGAGAGGGGAGGGGGGGAAGGGATGGAAGGGGGGGGGGAGGGAGGGAGGGGAAGACGGGATGGTGGAAGGGGGGGGCGCGGGGGGAATGGAAGGGTGGGGGGGGGAGAGGGAGGGTGATGGAGGGGGGGGTGGAGGGAGGGATTCACATTTGGAGTCTTTAGGAAAAAGTGAGTTATGTGGAGAGGGGGGGGGGGGGAGGGATGGGGGGGGGGTGGATGGAGGAGGAGGGTGGGGGGGCAAGTGGAGGGGGGCCAACACAGGCACAAAAGAGGGAGATGGAGAAGGATAGAGTAGCATCAATAGAAGCACAGGAGAGAGAGAGAGGGAGAGGGGACAGGGAGAGAGAGAGAGGGGTGGGTGGGGGGGGAGGTACACAGCAAATGGAAGAGAGAAAGAGAGAGAGAGAGAGAGGAGCTGCAGCAAGCAGGCCAGGGCAGGAGGGAACAGAGAAAGAGGGGGAAGAGGACAAATGTAAGGGAGGGTAGCCTCACAATTCAAAAATGGAGGGAATGGCAGGCTAGACCAGAATAGTGGACAAGAGAGGCCCTAGAAAGAGGGTGGGGAGAAGAAAAATCTACCACAAGGGGCATATTGAAGGCAAATTTGGGCTCATGTGGGGGAGGTGCACCTGGTAGGAGGGTCAAACATGGGTTAAGGGGGGGGGATGGTTTGGGTGGTCCCTAGTGTAAGGGGAGCAACCAATAGGGGCTCTTTCGAGGCCTGCCACCCTCCACCTCAACATACCATTGCCCCACACCTTCCAGCACTCTCATTGGTACACCTCAAATCCCTCTCTAATCCATTGAAATTAGGAAACACTAATTGGAGGCCCTTTTGAGAGCCCATTTTCCCCCTAATGTCCACGGTTGAATCCTATTCCCGTCTGGAACCAAGTCTTGCAATTACTGAAAAATCCAAGTCCACGACCATATCCAAGAGCACCAAATCCAACTCCTCTGGCAGTTCCAATACAACAACTCCAAGCCAAGGAAGTGGATTCATAATTTGAGTATGAAGATGAGTACCCAGTGTACTATGTGGAAGGAGCAAAAGGTTTAATCCTTGTCTATGCGAATCAAGTTCAGCCCCACACATATCAAAAGCCAATCAAGTGCTACTGTTGTGGAGAGAACCACCAGATAGTAGAATGCCCTCATCATGGTAGACCCGCTACTTTCCAACCATTCTGCTGATATTGTGGCATTGGCCATGCTTATATGGATTGTCCCATGAAAAATAAGGTCCCAAAAAAAAATGAGGCTAAGCCTGACGTCCATATCGGCATTATTGGGGTGGACCATCAAAGTCTAGGGCCCACAAGCATATTATCACAACCTGTAAATGTATACACTCCAGCAAAAAGAGGCAATCCAGGGGCCTACTATTCCAATACAATCCAAGAGACCTCTTAAAAAGAAATCACAAGTGCCTATACCTCTGCCTAGTAATGAGCAGCCAAGCACATCAACATCATCTCCAGATCAAAACATAAAAGAAGTTCTATACCCTAATGCATAAGTGGAGAAGGCTCCATTTCAAGCACTTCAACAATGGGTGCAAAAAGAACAAGTCCAATTCAAGGATGAGAAGCAAGCACAAGATCCAACCCTGATTTGGTCCCACCAAGTATTGACAGTGTACTCGAGCCTCTATTCCAGCAACAAGATCCACAACATAATGTTCCCCCACACCAACTTGAAGGTGCCGCACTCTCTAGCATTCTAAGTTGCCCTGTGTCCATTCCCATTGGAATCCTCTTACAAAATTGTCCCAATATCTGGGAGAGTTTCAAAGGATGGATTGAATTAGTGAATCCCCCTCCATCGATGGAAGACATAGAAGAAATCCGTGTATGGATGGGTGAGCGAGATGACATACGCAACATCACCATGCCTTTGATCCATAAAGCATATGATGAAGTCCAAAACATAGTGGATGGTGGAGCACGTGTGAATGTCCTATCCAAGGATTTCTATGATGAATGGGGTATCCCATCAATGCAAAAGGCTGATTTTAACATATGCCTTGTAGATGATTCACGAGCAAAGCCCTTGGGAATAGTGAATGGAGTGTCCACAAAAGTCATAGGAGTCCACTTTACTCTTCAATTCACACTGCTTGGATATCCCCAAGAAATCTTATCAAATCTTGCTTGGACGTCCTTGGTTGCGTGAAGCATCAACCCTCCATGATTGAGAAATTGATAGATTAACAATCCAAAATCATGACACCGCAATAAGAGTCAATGTGGGGATAGGAGCAATAAAACCAATTATGCCTAGAGCATTGGATGAAACCTCTTCAATGACAATCTCAAGAAAATCAGCCCCCCTGCAACAACATGCCTTAGCGAGAGATACACAAAGCAATGTCAACAATTGGATCCAAGCATTGGTGACCATTGACAACTGCCATACACTAGATCCCATCTTCTGGTAAATTGATGCTAAGGTCATGGAGGTGAAGCCTCCACTCACACATGAAGAACCAATTGATCCAGAAGTGCCATTCTTTATGGTTGACCTTGAATGAATTCCACCAACAATTCGTAAAGTGGTCTGACTATCATGGCATACCACAAGATAAATTTTCTATAGTAGCCAGCATGTCCCATCAAGACCGGTATACCTTTGGAATTTGTAGGAGGCAATTCCATGTTGATTTTGATTTTGCCCATGTCAGTTGCAATCGCATGTTGAGAAATGATATGTCCCAAAACAACTCCATGGGTGACCATGACCTGGCATTTTGTTGGATTTATGGAGATGCCATACTCCTTGCATTTGATCTGAACTGCTTCAAGACATTTTAAGTTGTTCCGAGTGGATGCACAAATCATCCAAGAACACCTGTAGGAACGTATTAAAAAATGACTTGATAGCAGTGAACATGACTCTCTGGAATATGGTTGGGGCATTACAAAGGCTAAATGTCATGATTCTATAAGCACATATGCCCCATTTTGTAGCAAATTCTATTTTTGATTGGTCAACAGGAGCAATTTGCACTTGGTTATAGCCACTAAAGCCACCCAAGAACCTGTATATCTATGATCCAACCACCTTTTCCAACACTGTTTCTGTTAAGCATAGGGGATAGTGATCCCTGATGTTGACGGTATTCACATTCTTTAAGTTAACACATATTCTTAGCTTCTTTTTGCATTTAGGCATGATGTGATGGGTGAAACCCAATAAATGTGCTCTATCTCATAGATGAATCCTGCATCTAAGAGTTTTTCTAGTTCATCATAAAACATGGTGCCATATTTTGGATTTGTTCTATATGGTCCACATACCTTAGGGTGGGCACCTTCCCTAATAGGTATTGTATGTACTACCACTTTTGGTGATATTCCCTTCATTTCCTTGTATGACCATGCTAGGCAGTCTTGGTATTCCATTAGGAGTGCTTTCAACCTTGTTTCCTCTTCTTGTGTGAGCAGTTTCCTGATGAATACCAATTTCTCTTCCTCCCCTTCAAGGGTGAGGTTTATTGTGTGAGTTTTGGCCGATCCCTCATAGATTGGAGTCTTTCCAATATTATCAGTCTCTTGCACTTCAGATTCTCTTACTAGCCTTGGCATTGTTATGGGGACACTACCACTAGTGTAGTTCTTGAAGTAATTTGGTACAGTTTCATGAAGATCAACCTCTGATGGTGTTGAACTAGCCGTACATGGGCTATGGGCACTAGGTGGCATAGGATCATTTACCAATTTTTGAGGCTCTTGTGGACTTTCTTTTTCTGAAGTCTCATTGTCAAGCTTCATCCACACATGTGGCTTAAACTTTCAAAACTTCTTACATTGGGAACTATGGGGTAACTTTTCCACTGGCAAAGTATTTCCAAGTAATGGTTGCTTTGCTGTGCATACTCCTTCAGGTCCATCAAGGGACCATTCAACATGCAGTGAATCAGATTTTGGAAGAGTTGGCTTCATAAGATACAACTCTATGATCCTAGTTTGGACTCGTTCAAACTCATTGAAGTGGTTGGCCTTGGCTTTGTGACAGCAATGTCCTCCTTCGATTTTTTTATGGGATCTTTTGCTATTATTCAACTTTGGAGTTTCAGCTTTGGGAAGTTCAATTGCCATTAGGGCATGGAGAATGGCTAAATCATTGTCAAAGACATGGTCTTCAAATTGAGCATTTTTAGCCTCTATTTCAAGGTCCCAAGGAAAATCCGAGTCCTTATTGGAATGGATAGCTTCTTTAGGTTCACTATAAATAGAAGAGTGCCACCAAGCCTTTGAGTCATTTCTTTTTTGTTTATGTCCTTACTGATGATTACAGCCAATAAGCATAGAATCTTGCATTTTTGGTCAGATGAACCATCCAGTTTCTTTGTGAAGAAGATGAGCAAATGCCAAATTGAGTCTTGCTTTAGTTGCCTACTCAGCAAAACAAATGTGCAAAATGGGAGGGATCGATTCTTGCCACACTTGCCTCCCAAGATTGTTGATAAGAATGTTGCTACTTCCTTGAGTTGAGGGTTGATGATGGTGCGAAGTAATATATCGTCCCTATGGAACTTGGTGCCCTTGGTGAGGAGAGGCTGTATTTTTGGCTTTGATTTACCATGATGGTGCCATACTTGCCAACCTGTGCATCGCTGGAGTGGTAAGAATGGAGAAATTCCCTGATGTATGTGGTCATTTTAGGACTGTCCTCCAAGGATTTAGGTGCTCAAACAAGATACTGAGACTGCATAAGTTGATGTAGGTGGCCACATAAGCTCCAAGGACTGGTGGGCCCCATCAATGGTTGTGTAGGCCAGTGGTGACTGGGGTGGCATTTGTACTGCTTGTGTCTCCATGTCATGCACAGAATCCTCAATAGAGCTATCACTCTAAACCACAAATTCCTATGGTTTCCATGGTTGAGAGGAGGTAGATGGTTGCGGACTCTGGAGGGGGTCTCATGGCTAAGGTAGTGGGGTCTTTCTTCGCATCCTCTTAAGTGGCGGCATTGTTTCTGAACCTGCATCCATTTTCATATGGTGTACCATTGATCATTAGATTAGTTAGTATGCATGTATGACAGTTGTGTGTGTATAGTGTGAGAGATCTTATTTTAGCACATGCTCTAAGAGTGTGGAATGAAAGTGTGTGGCACAATTATTCATGCAATCTACTATGTGTCTAAGCAAAAGTGTGTGAGTGTACATGACCTAATAACTAGGTAGGGGCTAACTCTATGCTTTTTTTTTATTGAGATTTCATAGGGTAGCTAGAACTCAGGCATCATTTCTGAGCCGTAGGTTGAAGTCAGTTGATGATACCTATATGTGTGAAGACATACATATGCGAGTGAGTGCTCATGATACAATCTAATACTAAGGAAGACTTGGGGTTTCCAAATCTTCATTAATCGTCATTATTGACAGGGATGGCTTACATGTTGATGTAGTAGCACTTCAGTCGAATCCCGTTTATGGTTGTGTTCAATTGGACCACATCTAATGTTTCTAGCAGCAAAGCTCCGATGGGATTCATTTTTTTAACTCTATAAGGTCCTTGACCTAGATATTTGAGTTTTCCCTTGTGGACTTTGGCATTATATAGCAAAACCAGGTCACCTTCGTTGATGTCTTTGGCTTTAAGGTTTCTATCAAACCATGCCATTCTTTTGCATTTTTTTGTTGTCATGGCATGGTAGGTGACTAATCTAGTCTCTACACTATGCTTCTCCAGTTGATAGAGTCTTTCTTTTAGGGATGCATGATCTCCCATGCATTCCTGTACTGCTATGCGTAGGCTTGGTATTACAAATTCCAGTGGGACCACAGCTTTAAGACCATACACCAATTGAAAAGGCATATTCCATGTACTGACCTTGAGTGTGGTTTGATATGCTCATAAGGCTGCATTTAGTTTCTTTGCCCAATCAGAATGCTTTGGTTCTACTACCTTAGTGAGGATAATGCATAATATTTTGTTGGTGGATTCGGCCTGTCTGTTTTCTTGGGGGTAGTAGGGTGTGCTTTTTCTATGGATTACCATAAACCTAGACATGAGTTCTTGGATAACCACATTGACAAAATGTGTGCCTCTATCTAACACAATTTCAATCGGGCATCCTAATTGGGTGATCACATTCTTGTATAAGAACCTTGTTGTGCTATTGGCATCTGCCTTTCTAACTGCTTTAGCTTCAGACCATTTGGTAAAGTAATCAGTGGCCACAATAATGTAGCGTGCCTATGTTCCCTTTGCATCTAGATGGATGGAACCCACAAAATCAATCCCCCATTTTTGAAATGGTTTCTGTGCAATGACTATTGTTAGGGGGGAAGTCCTTGTGTTGTGGTTTAGTAGTCCTTTGGCATACATCACAACTTTTAACATATTCATAGGCATTTGCCCAAAGTGTTGGCCACCAGTAGCCTACGAGGAGATTTTCTTGCTGTTTCTTCCCCTTGGAAGTGTTCTTTTGCAATGCCTTGATGGACTTCACTGAGGATTGGCATGATCTCATGTGGCATTACACATCTCCTTAAAACTTGGTCTTGCCCATCTTGTATAGTTGCCCTGCTATGAGTTGGTAGGGTGCAGCTTTTAGAATTAGTTTCTAGCATCCACTGCTTTCATTTCTGGGGTGGTCTTCCTGCCATTAAGTACCCAATGATATCTACACACCAATCTGGAATAGCATCTATTTGAAATAGTGTGGCATTTGGTAAGTCATCTTCTTCTCCAATGGCTTCTTCTCTCGACTTGACATGAGACATGTGATTAGCAATGTAGTGTTGGGCACCTTTGTGAATGAATATTTTAAAATTGAATTCTTGAAGAAAGAGGAGACATCTAGTTATCCTTCCTATGGTACACGGACAGTTCACAAGATAAAGCAATGCTTGATGGTCAGTGTAGAAGACAAAATCATTTGCCAATAAATAGTGTCAAAATTTCTTAACACTATACACCATCAAGCTAGGGCTTCTGTTTCTGTGGTGGTATAGTTGATCTCTGCATCATTGAGTTGTCGACTAGCAAAGTAGAATGGGTAGTCTTTCTTATGTTCACCAGGTTGGCAAAGCACACTCCCAATAGTATACTTGGAACCATCAGTATGAACATGAAAATAAATATAGTGTATTTTTTCCACTTGAGTCCTTTATCACCAACCTGTGGTGTGTCGCCATTTCCATCCAACGACTCAGTGAAAGCCTCTCAATTAGTTGGATCCCTATTTTTTATTGCTTTTCATATTTCAGAGAAGTGAGGATCGAACTCACATTTCCCCTTTAAGGACTCTAGGAAATCATTCTGAAATTGAGTAAAACTCAATTCATTAACAATTGGCATTCGGCTAAGAGAGTATGCTACCACATTAAACTTCCCTTTCCTATATGTCAATTGTATATCAAACTCTTGCATTAACTCAGCCCATCTAGCTTTTCTACCTTTAAGCTCTGGCTGATTACAAATCCACTTAATGCTCTCTTGATCAAAGATGATCTCAAATTTTTCACCATATAAGTAGTGCCTCCACTTCTTCAAAGCATAGACTATAGCATATAGTTCCTTCTCATATGCTGAGTAATTCCGTTGGGCACGATCTAACTTTTTTCTTTCAAAAGCCACTGGTCGACCTTTTTGTATACGTACCGCCCCAATAGCAAAATCACTAGCATCTTTCTCAACCATGAATGGTTCATTGGGATCCACTACTTTTATGATAGGCACTGCCGCTATAGCTACCTTTAATTTTTCAAAACTTCTCTTTTGAGGTTCATCCCATATGAAGGTGCTTCCCTTCCCCTTAAGTTGGTCCATCATCGGGACAGCAATCCTAGCGTAATCTTGGATGAATCTCCTATAGAATCCTGACAAACCTAAGAATATCTATAATCCTTCTAGATTTGTAGGATGTGGCCATTCCAATATGGCCTTTACTTTGTTAGGGTCCATACGAACCCCTTCTTGGGATAGTATATGTCCCAAGTATTTCACTTCTTTTGAAAAGAATTCACATTTGTTGCCCCTTGCAATTGATCAAAGAGCTCATCAATGCGAGGCATAGGATACTTATTTTTTATGGTGATTTTATTTAGTGCTCAGTAATCTATGCATAAATGCATAGTACCATCCTTTTTCTTTACCAGTAAAACTGGTGCAGACCAAGGTGAGCTACTTGTTTGGATTTGGCCCTTCCTAAGATATTATGTTAACTATCTTTCGACCTCACATTCCTCCGTTTGACTAAGCCTATATGGGGGTTTACAAACAGGGGTAGATCCAGGAATTAAATCTATTTTATGATCTACTTCCCTCTCAGGAGGTAAACCATAAGGTAAATCAGATGGAAAAACATATTTAAATTCAAACATTAAATCACTGAAAGAAGATTTATAATTTTTAACATTATCAAAAACAACATTACTTCTTTCCGATGCAGAAGACATAAAGTCACCAATAAAAGTAAGTTCACAAAGATATACCTCGCATTCTTCTTAGTGTAGTAGTCATTCCAATTCCATTGAACAAATAAGAGGAGAGTTAGGCACATCATGTTCTCCTTGAATCTGGAAGACTCTACCCTCTTTTCAAAAATAATGGAGTTATTAAGATAACTCCTCTGTAAACTATGCCCAAGACTATATAGCCATTCTCAACCAAGCACTACATCTGTTCGATCGAGGTGCATGATTTGGAAATCCAAGCCATCCTGATAGCCTTGAATATCCACCTCTACACCATATATCATGGTGTCCCAAACTTTTTTATCACTGCCCTTTGCCAAAGAGACCACATATTTATGGGCACTTGAACTCTCGGGCAATTTTAATTTCTAAACTGACGAGTAGTTTAAGAAATTATGGGTTGCATTATCATTGACCATCACTCTTACTCTTTGCCCCTTAATTTTTCCATGCATCCTCATTAAATCATGAGGACCAAAGGTAGGCTGCCACATTGCCGATGATAGATAGCACATGTGGGTGCTATCCTCATGATAGACCTCTACCTCAGTGTACTTTTCAGTACCATTAAGAGGCAACACTTGCACCACATGCACTTGTTTTTGTGGAGGTCTATTTGGGGCTTTAGCTCTCACTAGTTTATTTTTAGGGCAGTTCCAAGTAGCATGGTCTTTGCCCAGACATTTGAAGCAAAGATTTTCTTGACTGGCCCTTTCATAATCCTCTTTCTTCAAGAGAGGATAATTTTGTGTTTGAGGTTTCTTAGGTGGTGTTTGAGGAACCTCCTTCTTAAAGTGCCCCTTCCTTTTCAAATTGGGAAATTTATTGAACTTTGGAACAAAACCTATTTGCTCCAAAGTTCCAACTCTGAATTTCCCCGTCATATCATCATATATTTGGGCATACTTAATGGCTTCCTCAAAGGTTTTTGGAGAATTTATTTTCACCTCAACCTTATAAGTGTCTTTGAGACCTCTCACAAAACCCCTTATCTTTTGGAATTCATCAATTTCCTTCAACTTAAGGACTGCCTCCCTATCATTCACTATGTATTGGACTAGAGTGTTTTCACCCAGAGTGCAATTGTCCCAAGCATCCCACGCTCTTTCTAATTCATTTTCTGGTAAGAAATCTTTTAGGAAGGCTTGTTCAAACTCAGTCCAATATCTAGGAATTCTATCACTTTCCCTGAGGCTCATCCACCATTTATAGGCTTTATTCCCAAGGGAAAGACTTGCCTCCACGACTTGATTTTCAGGAGGTGTATTCTTGAGTCGGTGGAAGTCTTGCCATTTTTGCAAGAATGTATTAATCGCATCTTTATTACGCTCCTTTTCTTCCCCATTGAAAATTGGCGGTTTTAAGTCCTTAAGGATGTTCGAGGTTTCTCTAAGTCGAGAGGTGGACCTCTCAACTTGATTAGGAGGAATCGGTGATTTTTCAGTAACAGATACAGATTGACAATCGGCTATCTTAGTTATAGCTTTAGCAAGGGTTTTTAGTGTTTCACTGATAACTCCTAGCTGTGTTTCTATATTTTGCATTCGAGTTTCAAGTTTAGTAAATTCCATATATGGAATTCCATAGTCACCATAATCAATATCCTCCATTTCCACATTATCCTCTTGAGTTTCAATTTGTACCTCCTCATGTATTTCCTCTCCAACTATTGCTTTTCCCTTTCTAGCCCTTTCCTTGACTTCTCTACTCATACCATCCCTTTCTGGAATGGTCATTATAAAGAAGTATATTTTCTAGAAATTATAAAGCAAAAAACTTTATGTCAGAGAGAAAAATGTGATGCCCACCTCCCTGGTATTTGTTCAAGGTGTTGGATTCGTCTTGAAAGTCGTCTCGCTTTCTTTGATTTGTGCTTCCTCACTTTCTTTCAATTCACAATCCTTCAATCCCGCTTCTTCCATTTCCCTCGATGTACAACTTTGAACTCCTCGACACCTTCTTCTTCTTTCAATTTGGAGAGGCTTAGGAGTTTTGGAAAAAGAAGAGGGTGAAAAGACTTTGAAAAAAAAAGGAGGGCTTTAGACTTTAGAAAGGGGTATAAAAAACAAAGGTGAGATGGCTTTTTTCTAAGGTTTTGAAAACCTTAGGCTACGCGGCTTTTTAAAAAAAAAAAAAAAAAGGTTCTTAAAACCTTTGTATGGCATGGCGACGGCCTTTTGTATCTCTGTAGCTCTGCAGACAGAACCTCGGGCATCGAAAACTCTGTAGAACTTCTACGCCATCGCTCCAGCATGCAGAAGGGAATAGCTAAGCTATGTATCATGCGCAGTAGCTATAGGCTGTAGCTTCTTGTCGCACCGATTCCGAAATTCGTAAGCTGCCCTTAAGCGGCCCTTTGAGTCTGAACCTCTGACTGAGTAATCAAAGTGTAAGCAACTAACATCTGCGCTACTGTGAGTCTGTCAAGGAGTCGTGACTACTTCTCAAATCTAGATCCGCGATGTCCTTCAGTGCATAAACACTATGCATAGGCAACGTAATGAGTGTAGTTATTCCATGCTCATAGACACTACGTAGGCAGTGCACACTCAGTGTACTGTTCACAGGCAGCCGACTGCGCATTTATACTCCAAGCTGAACTTTGAAGCTCCCAACCTTGGGCTTGGAGCATCCATTAAAAATATTTGGAGTCTGGATTGTCTACACTGTCCGTGGCCTCAGGCATCCACACGAAACTTCAAGAAAGTCTTTAATGACGAATCGAGGGTACTTCTCATAGTAACACGGTAGTATAGTCGTGAGTCATCTTCTCGTATCCTGCGGCCCAGCCAGCAACAAAAGATGGCCTTTTCTCTGCATAGAATGCTTTATGACGGCTCCACTCTTTGCCACGGTGACCACGCTTTAGCTGTGCATGGACTACTAGAGAGATGAGCTCTCAACACCAGCTCTGATACCAATGATACGGATCCCCAAGCTCGAGGGCTTCTTCTCTTCTAGTCCACCGAACCAAGGGTGACGGATCCTCTTTCTCTGGAGCCCCTTTCTTTTTTGGCTCCATCTAGAATCCTCCCTCCTAGCCCAGCACTTTCCATTTGTCCTCCAACTTTGGTGCCACATGTCCCACAAGGGACTCCTCTCTTTATAGCCCTCTCTAGGACTCCTTATGCATCACCTCATAAATGCCTGGACCTAGGCATGACCCTAGATCCAAGCCCTTTAGGCCCTATTAATGCAAGTGCTGCCAAGCCCTCTGGCTTCCCGCCTTATACCGTGGTCACATGGTATTATAGTTGACGTAACAGTAATGAAGGATTTTGCCTCCATTGGGGGTTGAAAGAGTGTAAAGATTAGAGGAAGGTTTAGGGTTCAGAAGGGATTCAAGGTTCAGAAGGGACTCCAGGGTTTAGAAGGAGTTTAAGGGTTAGAAGGAGAATCCAAGGTTCAGGGTAGAGAACTCATTTTCCTTGTAGATCATGGAGGTCAAGTGTTGAGGGACTAAGGGTTTAGGGGGAGCATAGGAGAGGGAGAGGAAGAAGGCGTAAGAGCATGGGGGAGGAGGAGAGAGAGGAGGAGGGACATGGGGGAGGAGGATAGAGAGGAGGAGGGAGGAGGAGAGGGAGAATAAGGGAGGCAGAGGGAGGAAGAGACGGAGGAGAAGGGAGGAGGAGAGGGAGAGGAGGGGATGCAAGGTTGGAGGAGAGGGGAGGAGGAGTTGCAAGGTCATGGACATGATTTTGGATGTGGAGTGCAAGGAAGCATGGACACTTTGAGACAATTTCTTAGATACCAACGTAGAACTCAACACAATGCCCCAAAGAGTGTGGGCCTCATTCCATTATGGGGTATTTATACAAGTCGGAGATCTTCTCTCTCTACATGTAGCAATTGTAAGACACACTCTCTCTACATGTAGAACTTGCATCTAGGATGCGCATATAGAATTTGCATGTTGCATGTAGGAGTTGCATGTAGGTGCACACATGTATTCTTTCAAAAAGATTACATCAAAGAACTTGGGGCGGCACCAATCAGGTTGGGGATCCAACTTGCTAATCCAAGCTTCACTAATTTGGTGTTGACAAAGGTTGGTAGGGAGGTTATCCAGGGTCCATCCACCTCGAGTTTTCATATCAGGATATTTGTTCTAGAAGTCCTTGGTGGGGTTACTGGGAAGTGGTATTACATCAAAATCATACCCATCATTGGAATTTGGCATGGGAGTGCAAATTGGATTATCTGGATCTTGATATTCAAAATCAAATATTGGGTCATTTTCTACTTATGGTAGCACAAGTAGTGTCGGAGGTGATGGCGGGGTAGAGAGAGAATCTGGGGACATGGGGGAGTAATATGGAAGAGTGTTAGTTGTGGGAGGGGAATCATAGGGGAGGGAGGAAAGAACTACGAAAATTATTTGAGCAGCTTGGTAATCCTCAAGGGTAGAATTAGCAAGGGAAGGGAAGAAGTTAGGTGTGAGGGGTTGGTAAGTTTGCGACTGTTGGGTTAGTTGAAAGTGGTGAGAGGCATGGGCAAAGAGACAATGAAGGGTCCAGTAGATGTTATTCAGGGAAGGTTACGAGGGTGGTAGCAGCAAGGTTAAGTGAGGTTACGAGATTGGCATAGAGTGTGGTTAGATATGGGAAGTTAAATGTGAGATAGGCCATGTCATCCTCCGACACTTCTTTTTGTTGGTGCGATGGGATCGTCAGCTACTGCAAGTGTGCAATGTTGGTTATGTCATGACCTGTAGATAATAGTGATGGCTTTTGTAGCAATGACAACAAACCACCAATGACCCTGAGGGGACGACTACCCATGAGGCATACATATGTAATGAAAGCATCCATCCTGAGTGCAGTAAACCCAATATGTGTAGATAAGCAGAATATATATTTTTAATCTTCAGACAAGTCTTGGCAAATTTTACGCAGAGTTTTTGCCCCTATGAAACATTCCCATTTGATGTTTGGATTAGCGAATATGATCTTGAGTTGGAGTTGTTTGCATTGGATAAGCACTCGTGCTTTTAGGTGATATTCCACTTGTAGAGCGGGTTCAATCTCTCTTCAATCTCTTGGTATACCACCATCATGCACTGTAGTGGGACTTCATTTGTGGTGTCTTTCATTGCCTCATTGTTTTGCACTAGCAATTGGAGTTCAAGCTTTGAGATGGCTATCTTTTGGGATTGCATCTCATCCTTTTTTTCCTTATGGTAGATGGATGTATATGCATCCTTAAGCTTTTTCATTTGCAAGGTGACCTATGCTTGTTGAGGAATGACTTCACTGGTATTGGACCATTGGTCCAAGACTTGTGCCTTGCCTCTATAGAAGTGGCAAGTTGGTCCTTTAATATTTGGCATTCTCTTGTAAACTCTCCAATGATGAAAGTGCGTGTTGCCAAATATTGCTGCACGGCTACAAGATTTTCTTGGAAACCTTGGAGATTTTGTTTTTGGATTAGAGTGAGTCGAGATCTTGGGCAAGTTTCTCCACCTAATGAGCATGTGTTAAGGTCAAATGGTCATATGATGTCTATAGGATTGCCGTAGCTTGTAGTGTTACTGTTAGTTGTATGTGGCTCTGGTGGAGTTGGAAGTCACATCCCGCACTGCCTTCTCTTGAGCTTGGAGAGCTTGATTCATGCACACTTCTTCAACCTCTTTTTCATCTATTACACCCAAAGTGCCATGAACTCTATGGCAATTCTATCTTTCCAATTCTTGGGCATGCTCCTCCTTAGCCAAGCTAGTGAATATTTCTGACATTTGAAGCATTTGATTGTCTTCATGATGGAGGATGATAGACGGTGATGAGGATTGGCAAATTTTTTGATACAATTGTTGCCCATGTAGCTATTTTGAGGATTCTGTAGTACTTGCTAGGGATTGTTCCAATGGTAAGTCAGGCACTTGGGTACAGTAGTCGTATTGCTGATTCGACACTAGATCTTCTTCTGGCTCATTAACTGGCATGATGTTGACATGCAGTGCTGGTGCCGATGTAGCCTCAGGCTCTGGCTACTGCTATTGATGGAGATATATTAGTTGCAACTATGCACCAAGATGTAGCATCTGATGGGGCAATTCCTCATTTCCTACCTCTAGAATAGGCATGTCTTCCGAGGTATCTGCATTTGCCAATGTGATAGTAGGAGAAGGTGGTGACAAATCCCATGTGGGTGATAAGGGGATGTCCAGATCCTCAAAATATTTTGGCGACTGGCATTGAGTGCACCTAATCACAATTACCTAAGGGATGTAGAGTACATCCAGTTTTTCATGTTAGTAGGCTAAAAAGAAAATTAGGAGATGATGATAATCTCATTGGAGATGAAGTCCTAGTTGAACTTATTGAACCCGCATCTTTACCACATGAACCTGAAAAAATTTTAGATACACAAGAAAAAAGAACGTGACATAATATATGGAAGAGAGTTCAACATGGGAAAGGGTAAGAAGTCGTCAGAGGATGTTTCCCAATTTTGTTTTCAAGGATGTAAACATATCTTAAGGGAAAGGGAATGTTACATCAACTATAATACCATGTGACCACGATATAAAGCAAGAAGCCAGAGGGCTTGGTAGCACTTGCATTAATAGGGCCTAAAGGGCTTGGATCTAGGGTCATGCCTAGGTCTAGACATTTATGAGGTGGTGCATAAGGAGTCCTAGAGAGGGCTATAAAGAGAGGAGTCCCTTGTGGGACATGTGGCACCAAAGTTGGAGGCTAGGTGGCAAGTGCTGGGCTAGGAGGGAAGATTCTAGATGGAGCCAAAAAAGAAAGGGGCTCTAGAGAAAGAGGATCGGTGGCTGGGTGGACTGGAAGAGAAGAAGCCTCGAGGCTTGGGGACCCATATCAATTACCCCAACAATGATGATGCACGTTCCTTTCACACATGCATGCACTATGTTTGCTTACCACACTTAGGCCTACATCTCTCATCGAAATTCGATCCGAGGTCCTAAGCTACACTTATACTACAACCAACAACACCAATATATTTGTAGGTGACAAAAAGCCTCAGAACCTTGCATACTGAGAATACCCTGCTCTTCCTGTGAAAGCCGTGGGAAAGAGCCAACAACATGTCACCTTGTGGTAGTTTGTGTAAGGCATAAGAATCGACTTTCGAGCTTGCTGACCCTAAGGATGTAGCGCTGTATGCGTAGGTCGACAAGAGGATATTTGAGGCACTATCCTCAAGCTCAAGGTTAGGTCCTAGGTTAGCTAGATGGGTAGGTCAACAAGAGGATATTTAAGGCACTATCCTCAAGCTCAAGGCTAGCTCCTAGGACTCTTCTTGATCTCAAGTGCATGTGTTGATCAGAACAATTGAAGGCCCAATTCTAAGTTGATTCTACTTCAACTACCAATTTTTGGTTGCTACATTAATGCTAACACACAGAGTTGATAATGTAGTGGGTTAGATATAATAGCAACTTGGATAACACGGTGAGTGCTTAATGTAGTGACTTCTTAATGTGGCGACTTGCTAACACAGCATGACTACTTAATGCTGCGACTTCATAACATGATGACTTCTTAATGCGAACACTTCTTAGCACGATGATTGCTTAATGCGGCCATAGGCTGACATAGTGAATGGCTAATGTAGTGACTTCTTGACACCACCACATCTTAAAATGATGACTAGCTAATGGAGCGACTGGCTAACACAGCCATTGGCTAATCTAGTGACTTCTTAACGTAGTACAACTGATTAATGCGACGACTTGCTAATGCAGGACTGGCTAACGCATTGACTTGCTAACATAGTGCAATGACTGCTTAACATGGCAACTTTTGGACTCACTGCATTTAGCTTAACATAATGACACACATACAGTTTTTCCGACTAGCTTTTATGAATTTTCTTGATTTTTGGAGTTTTCATTCAAGAATTTTTGTGTGTGGGGAATGCTATACTACTCACTCTACCTACTCAATGTAAGAAACAACAAGAAAAAATATCTTTTGAAGGACATATGTAGTGTTTTGCAAAAAGTGCCAGCCGTTTCCATTCAAACCACTTTGAAAATCACTCCTCCTAGTATCATTTCTTCGTGTTTTTTTTGGAATTTCCTATCACACACACCTTAGCAATCACTCGATCCTTTCTACAAACCTTAAATACTAAAAAACACCAAAACCACTTCCATTACAAATGACTTTAAACACTTCTCTTTCACTTGCACCTTCCTATATACCAAAAACCAACAGCTTTTCGCTGCGGCCAATGGGTGGGTAATAAGAGAAGCAAATGCAATGCAAAAGTGCACTTGGAACTCCCTGACAATAGTGTAAAAAATGTGGTCTTTGGTGGTGACTCACTTGTCATGGGGATATCACAAGAAAACCAATGGAATACTCCTCAAAGCTACTCTGGGTTGAGAGCAATGCATGCAAATGTCATCCACTAGTGTCACTCTAGCAACTCCTGTCT
Source organism: Dipteris shenzhenensis (assembly GCF_047967505.1). Classification (NCBI taxonomy): domain Eukaryota; kingdom Viridiplantae; phylum Streptophyta; class Polypodiopsida; order Gleicheniales; family Dipteridaceae; genus Dipteris; species Dipteris shenzhenensis. The sequence continues at coordinate 55,194,907 of NC_141615.1, forward strand.
TGCTGCAATCATGAATCCATATAGAGAAGAAGAAGGAGAGGAGAGGGGAGTGGAGAAGGGAGAGGAGGAGGAGAAGAAGAAGAAGGAAAGAGGAGCAGAAGAGAACATGGCATTCGAGGAAAGGCACTATGAGGGAACAAGAGACAACTCCAAAGAGGAGGAGATCTTGTATTCCAATGTCTGCAACCAACAAGTGAAGACCAAAGTCAACCATTTGGCCTTGTATACATGCCACCTTTTGAATGGAGGGCCAACTCTAATCTCTTTATACCACTCTCTTTCCTCATTATTTATAATCTTCTTGGGCCATTTGGCTCCAAGGTACAATCCTAGCTCTATGGACTTGCCACTATCCATAAAAAGACATTGCCAACTAATGTAGTGAACATACAAACAATTTTCAATTGTATATTTTCGAGATTGGAAACATATGACTGAGGCATTCACCCTTCAAAATACTACAATGGTATGAAGAAATGGGTACATCATTCAAAGGTGTGTCTTTGATAAGTATGATACTTTTCATGCACCTTATATTCACATAATTTAAGGCCCTTACAAAGTACCATGTCCATTCGATATCAATTGCATTACCGCCGCTGATACAATTTTCCTTGTTTCTCACCACCATGAGTCATGCAAGAGGCATTAAAAACATGCATTGGGGTCTATCATTTGCATGTGCATGCCTCTCATGGATATGGTACTTTGAATGTACATGTCTCCAATGGATATGGTACTTGTATGGGCCTTTCTCACACGATTCTAGATATAATTTTCATTGTTTCTCACCACAAGTCATGCAAGAGGGATTAAAAATATGCATCGGGGTCCATAATTTGAATGTACATGTCTTTGATGGATATGGTACTATGTATGGGCCTTTCTCACTCAATTCTAGGCCTATGCAAAGTATTATGGCAATTGGATATCATTTGCATGGTCTGGGATACATTTTTCCTTATTTCTCACCATACATTATGCATGAGGGATTTAAAACGTGCATCAGGTTTCATCATTGGAATTTGCATATCTTCAATGGGTACATTAATTTTCATAAGCCTTATGTTACCCACTTTAAGTCATGTGCAAAGTAACATGGCCATCATATATTATTTGCATGGTCATGGATGCAATTTTCCTTATTTCTCATGACATGTCATACCTGAGGGATTTAAAAAATACATTGGGATGAATGTGGGTGTCTCCAATGGAAGTGGTACTTTGAACAAGCCCCAATATAAGTCCCATGCAAAGTATCATGCCCACAAAATATCATTTTATGGTCTAGGCTACAATTTGCAAGTGTCATGCATGAGGGTCAAAAAACACACATCGGGTTACGTTGTTTGGATGTGTGTGCCTCTGATTGGTATGATACTTTCCATAGGACTTAATCTCACCCAATTCAAATCCTTTACAAAGTACCATGCCCATCATATATCATTTCAATGATCATTCTCACCACACATCATGCATGAAGGTAAGAAAACATGCACCAAGGAGCATCATTCAAATGTGTGTGTCTCAAATGGGGATGTTACTTTGAATGGGTGTTAATCTCACCTAATTCAAGTCTTTTACAAAGTAAATTGTCCATTGAATGTCATTTTCATGATCAAGAATTCATTTTTTCTTGATTCTCACCAAGCATCATGCATGAGGGATTAAAAATATGCATCAGCATCATGCGTCATTCAAATGTACATGTCTTTGATGGATAGATTACTTTGCACATGCATTAATATCATCCCACTATAAGGCTCGTGCAAAGTATGATGCCCATCAAATCTCATTTGCATGGTCAGGGATGCAATGTTTCTTGTTTCTCACCACTTGTCATGCTTGTGGATTTAAAAAAACGCACCAAGGTGCATCCTTTGAGCACGTATGTCTTCAATGGATATGATAATGTTCATAGGCCTTGATATTCCCCACTTAAAGGCTCTTGCAAGTACTATGATTATCAGATATCATTTGCATGGTTGGGAGTACAACTTTCCTTATTTCTCACCATGCCTCATGCATCAATAATAAAAAGCATGCATCCAGGTGTATCATTCAAGTGTGCATGTCTCCAATGGGAACAACCTTAATCTCATCCTCTTTAAGGCTTGTGCAAAGTAACCTACCCATCCAATATCATTTGCATTATTGGGAAATGTAGTTTTCCTTATTTCTCATGATGCATCATGTATGAGGGTCAAAAAACATGTATCAGGGTGCACCATTTGAAGGTATGTGCCTTTGATGGATATGATATTTTGCACAGGCCTTATACACACTCTCTTTAAAGCTAGTAAAAAGTACCATGCCCATAAGAGATAATTTTCATGGTCAAGAATGTGTTGTCGACTATGAGTCATGCATGAGGGATAAATAACACACCTAGCAGGGTGCATCATTTGAATGTACATGTCTTATATGGAGGTTAAGACCCATGCAAAGTATTACACCCATCAAAGAAACACACATTTGAATGATGCACATTGATGCGTGATTTTTTATCCCTCATGCATGATGCATGGTCAAAAACAAGGAGAAACACAGCCCAAACCATCAACATGATATACAATGGACAAGATAAAATGGGTGAGATTAAGGTCTATGCAAAGTACTATCTCCATCATAGATATACACATTTGAATGAGACATCTTGATGCATATTTTTTGACCCACGTGTGGTGAGAAATAAGGACAAATGCATCCCTAACCATGCATATGATATTGGATAGGCAAGACAATTTAGATAGACATTAATGTGGGTGAGATTAAGGCCCATGAAAAGTATTTTCCCATCAAAGACATGCACGTTTAAATTATCAGACCCTATCAAAGCCAATACATGGCTCCCATAATACATCCCTCTCCTTGCTCAAAAAACAGGGTGACATGGAGCCACACACCATAGATAGCAAAACATCATTTTTAGGAGGACAATCCAATGCTGAGAACCTTTATTGTCTCAAAGAGATTATTACATTCAATTTTTAGGGGACTACCCAGGGCAGAGTACCCATATACATCAAGCTCATGGACACCGTTCAGAAGACATATTCATCATCCTCATCTACCTCCTGAGGGAAGGATAGATTTCGAAGATGAGCAGTGAGAGAAAAAGCTGGTATCGGAGTGTCGGCTATTTTGGTCATTTGATCTTCCAATAGGGAGGATACTTTTCACAGCCCTTAAAGTGGATAAGATTAATATCCGTACAAAAGATCTTTTATATCAAAGACATGCACATGCTATGCCGCACCCCAATGCGACCCCCCTCATGCATGGTGTGGTGAGAAACAAGAAAAATTGGATCCCTGACCACTCAAATGATATCTAATGGAATTGGTACTTTGCATAAGTCTTAAATTATGTGAGATCAACTTGCAAAGTATTATATCCATAAGAGACACACACATTTGAATGATGCACCCCGATGCTTGTTTTTGGGACCTCATGCATGATACATAGTGAGAAATAAGGAAAATTGCATCCCCGGCCATGCAAATGATATTTGATGGGCATCATACTTTGCACGGGTCTTATATTGGATGATATTGAGACCCATGCAATGTAGTGTCTCCAACAAAGATGTACACATTCAAATGATGCACCTTGATGCATGTTTTTAATCCCTCATCATAACACATGGTGATAAAGAAGAGAAATTGTGTCCCTAACCATGAAAATGATATCTAATCGACATGGTACTTTTCTCAGATCTTAAAGTGGTCAAGATTAATGCTTGTGCAAATTAATGTACCATTGGAGACATGAACATTGAATGATGCACCACAATGTGTGTTTTTTATCCCTTATGCATGATGTATGCAGATGCATTTTTCCTTTTTTCTCACCACACATCACGCATGAGTGATAAAAAGAACGCATCATTTGAACGTGAGTGTCTCATATGGATACATTACTTTGTATGGACCTTCATCTCACCCATTTTAAGGCCTCTATAAAGTACCATGCCCATTGTATATCATTTACATGGTCGGGGACACAAATTTTCTTATTTCTCACCACATGTTAGGCATGAGGCATTAAAAAATGCATTGGGGTGTGTCATTTGAACTTAAGTTTCTTGAATGGGTACATTACTTTGCATGGTCCATAATTTCATCCACTTTAATGCTAGTGAAAATTTTGTACCCATAAGATATCATTTTCATGGTGGGTGATGCAATTTTTCTTGTTTCTCACCACTCGTCATGAATGAGGGATTAAAAACACGAATCATAGTGCATCATTTGAATGTGTATGTCTCGTATATGGGTACGATATTTTTCATGGGACATAATCTCACCGAATTTAAGGCCTATGAAAACTATTGTGGCCATCGAATATTGTTTGCATGATAGAGGAAGCATTCCTTGTTTCTCACCACAAGTCATGCTCATGGGATAAAAACATGCATCAGGGTACGCCATTAAAATGTGCGTGTCTTTGATGGATATGTTACTTTATACAAGTCTTAATATAAATAACTTTAAGGACTATTCAAGGTATCATGCACATCAGACGTCATTTGCATGGTGTGCTAATGCAATTTTTCTTATTTATCACCATGCGGCGTGTCATTAGAGCCTGTGTGTTCTTGATGGGGATGGTATTTGCATAAGACTTAATCTCACTTAGATTATTTCCCCTAAAGATTACCATGTCCATCGAGTATAATTTGCATGGTCAGGGATGTAATTTCTCTTGTTTCTTCCCATGCATCATGCATGATGGTAAAAAAGCATGCATTAGGGTATGTCATTAGAACATGTGTATATATGATGGATATGGTACTTTGTACAGCCTTGATCTCATATAATTTAATGCCTTTCAAAATTATGGTGCCTATCGGATATCATTTGCATAGACGAGGATGCATTTTTCCTTGTTTCTTTCCATGTGTCACACATGAAAGATAAAAAACATGCATTAGGGTGACCCATTTGAATGTGCATGTATATCAAGGGTATGTTACTATGGATAGGAACTAAATTTATCTATAAGGCTTGTTCAAAGTACCATACCCATTGGATATCATTTGCATGGTGGCCAATATAATTTTACTTGTTTTTGACTACAGGTCATGCATGAGGGATTAAAGAGACACATCAGGGTTCATCATTCAATTGTGTGTGTCTTTGATGGCATTGTTACTTTTCATGGGCCTTAATCTCACCCACTTCAAGGTTTGTACAAATTATTGTGGAAATCAGATATCATTTACATGGTCGGGGATGCATTTTTCCTTGTTCTCACCACATGTAATGCATGAGGGATTAAAAAACATGCATAGAGGTGCATCCTTGAAATGTGTGTGTCTTCCATGGGTAAGTTGCCTTGCTTGAGCCTTAATATCATACACTTTATAGCTTGTGCAAATTATCATGCACATAGGATCTCATTTGCATGGTCAAGATGCAATTTCTTGTTTCTCACCACACGTCATGCATGAGGGTCAAAAAGCATGCAATCGGGGTGCATCATTTGAATATGTACATCTCTGATGGGTAGGTACTTTGCATGGTACTTAAATCTCACCCACTCCAATTCTTATGCAAAGGAGTGTGGGCACCCTATATCATTTTCATGGTAGGGGATGCATTCCTTGTTTCTCACCACACACCATGAATATGTGATTAAAAACACACTCAATATCATTGTTCATATGCTCTAGCCAGTTTATTGAATTCAAGCAATGGCTTTGGGATACTAAGGGATTCAAGACACAAATGCCTACATGTGCAAGTTGTTGAAGAGGTGATGAAGAACTTCAAGGACATTGTATATGCAAAGGAGATGCTTGCAGCTTGTGATACTGGTGGTGTAAGTTGTGAAGCTTACACATCTATTTTCAAAAATTTCAAGTCTTCTATTCTAGGAAATGATAAGAAGTCCACGATGCCACTACCTACACCTTGGTCTATGAGGCATTCATGGCAAGAAACAAACCAACATGCAAGAGAAATTCTTGGAGGGTACGATTGTGTAAGGGGCACAATGACTTGGAAGCATTAAAAGAAATTTGGTTTGCAAACCTTTGAAATGAATTCTTTAAACAATGTCTACTTAGATTTTGAGAGACTGCAACAAGCAATGGTCAAATTCTATGGCATGAGAGAAAATGGTAAGAGGAAATACATTATAGCATTGCACTTTACTTGGTTCATTTCCTATATCGTGTTTATCCTGACTATTTCTCTCCTTTGATGTACAAAATGTAATGGCAAGCTCATATTCATCATCAAAATGATTGGATCTCAATTGGTGATAGAACACAAGTTAGAGAGAGTGAGCATTTGCCTTATAAACAAAGCTTTAGCCTGTGTTTAAGGGGACAAGGAAGTAGACTAAGATTTCTCAATTCAATCAGAGAAACATGTATGGTGGCTTGCAGCATTTGAGACTCTTAAAGAGTGCCATGAGACATTGAAGGGGGTTCTAGATAGAACAAGAATTCCATCAACTATCCAAAGACAATTGGAAGGGCAAACATTGATAGTAGATGGCCATGGAACATTTCGAGTTGAATGGCATCTTGATGGTGATTTGAAAACCCTCAAGTGCTTGCATGGTTGTGATACAAGGAAAATGCAATGTTCAAATGCCTTTACTGCATGTGTTCTCAACGTAAGCAAAAGGTTGGATTACAATGGGAGCTCAGAAGGTAAAGGAGGTGTCATATACGGTTTTTGGAATCGCCAAGCCAATTCTAGACTATTTGATATCTGTGGCTGTGAAATTGCATAAAAGCGGCTTTGTGGAGACGTCTAAGGCTTACTATGCCAGATACGAGCCAGTAGCAGAGGAGTGGCTTTACTTCGTGTGGAAGAAGTTTCTGAAGCTCCCATATTCTGTCGAGGTTATACATTGTGTGGCTCCTCCTACTCTATTCTATGCCGGCAAGTTCAACCATGTTATAGCTGCTTTGAAAGAAAAGCATCTTCCTTTGATTGGGTTCATGCCCTCCTTGCTGGTTGAGCGCATCGAAACCATTATTAAGAGAGATGCCTAGTTTTTGGATTACGTTCTACTATCCATTCATATTTGTCTTTCTACATTTGTAGATGATGAGTGTTTTTTGAGCTCCACTTGTATCTCCCCTAGTTGTCAAGGTACTCTGCTTGGATAGTCCTCCAAAATGATTGTAAAAAACTGTGTTCTTTGTCCTCACCTCTGGTCACCTATGATGTAGACCATGTGAGTATGTTTGTCCCCTTGGTACCTCCTGCAGACTTGTGTTTGTACATGTAGGGGAGATAACCATTAGGGGGGGTTTTGTTTTTTGCCCTCATGGTACCTCTTACAGACATTTTGTTTGTACATGCAAGGGAGATAACCATTGGGGGGGGTTGTGTTCCCCACTCTGTATACCTTACACCCTTGGGAACCCCTTGCTAGCTTGAGATCCTAGCCATTAATAGATCCATGACCACCATGAGATGGCATGTGACACCTTGTGCTAGCTGTATCCTTGACATAGCTTGAGGCAGTCCCTTGAGGGGTGGTTTGTTGGGGTTTGTCAATGTCCTGCCTCTCCATAGGCACACTTGTGATCCTATGTGTGTGCTAGAGGGGCAGTTAGGTGTGTTAGGTGGAGCTAGATGCTTCTAGAGGATAGGGGAGAGATTCTAGCAGCTTGGTGGCCTTTGGTATGAGGCCATCTATGATGTCAGTGTGGATGTAGAGGTAGCCTACATATGGCCTTCATTTCTCTTCATTCTATGAGACAGTTCTTCATTTGTGTCCATCTTCTTGTCTCCATTTTGCTCAGCTTGCTCGTTTCCAACAATTTTCACATCCCTATATTTTTGAAGATGTTAATATTTGATTGTTTTGGCCTAAAAGAGGACATTTTCACATCCCTGTAGTTTTGAGCGCTCCCTATTTTGGCCCAAAAGAGGACATTTTCACATTCCTATATTTTTGCAAGATGTTAATATTTGATTGTTTGGCCTACAAGATGAGTTTTTATCATCCCTAAATATTTTGACTGTCAAATATAAATGGCATAATGTTACATCTTTGCTTCCTTGATTTTCCAACCACTTCAACTAATTGTCGCTCACTTTTTCTCGCTCACTCTATTAACTACCTCACAAGGAGGGACTGGCCACCTACAATCAATGGTAGCCATTAGAGGTAACCTAGATCTAATGGCCTAGAGCAAAGGGCGGACCAAGTGGGAGAATCATTAAATGGGAGTGCAAGCAATTAGTTTGAAATTTAGATCACACGGTTCCCACAGTGCACCACTATGAAGCCATCCGATCAAGATACCATCTCACGGGTATGATTCACCCCATCTCGTGCACCTTTTCTCATCTATTTGATCTCCTTTAGATCTAATGGCTAGCCACCCTTCTTTTGGGGAGCATTTGAGGCCATTAGATCTAAAGTAGATCTAATGGCCCTCCACGACAACCGCCAAGAAATCTTCCCTTATGGGCCTTCAAATCTCTATTAAAGCACCTTTAATCTCCCACCATTGGATCAAATTTGATCAAACCATCTACATGACTCCACAAGATGTTCCCAAGATAGAAACACCTCTTTACTTGGATAACTTTGAGTACTTTGGATAACTTGGAGTGGGGACCAATGAGGAGGAAGAGAACCTCCATTCTTTTAATGCTTGAGCCTCCTCGTTGGTCTAAAGCTTAATCCCCATTTTTAAGCCCCTACTCCAAGAGGACCTTTTTGAGTCCAAACTTACCCTAATGAAAGGCATCAAAACTTGCAAAAGTAGTTCAAATTGTATCAAATAATAGAAGCCATCATTTCTTGGAAAGCATCCATAGGGAGTTGAGGAGTTGCACATTGGTTGCAAGGTAGAGTGAGAGAAGGGAGCAGACATGTCCAACCAAAAATAGAAGATATGGTGTAATTGTATAAATTATGAACATTTTGACCACAATCTGTGTACTTACTCTTGGATTTCGGGGTCTAGGTGAGGTAGGGAGGTTCGAGAATGTGGGGGCAGGGTGAGGGATGGGAAAGAGAAGGGAGAAGGGGGGGGTTGGAGGGGGGTTGGAGGGGAGGGTGGAACCCTAAACATAATTGAAAGGGGTCTAAAAAGATGAAGGGCCTATATAAAACGTTTTTTAAATCCCTAACTCATTATTTGATGGCACGAGTCAAGAACACTGTTGAATCCATAGATTGCCGCCTCCAGGTCCATAATCTCCATGGCATCTATGCATAGAACCTCTCTAGGTCCAATGGCACTTCCCATCAGCACTCTTCTGAGCCCACCCCTACATCCCGTTAGTCCTCCCCCAACTCGTGTGTGCCCTCCCCTAACTCCCAAGAGCGTGAGCCCTCCCCTAGGTCCTGTGAGCCCTCCCTCGACTCCTGCGAGCCCTTCAATGTCAAATATCATGAGCCATCCCTAGACTCTCATGAGTCCTCCCCCAAGTCCCAAAAGCATGAGCCCTCCAACAACTCTAGTGAGCCCTTGCCAAAATCCTGTGAGGCAACCCTAACTCCCAGGAGGGCTCCAAATTTTCTTATATTGAGGAGTACTGTGGGACGCCCTGCCCTGATTGATGTGAGATAGAGATACTCCAATATCTCCTCCCCATGACCAAGAGCAGCACACTTCCCCTCCCCATGAGAGACAGATCACTCCTCCCCATGCGAGGACCCCCGTGTCTCCCCCAAATGAGAAGAATGTTTTCAAGAACCTCCCCGATATTAAGAAGCTTTCAAAGAGAATCCTCAAAAAGCAAACTGCTCGAAAGAGTACCATCATCCCTATCCTGATTCTACAGCCCATCATGGACATAGTTCTTGAGCCCATTCCACCACCTAAGAAGCGTAGGGTCAGGACAAAGCAGACGTAAGGAAGCCACATCACAAAGACCTAAAGAAAGAGCAAGATTAATTCAGGCATGAGAGGAGGATTCGGAGGAGGATCACCATAGAGAAGAGCACCATAAAAAGTTCAAAGTAGAAAAGAGGCCATGGAGCCATGTTCGGGTACCTATACAGCCTCCACCAAGAGTCAAGAACACATACAGAGCAAAACTAGGAGTGAGGGCCCTAAGGGAGATCAAACAACTGCTACAGAAGAGCACCAAAAACATGATCCCATGTGCTCCTTTCCAACATGTTGTATGAGAGATGGCACAAGGGTACAATAACAATGTGCATTTAAGTACAGGAGCTATGGGAGTGCTCTAGGAGGCTACATAGCAAGTTACCACCACATTGTTCAAGGACACCAACTTGTGTGCCATCCATGCAAAGTGTGTCAGAGTCATACACAAGGACATGGCTCTGGCGAAGCGGCTATGGATGGACCCAAGCTTGAAGCCATAGAATATATTGGATCCCACCCTTAGGACTTAGACTATCTTCCTACCCTTGAAGGCACATTGTTGTATCTGCGGCCAAGAGGACGATCTTTTTTAATAAATTATATCTAGATTTTGTACATTATCACATTGTTGAATAAATTCTCCTTGTTTATGATGCACTTTACTATTCATTTCAATGTTTATAATGCATTCTATCAAATCTTGGAGGATTTTAACCATGTCACAAAAGACAAAAGTGTCCAAGACACTGCAAGGAGCCCAAAACCCATCACGGCCCAGATTTGTGCATTTTGAATGCCCAAATTCACACTGTGGTGGGTTTGGTCTTTCTGGTTCCTTGCAACATCCCCAAAACTTTTGTCTTCTGCGCCACAATTAAATTCCTTCAGGATTTGACAAAAATGATGATACTAGTGCCTAGAACTATCAAACAGCATTAAATTAGCTTTGAATTTACACTAAAAGTGATAAAAAAAGAAATGAAATCCAAATTAATATACAGTTTTTGACATGAAAGATGTTGGGATTATACATCATTTAATTATATTATGACAGGTTGAATATGTGTTTCATGGTTTAAATGTCAAATCCAAGTGGAATTTCACCATGACCTAGAAGGAAAAAGTGTTCAAGATGTCGCAAGGGCCAAGAATGCCCAACAAACCCTGCCATGGCTGACATATATGTGCCTAAGACATCTAAGGTCCTATCAAACACAATAATAGCTCTTCCTTGCAACCTACAAATGCAGTTCACGAGGTGAAATCATGGAATGCAGCTCTTGTTGAATCCATGGCAGATAGCGACTGATGGAGTGAGATAATATTGAACAAAAATAGCTCTTCCTTGCAACGGGAAAAATCTTTTGGCGAGCTTTTTAATGTGAGCTTTTTTACCATTTCCTTTGTTTTTGCGAGCTTTTTTTAGAAATCCATACATGTCTTTGTTATAAGAAAGCTGGGGAGGTTAGAAAGAGGGGGAGAGGATATAGGATATGTTCATTTTCATAGCATGTGGAAGGGGTGGAAGAGTGTATACTATACACAAGGGGGGGGCGGATATGAGTGGCAGTAGGAGGCAAAAAATTATGGAAGATATGTCCATATTCAAAGTAGAAGGGAGGAACTATGGGAGATGTGTTCATTTTAAAAGTGTATAATTTGAAACTTTTGACCTCATATTTGGATTCCTCGTCGAATTCCAGTCATTTTGAGTACCAACATGACCATATTCCGATAAAAATTGGAAAAATGGTGTTTTTGTCAAAATAGGCCCAAAACAGGCCAAAATGACAAAAACACCATTTTTCCAATTTTTATCGGAATATGGTCATGTTGGTACTCAAAATGACCGGAATTCGACGAGGAATCCAAATATGAGGTCAAATCTATCAAATTATACACTTTGAAAATGAACAAATTTCCCATATGCTCTCCCTTCCCCTTTACATTTAGGAGATGAACATAAGTTTCACATTCCTCATCCTCTCTCTCCTCCTTCCACTCCTCTTTGCATACCTTATAAGTTCCCCCTCTAACTATGATAACGAATATATGTTCCAACTCCCCTCCCCTCCCTTCTCCATGCCACTTTACCCATGCGACCATCCCTCCCCTTTTCCTTTATCTCCCCTCTCCCCCCTCTCTCCTCTTAACTGCAACCATAACCCAAACTTTCCACCCACCCCACTCCATGAAACCCCCCCTCCCCCTCTCTCTCTCTCAGGTGAATGAAAAGCTCACAATATTCATGAAAATTGAAAAAAAGCTCATGACAAAAAGCTCACCAAAAAATCACACCCCCTTGCAACCTACAAATGTAGTTCACGAGATGAAATCATGGAATGCAGCTCTTGTTGAATCCATGGCAGATAGCAACTGATGGAGTGATAATATTTAGTGTGGGAGTTTCTATGACTCTCTAAAAGTGAAAGTGAGAATTTAATGTAAAAATGTCTCTTACCCCTTTATATATATCAAAACCCTAAAAATTAAAACAGATCATAAAATCCCCAAATTTTTTGTAAAATATTTATCGTGAACACATAGGAAAAACCTCAAAAGAAATAACACCTCAATTTGAATGTCCTTCATTTTTTGAAACAAAAATTAGGATTTGACAAAAAAATTAATTCTGCACTAGTCAAACAGATTGTTAACAATCTTCAAAGTTGCAGGAGGAATGAAATTGGCACTATGCATGCACTTCTCTACACATCGGCCGATCTTTTCTCTATTTAAGGTAAAGTTGAAGGACTCTGACATGCCATCCTCCATGAACAATAGGTGTTCTCGCACATCCCTTAGAGTCCATTGCGATGTGACATTCACATTCTTGACATCTCCCTCATCAACATCAATAGCCAAACTTACCCTCATATTGTCTTCATCGTTAGAGTCAAGGGGAAGCCCCCATCCATTTGTTTTCTACCAGCACTTGTTTTTTTTCCCCCAAAAAATGCGGGTTATATTATATTATCAGAAAAGTTATACACAACTGTGCATTGTCGACAGAAAAGCTTTCTGTGATAGGCAGCAAGCACAGTATCAAAGCATAGAACCGTGAGTGCAAACACATAGACCTTAGAGATACCCCGGAACAAGATCCGGTCCATCAAGATGGCATCCTCGTAAGCTAAACATCTATTCCAGTTCTTCTTTGACTTCAGCAGGAACTGATAGAGAGGGATTAGGAGTTGTAAGAGTAGCCACAGGAGCTAGTCGAGTAGCAACAGGATTGCACATTCTTTCCCTAAATTCTTCAATAGTAAGTGCTTCTTGCCCAACCTTGTATGAGACGCTGGACGGATCTACGTGAGGTTGTCTCTTGAAGGGACGCATGGGAGGAGGCATGATCCGATCCACTGATGCAATAGCGATGTTTGTTCTAGTAGCAGCAAGGAGAGGTGACACAGGAGGAGCTGAGAAGGGAGGGGGAGGAGTCAGCAAGACAAAGGGGGCTGGGGCTAGAGCTGGGGCTGGGGTTGGGGCTAGGGCTAGGGCTAAGGTACCACTATTCTACAGGAACTCTTCTTTTTAGGCTTCCACCAACTCAGCCAGTGCCTTGGCTTGGTCCAGCAGCGCGACTTCCTCATTTGCGAGTTTTTCTTCAACCTTGAAGCAGTCTTGGGTTTGAGTGTGCAAAAGGCCAAGTTTCTTGACATTATCTCTTCGTTCCCGTGAGGACACATAATGATTCAAACACAATTTTAGTATCCATTAAAACGTTATTAAACAGATTATTGCATCTGTGAAGCCAAATTGACCAGAGCGTTGAGGCTCTGATGACATTCCAATTTTGTGGGGCTCTATTAGGAGAGTCTCTGAGTAGAATGATCGAGTAGCTAAAAGGAAGGGAGCTATGTGTCAGTGTATCAAATCCCATAGTTCCCAGGAATAGGAATAGTTGAGGAACAAGTGTGGAATATCCTCTCTCGCTCTGTTGCATCTTCTACACCAACCATTCCCATGACCGATCTTTTAAGCTCAAACTGCGGTCCAGATATCTCGGTGTAGGAGAGCCAAAGAAGGCACGAATGCTTTTCAGAGATCCCTTGATCCCAAACTTTAGAGAATCTATGAGACCATATGTTATTGTCATCTCTCCAGTACCACATCTTGTTTAGTCTTCTTATCAACTCCTCCTAGCCATCATTGACGATAGGAAGCCAGCACCTATATTGAAAAGCTAAATACAACATTTGGTATGATATATGGTATCTAATAACCACATGGTCCTTACATGCATGACATTGAAACCTGACTTGGCTCCCCAATTCATCCCAAGTAAATCTTCAAGAGCATTTTCATCTGCACGCTTGCAGGACCACATAGTTTTGATTCTATGCATATGTATATTCTGAAAACAAGAAGCAAAAATGTGCAAAGGCATAAACCAAGAAAACCTTGCCCCCTCCTTGCCCATTTGGATCCAAATGTGAACCTTATGGCCATGTCCATATCCTTTGCAATATTGTCCTTGTACGATTGCAATGTCCTCGAGTCCACAATGCTACAATCCATGTCTTGAAGTTGTGGTGGTGCAATGATTTCTAGATGGCCATACTTGATGATGTCCTGGGAGTGATGTATGTTGCATGGCACACGATTTGCATGGTTAGTATATATATCTTTGAGAGCATTTCTAAAAAAATCAATATAATAAGGGCTTACATTGAGGAACAGTACAAATTCTCTTCTCTCCACGAGTAGGTTCATTAGAGATTTCATGTTGTTGTTGTATGCATATCAGTACTCCTCATCCGTACATTCACGGCCCATTTTCATAAACTAAAATCATAAGAATACATGTTAATTTTAGTTATTAACATGCTACCAAAAATTATACATTAAAATAGTGAAAGAAGAGGTACTAACAAAAACGTTTTTGAATGTGCCCCTGCTGCCAGAGCCTAAGTGGGATTGGTTCACTTTACTCTTTCTCACCGCAGCCATGTTCTTTTGTTGAGCTTATTTTTGCGGCTCCTTTAACTCCTTTTGAACAAGTTTCCAATCTTTCAGCATGGACCCAAGTAGGCTTGGATTCCTTAGCCTTAGCGTTCCTATGGATTTGATCTTTTCGTGACTTTAGCACCTGGCCTATTTTATTCTACATCCAATGGTTTCCAAACTCAAGGTCCTTAGATGGCATAGGGAACTCCGCCTTTAGTGTATTAATGATATAATCCTTTTTCTTTTGTGGCTGCTTGTGAAAATCCATCACCACCCTCTTGAATTTGGAGGATATAAGCCCATGAATTCGGTTTATAACCCGGGTACCTCTCGAATCCATTATTATTTCATACTCCCTATTAACCTCATAGGGGAGGGTGGTGGAAGTTTGGGAGTTGGATTGACTCCCCCCAATGGCCCGATCATCTACATCAACACTGGCTCTCTCTCTCCCTAGGTCCACCTTTGGCAGTGCCTTGGGAGATCCCTACAGAGGCCGGTTGACCGGGCGACACTCACTGTCTCTCCTCATCCCACTCATGCAGGAGTCTTTCCCTATTATTGGGATCTAGCTTCACGTGAGTAATGTGCAAGACTTCTCTGTACTACTACCTGAGGAAATACTATTGGAGGGAGGTTGCTTCTTACCACTTGATCCTCTACTCAGCATCCTTCACAAAACAAAATGGGAGGGTTTATTTAACTTTTGAAAAGATGTTATTTAAACTTTAGAATGCATTCTAATTAAACATGCATATGCTTAAAGGGAAGAAGCATATCCTTAAAGCTTTGAAGCATATGCATAAAGCTCAATGCTATAAAGCATATGCATAAACCTTTGAAGCATATACTCAATAAGACAATCTGCAAATATCTCTCTTTTGCCAATCTCATCCAAGGATGGAGTAAGAGCCAGTCAACCCTTGCATTTACTTGCAAAAATGAACCTTAGGAAACTTAACCTTAGCCAAAATGCCACATGGCAATCAATGAGAAGGTCTTGGAAACTTTGAGAAATTTTCCTTCAAAGAGACGACGGAAAAACATAGAGAATCACAACTCCCTTGATTCTTCAAGGAATGGCAAGCAGCTTTGTAGACATATGTTTCAGGCAGTCCTGGATCCAATGGGATAGACAGCTCTGCAAATGGAGGCCCGGATGTTGAGATCCTTCTCACATAGGAAATGGCAAAATGAAGACATCAGAGTAGACAGAGATTTACCACACCTTCAAAAGTTCACGGAACCAAAAATAGCTTCTCAAGTATAAGTTTTTGGACCACATTGGATCCACTGCTGGGAGTTTTAGAACTGCAAATGGTGGCTTGGATATGGAGATCCAACACACGAAATCCTCGCAAGAAATGAATTTTGTCACTTTTTGCAGGAGCTATAACTTTTCACTGAAAACTCAGATGACAGAGATGTTGAAAGTGAAAATGTAGCTCTCAATCTGATCTACAACATCCTTGAAGACTTCAAGTCAAAATTCTATCTCTAACTCCACTACATATGTGTGTCTGAAAAGATTTGCTTATATCTTGTGCCTTCAACTTTGCAACCCAGCAAAACAAATGCCCAAGAAGATTTTGCCCCTTTCTCTCCAATTGTTATAGGAGCTCCAAAATCTGCAGCTCCTACTATTGAAAAAGGATCATTGGGATGCACCACTCTCTCTCTGCACTGAGCTGCTCATGCTACCACCAAGCTCTACTGCCAAGCTCTGATACCAGTTGTGAGGGCACAACAGAAGTTGAGAGGGTGAGAGGGAGCTTGAGAGACACAAGTTTTGGTGGGTGCAAAACATCCTAATCTTCTATTTCATCCATATATATATATATATATATGTAACACCTATTTCATTAATTTTGGACTGGTGCACTGTCCAAATTCGTTTTGTGAGATAATTTTGGATAAAGCATTTAAAAAAAAGAGGCTCTTATAAAACAAAACTTTGAGTCAAAAAGTAAGATTTTAAAAAATCAAATTAGAAAAAATGACGTGACATGTTATTAAAACTAGAGTACATTTAAAAAAGAGGACATCACATTGTTAAAAGAGACACAAAGAAAGATTTTAAAAAATCAAATTAGAAAAAATGGCGTGACATGTTATTAAAACTAGAGTACATTTAAAAAAAAGCATGACACATTTGTATAAGAAGTAGATCATATAACTCAAAGCCATATGGTGTTAAAAAACACCTTCCATTAGCTCAGCCTAGAAGATCTCATCTTTGTCTCTCTTGTCTATTACAACTTTACATTAGAGAACTAAAAAGTCTTTGTGGAACTGTAGTTTCATTTCTTGTCTATTAGAGTTACTTTAGAAAACACATAAGTCTCTATGGAATTAAATTTCCATCACTTGACTATTAAGTCATTAGAGAGAGCATATGTCCTCGAAAGTGCCTACTATGGCATTGGCTTCATGAAAACAAGTAGACTTTAAAAAACTTGCAGGCCATGCGTAACCAGGGCTGGCATCACAAATCTCCTCACAACCTGTTTCGAATCTTCCGCCGACTTGTAAGCATTCAACAACTCTTCTTTTCTCTCTTGGCTTTCCTCATCTTCACCATTTTTTTCAATACAACTTCTAGCCACCGCCATATCCTGTACGAAAATTTGACTCGTTAGCATAAGAAGTACATGATTAAAAGAAGCGAAAAAGAAAGCTAGGGATATTCACCTCTTGTGCTGAGTTTAAATCAAGCAGCCATGTGCGTAACATATCCTCCTCGAATGATTTTCCCTTCATTGGTCCATACAAAAGGGATCTAAGATAGAATTTGAGTTCAGTAAATGAAGTCGGGTAGTAACTAGTCATTGTCTTAGAGGGAAAGTGGGAGAAGGAGAGTGAGGGAGTGATAGCGAGGGATGCACAGTGAGCTGCCCCTCCTTCAAGAGTGATAGAAAGTGAGGGAAGACGTAAAGTGAAAGACGAATACAAGTTAATCAAAAGGACTAGGATGTAAGAAATAAGAGAGTGTTTGTGGAAGGACTAGGATGGAAGAATACAAGTGCACTAAGGCACGATGTGTTCACTATGATAAGGATAAGGGTTGGAATAAAGTGAGAGAAGCATTGGAAATGCTCTACTTTAAGTGAGTGGAGACTGCTGTCCAACTGAATAAAATTTTCCAGAGCATTGGGAATGCTATACTTTAAGTGAGTGGAGCATTGGGAATTGATACTTTGGAGTGAAATATATTACAAATATTACATCATCACATATTCATATCAAAATTCTCATCACACAAGGTTATATTTCCAAATAATCACATCATCACACATTCATATCATAAAATTGTGTGCATGAAATAAATATATAAATATCATGACTAAATGCCACTTAAGTAATAAGTCACAAATTGGTGTATAATCAACAAAAACTACATCATGATTCATACATTGCAACAAATAAATGTCAACCATAATATTCATGGAATAAACAACATCATGAGAATATGCTCCTCATGCATATATACAAACACAATCACAACTCTTCTGATGCTTCTAGTGGAGACTGTGGCAACTCTTCTGATGCTTCCAATGGAGGTTGTGGTTCTCTAGATGTACACTCAGTCTCTACTTCTTTTGTAGTATGTAGTGCTTTTGGAGTAGACTCAGTACATCCTCTTCCTTAAATGCAAGCGGAGGCTGTGGCAACTCTTCTTATGCTTCCAGTGGAGGCTGTGGTGTTGTAGGTGTACACTGAGTCTCTACTTCTTCTGTAGTGTGTAGTGCTTTCACAAGGGACTCAGTCTCCTCTTCCTTAAATGCAAGCTTTGATATTGCTGCAGTTGCATGTTGTATTCTAATGGCAGCAATTAGGTCTCGAATGATTTCAGCCCTAAACAATTGTATATCCTCCTCTGAATATTTGAGCTCCAAAGAGTCTTCCGATGAGACCTGTGGCTTAACTGAGAAAATTTCTTTGAAAATCAACATGCAGTTGTAGGCAACTCTCCACCCACAACTATTCTCATCTTCCTGCTCTACTACTAAACGCTTTTGGAAGTCTAGCGAGTCTTTGTACTATCCTGTTTCTCTGATAGCAGATACCAACTTCTCAATCGACCTGCTCATCATGACATATTAAAAAAACTTAGTGTGTCTATTACATAAGGTACATAATATAGAAGTAACAACAGATTAATAGAATACTTACGTTTGCACTGAGCCATGAAAGCCTACAATCAAGTTAACAAACCAACAATAGTTGTCTTCAAGGTCCCAAACCACCAGACTCCAATGTTCCCTACATGAATAATTAAGAACCATTATTATTTAACACAATGTTGCTAGTATAAGATGAAAATAAAGGTTGCCATGATACTTACATCTCGTGATATGCCATAAATAGGACTCGCATGCCATGTAAATGTAAAGGCTGTAACCATTTACAAACATTGGCTATTGTCTTTCTGCTATCGCTAAGTATAGGAGAAAGGAGGGAATCCAACATATACACACGGTTTTGTACGGCTCTACAAAATCGTGAGATAACTATACTACACCAACAAATAAATGAATATTAGCTTATTAGATTTAATCAAAATATTGAATTATCAAGCAGAGAAAAAGTTTGTATCAAACCTAAGAATGGCCATCATAACGTTGTTATTGAACTCATTTAAAGCTCTAGAGAGGATTGAAATCTCCTCTCCCCCAAATTCAAGATACTGAGGTCTATGTTGAATCATAACCCTAACATTAAAAGAGCTTCCCAATTCTTCCAATGAAGCCATGTTTGTGGAGTTGAGGTCTTCTATCCCCTTTGACTCTTTGATGGCATTCATTTCGCACTCCTCTGAGCCATTATCTATTTGCCTTGTGGGAGGGTCCATAATGTTGCCTTAATGATTGCTCGAATGGTACATGTTATAAATGCATAGAGATGCAAATCCGTATATGTTGACAGTGTCGTGTCATTTTGTATCTCAAAAATTTGACCAAGTACCAAAAAGCAATTGTAGCCCACCCTCCATCCACAATTATAGATGTGGCTATCCTCTTGATGTGATACCTGACATGTTATATACTCTATTTGTTGTGCCAAGTCACATTGCTGCATTACTGTGTCGATAGCACCTACTAACTTTCGAGCCGATCTGCACATCAAAACATATAACAACAGTGAATCTGTGCATTGCATATCAATCTACATGTCAAGAAGTGACAACAAGTGTAGTCTATACTTACTCTAACACAGTGCCATGGACGATGTCATTGAGTTAGCAAAGAAGCACTTCTTAGCAAAGATGTCCACGACCACCAAACTCCAATGTGAGCTGCGTTATCAATAAAGAATAATTACTGTGTTTGAGACAATTCTAGCAATGCAATAGAAAAAACAAGTAGGGTTTGATGCTTACTTCTCATAATATGCTGTAAAGATAACTCGTGCCTCATTCATAGGAACATGCTTCAACCACTTGCAAACATCCTCTATGGTTTCTTCTTTGTTGCTAAGCACTTCCGAAATACGAGGATCGAGCATATATGAAACACTTTGTATATTTTGAGGAAAATTTGCTATAACATTACTATATTAAAAAAAAAAGTATTAGCTTCTTGGGTTTAATCAGAATAAGCAAAGTATAAAGCCAAGGAAAAGGCTGCATCAAACCTGAGGATGGTTGTAATGACTTTGACATTAACCTCTTTCTTAGGATTCAAGAGAATTAAAATCTCTTCTTCACCAAATTCAAAAAAATGAGGTTGTTGTCCAATTAACAACATAGCGGTGAATGAACTTCCAATCTGCTGCAATAGAGTCATATTTCCATGACTCATCTTATTGAGAGAGTAGTCTACATCGTATTCTTTTTCACTTGCTATGTCTTCTACATCCTCCTTCTACTATAAAAATATAAAAAAGTTATGAGATGTACACATCCCAAATAAAGGCTTAAACAAGCATAGAAATATAAAGATAAGATTTCATACGTGCTGCAATGTAGTCATATTTTTAGGTTGTTCCCCAACATTAATAATGGCTTTTTCATTAGACTGCATAGAAGTATACAGATAAGGTTTCATACATGCTTTCATTAGAGTGAGTCTCTCCTCCTCTTGGAGCAAAAATTTAAAAAGTAAGGTTTCATACATGCTTTCATTAGAGTGAGTCTCTCCTCCTCTTGGAGGAAAAATTTAAAATGTTATGAGATTTACACATCCCAAATAAAAATAAAGGTTTAAATAATCATAGAAGTATAAAGATAGCATGCTTTCATTAGACTCAGTCTCTTCTCCTCTTGGAGGAAAATATAAAAAAGTTATGAGATTTACACATCCCAATTAAAGGCTTGAACAAGCATACAAGTATAAAGATAAGGTTTTATACATGCTGCAATGTAGTCATATTTTCAGGTTGTTTCCCAATGGTAGCAATTAGACGCTGAATACTCTCAGCCCGAAACACTAGTAGATCGGCTTCTGTATATGATTCCATTTTGACTGGTAACTCCAAATCAAAAATCTCTCTAAGAAACAACATGCAATTGTAGGAAACTCTCCACCCACAGTTGTGCCCATCTTTTTGCTCCACTAGTAGATGTCATTTGAATTCTACTTGGTCTTGTTGCCTCGTGGTTGTTCTGATAGTAGATACTAGCCGATATGCAGCACTGTCCATCATGACATATTAAATATATTAATATGTCATGATCAGAAGATACAAAATAAGAAAGTAACAAAAATATTAAGAGAATAATTACCTTGGGGAGTTGGCATGATAGCCTTCCATTAAATTCACAAACCACAAACGGTTGACTTCAAGGTCCCAAGCGATCAGACTCCAATGTGAGCTACACGACCAGAATAAAAATGATTATTGTTTTACACAAACTTGCCAAAGAAATAGTAAAAATAAGGTTGGAGCTAATACTTACTCCTCATGATAAGGCATAAAGATGACTCGCACCCCATCTAAATTCAAAGGGCTTAACCAGGTACAAACATCTTCTATAGTCTTTTGAGGAGAGCTAAGAATAGAAGAAAGGAGAGCATCAATCATGTAGACATGATTCTGCACTGCACTAGGAAGTTGAGAAATAACTACACTGCACCAAGAAATAAACAAACATTAGCTCATAGAATTGATTTGCATTCTGCACTAGGAAACTGAGATATAACTACACTGTAAACAAATAAACAAATGTTGGCTCATTGAAGTAGCAACAAATAAACAAACGTTACCTGAGAATGGCCAGGATAACATTGTCATTAACCTCTTTTAAAGGATTCGAGAGGATTGAAACCTCCTCTCTACCAAAGCTCAAATACTGAGATTCTCGTTTCAAAACGATCCTAACTTCAAATGAGCTTTCCATTTTATCCAATGCAGCTAAATTTGCAGAATGGGCTCTATCATAGCTTGTATTCTATGTTTGCGGTCATTCTGCTTTTCCATGTTGTCTTTAAAGCTCTTGTGCTCATGGGATTCTTCAATCAAATTTAGAGGTGGTTGCATTGCTGAAGTAGAAGGGAGTGCCTCCATATTGACTTCATCCATTTCTTCTCCCTCTATTGCCTGTAAACAAATATGATTAGATTCATTATCTTTAAATTTAAATCTTATTTAAAAAATTGTATTTAGTTGAGAAATAGAGAGTTCATACCGCTAAGTATTGTCGTAGCACTTGGCCTTTTTACATAACCCTGCAAGCCATAATTATCAAAGAAGGCATCATCATCTTTCTCTTAATCCACCAACCTCTCTCTGAACGGGTCATGTAAGTCCATCTTTTCATCATCATCAATTGGGACATTATGATCTTCAAGGTCATCATCCATGTCATCAGTCTCCTTGTGCTCTACCTCTTTTTCATAGCCTGTGGTTGCTTGAAGCTGAAAATAGGCCATGAAATGCTTGTTTTCAATAATATTTGTGGAGTTGCCTTTTCTGAGGAGATCCTCAAATAAATATCCCATCCTGACAAGGTGACCTCCCAACCTGCCAGTAGCAAATTCTCCATCATGGTAAGCAAGAGACTCCCACTTTTTGCAAGACTTCCATAGTTGTTTTTTTGATAATGTATGGACCTGGGAATATCTTGCTCTTCTAGCATCAATCTCAAATTATTTGAATTCCCTCTTATGTTCTTTTGTAAGGAGTGATCAGGGTTGGGACTCCGCATACACAAGAAGAATGATTCAAGAGATTGAATCGCTATGCCACATTCTCTCTTGCCTCTCTTTGCTGCATAAACACCACTATAGATCTTCAAATCTGATGAATATGCTCACTCGAGTAACCTGCATGGCTTCTTTGTCTTTTTTATCAACAAAAATGACAATGTTGCAAATTGCCACTTTGCTAATGGTGGTATATACTATTCTATCAATGAAGTTATGGATATCATCGCTAGAAATTTCATTGATGAAGAATAGTTGTGGCTTGTCCCATGCTGACTCATTCTTGATGAAGTCATCTTCTGAAACTCCCCTGAAGTTCACAAGCTTTCCAGACTCTGTCGTAACCTCTACATTGAATTGAAATCTTTGGTGCATATCTGCCAGCATCCTTATCTCGCTGATTAATCTTTCCACATATGCAACCACCTGTTGTGGGATTTCTTTTCTCATGTAAGAGGTTACTATTTCTGACCCATCTTCATCCTTTTTGATCCACCTGTTTGCCCATAGCTTTACCTTGGGTGTTGACAAAGAAGCTATATGCTTGACCACATTATAGTCAATGTTATAATGACTAAGTGGAATTTGTTTCTCTGACAGCAAATACTTAATGGCACTATGCACTGCATCACGCCTCACCTGTACATTGATGCATTCTTCCATGCAGTGGTCTTTGTCTTTCTTTCCAAAAAACCATTCTTTCTTTAAAATTTTTTGTGCTACCATGGATGCATACTTGTCAGGTAAGTACTTTATAGGCCTCCACATCCTTGCCGTCAACTCCTTCTTATCCATTACCTTTGACTTTTCGGAGACAAACAAAGGAGCTTCATACGTCAACTCTCCACACTCACAAGCAATGCACGTTTCAAGCATCTCATTGAACACTTCAACAGGACGGAATATGATAGAAGTGTAGTCGGCATATCTGTCTCTCACCACCTTGAGGCTTGTCATATTTTCTTCTCGCTCTTGAGTTCCCCTAGGCACAATTGCACTCAAAGAAGTATAGAAGCTTGTGAGTGTGTCGGCGTCTGCTTTTGTGACCTTTCGCTTCAAATAAGGATTTGGAGAACCAAATGTTGTCCATATAACCCTTGCCTTCTGTAAGACCTCTGATGTTGAGGATATCTTATGCTTTCCATGGACATAATGATTAAGTCTTTCGGACTCAATCAAATACTTGATCTCATGCTTGAATATACAGATTGTTGCAGGATAATAATGGAATGAACTTATGTTTGCAAATTGTTCTGAAGTGAGTCTTTTGACCTCCTTTGCTTCTTTTGTGATCTGATTATAAGCATAAGCCCAATGTTGACCATCAATGGGCTGGAATCTGCAATGAAGGAGGAATTCCTTCTTTGCTTCCTTTAGCATATTCTCACCTTGTGCCTCTTCGCCTTGTTCATGTGGAATATTTTTAAGAGTGTCTTTAAAGAATCGACTGAAGGTTTCCTCAAAATGTGTAGGCCCTGTAAATGTTATTTGATCCAAAAAACTATTTTTGATTGGACAAAACATTATTGGGCGCAGGACCATGTTGCTTGCCACAGGTTTCTTTCCATCTCTCAAAGCCTCGTATATTTGCAGTGCATAGGATATATCAAGGCTTCGGCTATTAGTAAAGACAGCTGCAGCTTCCACATCTTTAGCATTCAGAAACCACATCCTTTGACCCCAGATAAATCCCACATCATCATCTGTTACTGCTTCATTAAGACGTAGATTAAGATTTTTGATTGATGTGAGTTCATCCTGATCATCTTCAGCCTCGGGTTCTGAATCTTCTTCAGATTCTTTCTCTTCTTTTAACCGTTTTTCATCCACATGATCTTTCTCTACAGTGGAACGATGCCTTTTTTTACTGCTTGGAACCGTGGCTCTTGCAGTACTAGCCTTTCGTCAATTTTTTTTAATTCCCATGCACTCAAGGTTTGTGTTGTTGGGATATCTCAAGGTGTATGCCTCAGGCACACCTTATGTTTCTATGTGTGAGTGCTAGAGGCACAGTTAGGTGCCCACAAGCACAGTTAGGTGGTGGAGAGCCACATAGGATGATTGAGAGAATCTAGGAGTAGATTGAGGAGATGATTGTGGAGCTCTAAAGTCATCAGTGATGTCAGTGAGCATGTATGAGGTGCCTACTTAAGGACCTCACTCTTTTTCATTCTACAAGCAAGTAATGCAAGTATTCTGAGTTTGTGTCCACTCTTTTTCCTTTCAGTTTACCAACATGGTATCAGAGCCCTTTGATCCCCCTTGAGCCCATTTTTTGCCACATCATCATCTTCTTCTTCATCTTCTTGGAGAACCAAGCTCTCAAAGATTGCAAGGGGTATACTTGCTCTTCTGGACTTTTACAGCATAAACAGTGTCATTGCCTTTCCTGAGCTCCATATGCCTTTCTTCTTCTTCACCATCTCTCCCTCTTCTTCCCAAAGTTTGCTTAAGCTTGTTCTCCTCTGGTTCTCAGCCATTTCCCACGTCCTTCCTGATGGAGATCCACCTTGAAGGGGCGAACCTCTGGCTGAGAGGAATCAAAGAAAACCGCGCCCGTTTCATCGCCATTACACGATTTTCGTCGATTCTTCCTTCTGCGTTTTCTCTCAGCACACCTTATCTTCCTCTAATTCCTTTCAGGGGTAGATTCTCCATGCCTTGGGCTATCCTGTGCTGAAATCTGAGCAGCAATGGTTGCTTATTCAAGCTGAAAATAGAGAAAAACTAGTCCATGTTGGAAAGGCAAGCTATGGAGTTCTGACGCCTTTTTGCGCCTCTTCTTCCCAGAGGATCTTCTGTGGTATAACAGCTCTCTTTTGCCTTAAAAACCCCCTTTTCCTTTGCTTTGAAGAGTGAGCTACAAGCCCTCCAAGTTCAGCCTTTTAGTTTTGACAGTTTTGGACAAGCTTTTGAAGATGATGCTACATAAAATGCTACTCTAGCATTTCTGGTTTTTTGAATCTTTCAATCACTTCAGTACAAGTGTGGATTCAGTTTTGTTTTGAATTGCTAGACCTAGTTTTGCTTGGAAAGTATTCATTTTAGCCACTTCTATGAAGCATGTAAGCAGAAGCATCATTGATTGAATATTGGTCACTAGTCTTTGCTACATCAAGTGCTCATATTTTGGAAGTCTTTCAGTTATTTTTTGCCTTGTAAGAGAGATAGACACTGCCCAATATTTGGATTAGACCCTCTCATGGCTACCCTATTGAATCTAGAGAAGTTCAATGGAAAGGGCTTCCACACATGGCAGATGAAGGTGAAATTTGCATTGATGAGGGAGAACTTATGGGGACTTGTCAAACCGACTCCTACCGCTTCTTCTACGGCCTCCAATGCTGGAGAATCCTCAACTCTGACACGACCAGCAAGGGATCCAGCTAGAGAAGAAAAAGCATACGGTATCATTGCTCTTGCTTTAGGAGATGATTATATTCACCATATCTCTAACTTGGAGTCTCCTTCAGAAGCTTGGCAGAAGCATGACATGATTTTTGGTGCTATCTCTCACATCTCTAAACTATCACTTAAAATCTCCTTCTTTGAATTGAAGATGGCTAGTGGTACTACTTTAGCAGCTCATGTCAACTATATGCGGAGTCTTATGACTCAATTAGCTTCTATCAACTCTCCTATTACTCCAGATGATGCTATGGCAGTGTTACTTAAGAGTATGCCTGAAGATTATGATCACATAGTCACCACTTTGAAAAATCTTCCTAATTCTAATCTTGAAGGTATTATCTCTGCTCTCCAAGAAGAAGAAAGGCATATGGAGCTTAGGAAAGGCAATGACACTGTTTATGCTGTAAAAGTCTAGAAGAGCAAGTATACCCCTTGCAATCACTGTGGAAAGACAAATCACCTTTCAAAAGACTGCTTCAAAATTAATCCATGCAAGCACTGTGGCAAGAACAACCATAATGAGAAGTTTTGCAGAGCCAAAGCAAAGACAGAAAATGCAAATCTACTTTCAGTTGATAAGCCTCCACAAGATGAGGCATCCTTTGAAGATTATGCATTTTAAATCATCTCTATGTATGCTCCAGATCTCTCTTTTTATGTCAAGGTACTCAGCCTGGATAGTCCTCCAAAATGAATGAAAATAAACTATTGTGTTTTGTGTGTTTTGTAAACACCTGTGGTCACCTTATGATGTAGGCCATGTGTATGTTTTGCTCCATGGTACCTCCTGCAGACATTGTGTGCATGTACATGCAGGGGAGATAACCATTGGAAGGTCTTTTTGTATCCCTTTTGTTTACCTTACACCCAAGGGAACCCTTGCTAGCATGAGAACCTAGCCATAGATTTATCCTTGACCACCATGTATCCTTGACATAGCCTGAGGCATTCCCTTGAGGGGGGGTTTGTTGGGATATCTCAAGGTGTATGCCTCAGGCACACCTTATGTTTCTATGTGTGAGTGCTAGAGGCACAGTTAGGTGCCCACAAGCACACTTAGGTGGTGGAGAGCCACATAGGATGATTGAGAGAATCTAGGAGCAGATTGAGGAGATGATTGTGGAGCTCTGAAGTCATCAGTGATGTCAGTGAGCATGTATGAGGTGCCTACTTAAGGACCTCACTCTTCTTCATTCTACAAGCAAGTAATGCAAGTATTCTGAGTTTGTGTCCACTCTTTCCTTTCCTTTCAGTTTACCAACATGTGTTTCATCATCCTTAGTGACATCCACCATTTCTTGCTCTAGAAGTTTGCGCTCATGTTCTACACGTTTGTGACAGTGTGCATGTTCTTCTTGCCCCTGCATTGAAGTCTGAGCTTGATCTCCTTCATGTGAAGATCCTTGAATCTGAGGAGCATATTGTGCATCTTGAAAGTACTCAAACATTATCTTTGCATGCATCCTTTTTGCCACCACACTAGGAAATTGCTCCCAAGTATATGCAAGAGCCTCCAATGCACTTTGCAGCTCTGGAAACTTTGATGGTTGAGGAGGAGGCATCACAAAGTTCTTTGAGTCTCTCCTTGACACAACAAAATGAAGACCGCCAACTTCAAGATCTGAAATCTTTGTGAAAATGTCCATAAAAGTCTCTTTTGGCTCTATCATTATGCCTACTACAAGGCTTGAAGTCATATCTTTTTTGAAGAATGTAGCATCCCATGGATCTTCAACATCATTGAACTCCGTTTTTGACATAAGTAGAAAGAGTCTCTTTTCCTTTTGATGAAGAAACCAAGCTCTTCTGCCCATGTGATATGAGTGTGATATCGAGTCCACATACCAAAGCCATTAGGGCTATATTCCTTTCCTTTCAAATTCAAAGTGACATCAGAGACCCATGCTCTAATCTCAGAGTCATTTAGGATAGCCCCCACATTAGTTGATTGCTCCATAATCCTACAAGAAAAGATAATGAAGAATTTAGATACATACAAGTAAAGTACAATATACAACGCTTGATACAATAAATGTGGGAAATAGCCCAAAAGGCTTTACAAGGCTTCATATGGCAATAAATGTGACCAATAGCAGAGAGGGCTTTACAAAGTATTCTATAGCAATAAATGTGGGAAATAGCCTAGAAGGCTTTACAAGGCTTAAATATTTGTACAAATGTAAGAAAATTAGCCAATAAAGCTTTACAATGAAATAAAATGTCCTCTAGTGATAAAGCTTCAATCTTCATGAAGACATGTAATCTATCCATCCATTGATTTGCCCTCTAGTGATAAAGCTTCAATCTTCGTGATGACATGTAATCTGTTCATCCATTGATATCTGTGCACTGATACCCAACTGATGTAATCTACCCACTAAAAACTGTTCCACTGATATCCACTTATGCAACCCACTGATACTCATTAAATAGTAAATGGTCAGGATGGTCGAGTTTATTACAAGGCGCTTCATATGGCAATAAATGTAAAAAATAGCCTAGAAGGCTTTACAAGGTTTTTTATGACAATAAATGAGCTTAAATATTTATACAAATGCAATAAAAATAACCAATAATCATCAAGCTCCAATATGCCCCATGACATGTAATCTGTCCACTGATATCTGCTATTTGCTCATGCAATCTGCCCACCGATAAACTTCTTGGTAAATGGTAAAAGGTCTTATTTAATAGCATGTTATGAGTGTTAAACCGCATGTGAGCGAAGGGACTGACAACGATTAGGAACTAGTTAGAAAAATTTGAGCATGGCTTCGATTGGCAACTTGGAGAATTGTCTCTCCTCAAGGCAATCTAATCTATGCTAAACTATGCTAAACCAACCGTCGAAGCGAAGAAAAGCAATAAATAATTTCTTTTTTTGTGTTCATTTTAATGTACTGGGGTTTAAGAGGCTTAAATATGCAAAAGAAGG
This sequence comes from Dipteris shenzhenensis, assembly GCF_047967505.1. Classification (NCBI taxonomy): domain Eukaryota; kingdom Viridiplantae; phylum Streptophyta; class Polypodiopsida; order Gleicheniales; family Dipteridaceae; genus Dipteris; species Dipteris shenzhenensis. The sequence goes on from NC_141615.1 coordinate 55,224,170, forward strand.
GGTTTTGATGTAGAGGCTAAACCTGCATGTGAGAGAAATGAAGAACAAGTATCTAAAGAAAAGTTAACATTTTTCAATTTAAAAGATGAATATATATAAAAATATTATCTCACCTTCAAAACAAACCATAAATTCACTCTTTTATAATTTTTTAAAAGTATAATATAAAACATGTAAATATATAAAACTCTCTCTTTCCTCTGAACTTTCTCTCTCTCTCTCTCTCTCTCTCTCTCTCTCTCTCTCTCTCTCGACTCCTAATTCTCTCTATAGCCATAGTCAAGACACCTCATTCTCTCTCTTAATCTCTCTCTCTCTCTCTGACAACTCTTATTTGTTTCCCTCTCTGTCCTCATCCCACTCATTCTCTCTCTTAGTTTATCTCAAGTCTCTCTTTCTCTCCCTCCCATGGCGGCTAGGATTTATCATTCTCTCTCTTCATCTCTCTCTCTCTCCCTAGGATTTGTAATTATTTCTCTCTCTCTCTCTCTCTCCACCTCTCTCCTCTCTCTCTAGAGATGTATTATTCTCTCTCTCTCTCTCTCCTCTTCTCTCTCTCTCCCTCTCTCTCTCTCTCTCTCTCTATCTATACAAGCAACACATCTATACAAGCAACACTTGCCCAGCAACAAAGTGAGCTGAGCAGTTTAGCACTCAAGTGCCAAGAACTCGAATACAAAAATGCAAATCTCGATCAGACTGTCAGAATACAGGCAGAAAAAATACAGCAGCTACAACACATGGTGGATGAGAAGTCAGAAAGCAAAAGCATGCAAATACCAATAACACAATCAGCCAGCTGGGCTAACGCAGTAAAGAATGGTGTTACAAACAATGATGAAGCCAAGCTGAAGTACAACAATATGGACATACTTGGTGAAGAAGGACCTGATGTAAACGAACGCCGAGAGTGTGAAAAGCGTGCACAAAATATAGTAATACGTGGAATCCCAGAGCAAGAGACTGAATCGCCACTATCACTAGCCAAAAATATTACAGAATTCTTTGCTGATCATTTTGCTATGCAAGAAGTAACAGTTTTTGGAGCACATAGGGTTGGCAAGAAAAAGGAAGAGAAAGACTACCACCGTGCAATTGTATGCACATTGATGGATGCAAGGAAAAGAACAATTATACTAGACAGCAGCAGGATCTACTTAAGAGGAACATCTTACTTTATCACTGAAGATAGAACGCCCAAGCAACAAGCAGAAAGACGCCAGTCCTACGAAGCACGCAAGAAGAGACAAGAGGCAAAAGAGGACACCACCCTCTAGGGACACGCGGCTCATGGGACCCAGAAAGAACTCAAAGTAATGTTTTGGAACTGCAGAGGTTTCCCCTGGCAGAAGGGAGCAGGGCTTAATGATGTGCTTGAGGATGCAGATGTAGTCTTTCTTGCAGAGACATGGGAGAGGGATACGCATAGACTACCTCCAATCAATGGATACATAATACATTCGATATGCCAAACACACACTGGTACAAGAGGGCAAGGAGGAGTTGCATGCTTATACAAAGAACACTTACAAGATAGTATTAGCATATGCAAAGATGACCCTTACAAACGATTCATCTGGATCATGGTGAAAGCAGAGCCCCTACCATTTTTCATAGTTGGATGCTACATACCGCACTCGGGGTCAACATACTATCAACGATATGATAGAGATGCATCAGATCCATACGGAGACTTATGCTCAGATTTGGTGGAATTTAATTCCAAGGGGAGAGTATTGATTCTAGGAGACATGAATGCACGCATTGGGGACACCCAGTTTCAGTCACTTACAGGACATGAATATGACAAAGATAAAGAAATTGAGATAGACCCCAAGTGGCAGAGATACTCGGAGGACAAGGAAGTAAATGCACATGGAGAGGCATTGACAAGCCTAGTGAATGGGCTTAATATGATAGTGCTGAATGGATCAGGCCTCTTTCCACATACAAAAGTTCCAACATGTTTCCCAGCTAGTGGAGGGTCAAGTGTGATAGACTACACCTTAATTTCACTAGATGCAGTACATTTGGTACATGATTATATAATTGGCCCAAAATATCCAGAATCAGATCATACCCCCCTTTATCTCAAAATGCACATACCTCATTCGGCAGAAACTACAGCCCAGGCAGCAAAGAATTGGTCTTTTCGGATGGACATAGACAAGAGGGAGGAGTATGCTGACACCACTGATGCTCTTATTAAGAATGTTTGCAGGCTGAACTGGAGTGAAATGAAACAGGCTTTACTCTCAGCTGCACATACAGTCATGGGACAGAAAAAGATCAAGAGAGTAAGCACAAAGGGTTTACCACAAAACAAATGGTTTGATGGTGAATGCATAAAAGTCAGGCTGAAAATTAAACAGATGCCAAATGACTTGCAACGTAAAGAGGCTGAAAAGCACTTCCATGCACTTACTCGGAGAAAAAAGAGGAAATATCAGTTAGACAAAGAGTGGCAAGATGCCATTGATTTTGCTAAGAACCCGAGAGGAACATGGAGACAAACTAAAGGGAGATCAAAAGAAATCATGGGAGACTTCACAGATGAGGAAATGCTTCAATATGCCAAGCAACTTTACACCCATCCACATGCCTTACCTATATTCACAGACATAGCTCACTACAATAGCCCACATATTTTCTCTTTGGACGATGTGAATGAGGGCTTGAAGAAAATGGCCAATGGAAAAGCAGATGATACATTACATATAAAGGCTGAGCTACTAAAATGGACAGGGGACTACACACGAATATGCCTAGTCTCTTTGCTTAATGATGCAATTGCCAATGGCTTCCCCCCAGAGTGGCAAGAAAATTGGATAAAACCAATATATAAAGGTGGAGATCGTAACCAGCTTTCCAATTATAGAACCATCATGGTGGGATCCACCATGGCCAAGCTCTTTGGCACAATCATTGAGACAGAACTTAGTATATGGGCAGAACTAAATGGTAAGAGGGCCATCGGACAAGCTGGTTTTCGAAGAAACCATAGCACTGTGGATCACTTGGTCACACTACGGGTTCTAATGGAAGAGAGCCGGTTGCAAGGAAAGCCTCTCTATTGTTGCTTCATAGATTTCAAGAAGGCATTTGACACAGTGCCTAGAAACAAGTTGGGGGAAAGAATGGACCAATTAAGAGTGCCAAACCACTTAAAAACAGCAGTTTTCAGATTGTATGAGAGGGTAACTTGCCAACTCAAAGGCAGAAACGGATTGTCAAATACATTCCACAGTAATATGGGGGTTAAACAGGGTTGCCCTTTGTCACCAACATTATTTGGACTATGTATTGACAGATTGGAGGAGTTGGTCAAAGAAATGATGCAAGAGCAGCAGCTAGAGGGCCCTGAAATATGTGCATACACCGTACTACTGTTGTTATATGCAGATGATGTTGTCTTTTTCTCATACACAGCAGAAAGTATGCAGAGGATGATGCCCATTCTACACAAGCTCTGTGCAGAGAGTGGACTCATGGTAAATGCCACCAAAACTAAAATGATGATAGTAAAAACAAAGCAGCCTGCAAACACCCCAAGTATTATGTTCAATGAGCAGGAAATTGAGAGGGTAAACACATTCAAATACTTGGGAATAGATGTGCCAGCAAATCATAGATGGAATGATTGTGTCCATAGAAGGATAGATGCTGGGTGGGGAAAGTATTATCATTTTGAAAATGACTGCAGAAATAGTGACACTAAGAGATGGAGCATCAAACGGATTCTATTTGATGCATATGTGGTGCAAGCAGTGCTATATGCAGTAGAAGTATGGGGAGGAAGCATCTCAGCATCAAAATGGAATGATATTGAAAAAATACAGAAATCATTTCTAAGACGGCATCTAGGAGTCAAAATTACTACACCGTACTCAATCATGCTTATTGAGACTGGTACAAGGCCCATTGAACTGAGAGCACTACGAAGGGTTTTCAAATATGTGAAGAAGGTCAAGAACATGGGGTGGCAGAGATTACCAATGAAAGCATGGGAAGCAAGTAAAAGGCCTCAAAAGACAAACAAAAGCAAGATGTTATCATCTGGTTGGTGGCAAGACATTCAAAGATGGTTCCAAAGATGGAGAGTAACATCCTACCTTGAGATGTCATCCGGGGAAATGGATGAGAAGGCATTTCATAAAGCTTTGTTGGGAATATTGCAACAAAAATGGCAATCAGCTGAGAAAAGGGCTAAGTATGAGTACTATTGTACACATATCAATCCCATTTATTGGGACACCTACTCCAAGGAGGAAGATAATGCACAAAAGTACATAACTATACCCATACCTGCAAATGCAAGAAGAAGTATTGCACTCATCCGCACCCGATCACACACTTTGGAGGTAGAGAAAGGTGCTTGGGGAGATGTCTCAAGGGAACAAAGATTTTGCAAGTTATGTGACCAAGAACAAGTAGAGACAGAGGCACATGTCCTCCTTACATGCCCACGATATGCATGCATAAGGAGGGACTTTAACAACATTACAAAGGAACACGACACCCTCGCAAGCTTGCTTTCACATACCCATATAGCCACTCTGGGCAATTTTATTGCCAAGATTCTTCAATATCGGGAATGTTGTATTACTCAATGTATTTCAGAATAGTTGTTTTCCTACCCCTTCCATAAAAGAAGGGAGACACTTGTATTGTAATTTTCATGGGTCCCATGGGTCGGTTTCTCGGCCCCCAGAGGACGGTAATACATTCTTCTTCTTCTTCTTCTCTCTCTCTCTCTCTCTTAGCCTCTCTACCTCCCTACCTCTATCCTCTTGGCTGCTAGGATTTGTCATTCTTTCCCTCTCTATGTCTCTCTCTCTCTCTGAATTCTCTCTCTTAATCTCTCCCTGCCTTCCTCCCTCCCTCCCTCCCTCTCTCCCTTTCTCTCTCTCCTCTATCCCTCTTCTCACTCTTAATCTCTCTTTCTCTCCCTCCCCTCTTCTCTCTCATTTCTCATTCTCTCTCTCTCTCTCTCTCCCTCCCTCCCTCCCTCCCTTGGCGGCCACGGCTATGAGAAGTTTTATTCTCTCTCTCTCTCTCTCTCTCTACCTCCCTCTCTTGGCAGCCACGGCCGCTAGAAGTTTCATTCTCTCTCCCTCTCTCTCTTTATCTCTCTCTCCCTCTCTCTCTCCCTAAGTCTCCCTCCTCTCTTCTCTCTCATTTCTCTCTCTCTCTCTCTCTCTCTCTCTCTCTCTCTCTCTCTCTCTCTCTCTCTCTCTCCCTCCCTCCCTACTCTCTCCCTCCCTCATGCGGCCACGGCTGCCAGAAGTTTCATTCCCTCTCTCTCCCTCTCTCTCTTTCTCTCTCTCTCCCTCTCTCTCCCTCTCTCTCTTTCTCTCTCCCTAAGTCTCCCTCCTCTCTTCTCTCTCTCTCTCTCCCTCTCCCTCCCTACTCTCTCCCTCCCTCTAGCAGCCACAGCCGCCAGGAGACCCTCTTCTCTCTCTTAATCTCTCTCTCCCTCTCTCCGCTCTCTCTTTCTTTCCCTCCCTACTCTTCTCTGTCATTTAAGGAGCCCCTTTTCTCTCTTTGAATCTCTTGTCTCTCTCCCTCTCTCTCTTTCTCTCCCTCCCTACTCTTCTCTCTCATTTCTCATTCTCTCTCTCCCTTTGGCGGCCACGGCTATGAAGAGCCCCTCTTCTCTCTCTTAATTTCTCTCTTTCCCTCTCTCCTCTCTGCCATGTTTCATTCTCTTAAACTTCTCTCTCTCTCCCTCTCTCTCCCTCTCTCTCTTTCTCTCTCTCTCCCTCTCTCTCCCTCTCTCTCTTTCTCTCTCTCTCCCTTTCTCTCTCCCTCTCTCTCTCTCCCACTCTCTCCCTACTCTCTCCCTCCCTCTAGCAGCCACGGCGGCCAGGAGACCCTCTTCTCTCTCTTAATCTCTCTCTCCCTCTCTCCTCTCTCTCTTTCTTTCCCTCCCTACTCTTCTCTCTCATTTAAGGAGCCCCTCTTCTCTCTGAATCTCTCTCTCTCTCTCTCTCCCTCTCTCCTCTCTCTCTTTCTCTCCCTCCCTACTCCTCTCTCATTTCTCATTCTCTCTCTCATTTCTGATTCTCTCTCTCCCTGGCGGCCACGGCCGCCAAGAGCCCCTCTTCTCTCTCTTAATTTCTCTCTTTCCCTCTCTCCTCTCTCTTTCTCTCCCTCCCTATTCTCTCTCATTTCTTAAATTTACAAACTCAAATTTAAATAAGAAACTAATTGAAATAGAACTCAAAAACTCAAATAAGAAACTAATTTAAAAAGAATTGTAATGCCTACTAAAAAAACCCCCTCCTCTAGCTGCCACAGTCGCCAAGAGTTTTCATTCTCTCTCTCTCTCCCTCTGCCCCTCTTCTCTCTCTTAATCTCTCTCTCTCTTTTTCTCTTTCTCTCCCTCTCTCACTCTCTCTCTCTCTCTCTCTCTCTCTCTCTCTCTCTCACTCTCTCACTCTCTCTCTCTCTCTCTCTCTCTCTCTCTTTCTCTCTCTCTCTCTCCTACTTTCTCTCCCTCCTTTCTTTTCTCTCTTAATCTCCTGCTGTCTCTCTCACACACTCTCTCTCTCTCCTCTCTCTCTCTAGCTCTCTCTTTCTCTCTATCTCTCTTTTCAAATTTAGAACACAAATTTCAATAAGAAATTAATTGAAATAGAACTCAAAAACTTTAACAAGAAACTAATTGAAAAAGAATTGTAAGTAAAGAAAAAGAATTACAAGATGAATTTTAGAATTGTGAGTAAAGAAAAAGAATCGCAAGTACCTGGAAAAAGTGAAAAAAGTAAGGCTCTGCTTATCCTTTCTCTTCCACTCTTGGTTGCTTCAATGAAATGAGGAGAGAATGAGAATGAATGAATGGAAAGAAGAGTATATATAAGAAAGCCTAGCCCACTCCTCCCACTCACGAATAAATTTGAATTTTTAAAAAAGAGGGAAATTTGATTTCATTCCTCTAGATAAATTTGAATTCAAATTTGTGTTCAACATTCTTCTTGATACTTTTTTCTCGTACATCCCTTTTGAATTCAAATTTGTGTTCAACATTCTTCTTGATACTTTCTTCTCGTAAGTCCCTCTTCATTCTTCTCGTAAGTCAAATCTTATTTGTCGCTCTTGCTTGTGATAGTTCTACTCTTAGTTGTAAGAATTCAACCTCTCTCCCTCTACTCTTCTCCTCTTCTCTATGTAGTCGGCTCTCTCTCTCTCTAATGGAGCTCCCTCTCTATGCGATGGAGCTCCCTCTCTAGTCGCATATCTCTCTCTCTCTAGTCGCATACCTTCCCAACCTTCCTCTAGTCGCGTACCTTCCTCTCTCCCTCAAGTCTTCTCATCTCTCCTCTCTCTCTAGTCGCTTACCTTCCCCTCTCCCTAAAGTCTTCTCATCTCTCTTCTCTCTCTACTAGTGTTTCCCTCTCCATCACGTCGTCTCACCCCTCTCCCTCCCTCACTCCTCTCCCTCCCTTACTCCTCTAACTCTCCTCTCATCCCTGGGGGCCGTGGCCCCTAGGAGTCCTCTCTCTCTCTCTCTTCCTTCTCTCTCTCTCCTCCCCTCCCCCCTCTCTCTCTCTCTCTCCCCCTCCCCTCCCTCCCCTCACTCCTCTCTCTCTCTCTCCCCTCCCTTTTCCTCACTCCTCTCACCCTGGGGCCATGGCCGCCAGGACCCCCCTCTCTCTCTCTCTCTCCCTCCCCTCCCTCTCCTCACTCCTCTCACCCCCTCTCTCTCTCTCTCTCTCTCTCCCTCCCCTCCCTCTCACCCTGGTGGCCGCGGCTGCCAGGACCCCCCCTCTCTCTCTCTCCCTCCCCTCCCTCTCACCCGGGGGCCGCGGACTCCCCCCTCTCTCTCTCTCTCTCCCTCCCCTCCCTCTCACCTCCCCTCCCTCTCACTCGGGGGCCGCGGCCGCCAGGACCCCCCCCCCTCTCTCTCTCTCTCTCTCCCTCCCCTCCCTCTCACCCTGGCAGCCGCGACCGCCAGGACCCCCCCCTCTCTCTCTCTCTCTCTCTCTCCCTCCCCTCCCTCCTCTCTCTCTCTCTCCCTCCCCTCCCTCCTCTCTCTCTCCCTCCTCTCTCTCTCACCCTGGTGGCCGCGGCCGCCAGGACCCCCCCTCTCTCTCTCTCTCTCTCCCTCCCCTCCCTCCTCTCTCATTCTCTCTCTCGTTCCCCTCCCTGGGGGCCGTGGTCGCCACGACCCCCTCTCTCACCCTCCCGCCGCCCCCTCACCCTCCCGTTGCCCTCGCCCTACCCCCGCCGCCCCCCCTCCCATCTCCTGTTGCCCCCTACCCACCCCGCCTCCTTCCTCTCTCTCACTCCCTCCCCTCCCTGCCCTCCCTCTCGCCTCCCCCTGACGGCCGCGACCGCCAGGACCCCCTACCCCTCGCCCCACCCTCCCATCCCTCTCGTCTCCCCTCACCCTCTCGCCGCCCCCCCTCCCCGCTCCCCCTACCCCCGCCGCCCCCCCTCCCGTCTCCTGCCACCCCCTACCCACCCCACCTCCCTCCTCTCTCTCACTCCCTCCCCTCCCTGCCCTCCCTCTTGCCTCCCCCTGGAGGCCGCGGCCGCCAGGACTCCCTCCCGCCTCTCGCCTCTCCCACCCTCCTACCTCTTGCCTCCCCCTACCCCACCGCCCTCGCTCCCCCTACCCCGCCGCCCCCTATCCCTGCTCCCTCCCCTCCCTCCTCTCTCTCCCCTACCTCCCCTCCCCCTGGCAACCGCAGCTGCCAGTACCCCCTACCCCCCCTCCCCTCCCTCCCCTCCCTCTCGCCTCCCCCTGGCGGCCGCGGCCGCTAAATCCCTCCCTCCTGGTGGCCGCGGCCGCCAGTACCCCCTACCCCCCCTCCCCTCCCTCCCCTCCCTCTCGCCTGCCCCTGGTGGCCGCGATCGCCAAGATCCCCCCCTCCTGCCTCTCGCCTCCCCCCCTCCCGCCTCTCGCCTCCCCCTACCCTGCCGCCCCCGCTCCCCCCTACCCCCTCCTGCCTCTCGCCTCCCCCTATGCCCCCGCTCCCTACCTCGCCTCTCTCTAACCTCGCTCCCTACGCCACCCCCTACCTCGCCTCCCCCCCCTCCCTACCCCCGGTCCTCCCTCTCCCCCCTACCCTGCTCCTCCCTCCAGCCTCCCCGGCTCGCTGCCCCTTACCGGGCCTCCGCCCCCTCCCTACCCCCACTCCCTCCAGCCTCCCCCTACCCCCGCTCGCCGCCCCCTACCCCGCCTCCCCCCCTCCCTACCTCCGCTCCTCCCTCCCTCTTCCTCCCTCCCTCCCTCCCTCTCTCCCTCCCTCCCTCCCCTCTTCGTCGCTCCTCCCTCCCTCCTTCACTCCTCCCTCCCTCCTTTCCTCCCTCTCATCCCCCTCCACTTCCCTCTTCCTCCTGGAGGCCGTGGCCTCCAAGGCTTCTCTCCTTCTCTCTAAACTTTCTCTCTCTCTAGTTCCTCTCTCTCTTTCTTTCTTTCTCTCTCTTCAAATTTAAAAAAAAAAATCTAGATAAAGAATTAATCAAAAAAATTTACAAGTACTTGGAAAAAGTTTGTAAGTTTGCTCTTTCTTGCTTTCTTGCTTTTCCTTCCTTGCTTGAAACATTTCCTGATTTTCAGGAACTTATTGCTCTCTTGCTGAGTGAAGAGCAAAGGAATGGTGGTTCAGCCACCTCAACTTCTCAAGAGACTGCTTTCTACTCGAATACAGGTAGAGGCAGGGGTAGAGGAAGAGGCCGTTCTGGTGGCCGTGCAGGAAATCAGAACCAATAGCAACAACAGGAAAACCAGTCCTATGGAGGAGGACGTGGTAGTTCTAGAGGCAGGGGGAGCCAAAGAGGCCGTGGTTCATGGCAAAGGAACCAGCAAGTAAATAGCAGCACAGAATGCTATTATTGTGGAAAGCCTGGACACAAGGAGAATACATGCTATAAAAAACAGAATGACATCAAAAGTGGGAAGTTGCAGCAAAGCAACTATGCATCATCAAGTGGGCATGGTGACGACAGAAATGAGCACCTTTTTGTGATGCAGCATATGGTTAACTCCATGTCAGGAGATGCTGCAGCTTGCAATGATGTTTGGTATGTTGATTCAGGTGCCTCTAACCACATGACCAGTCATGGTGAGTGGTTTCATGATGTCAGAAATTTGGATAAGCCAGGTTATGTTGAAACAAGTGATGATACTGCGCACCCAATTACGCAGGTTGGTAAAGTGCCATTGGCTATGCAGGATGGCAAAACAAAGTACTTGGCAGATGTACTTCATGTTCCAAAAATCACTAAGAACCTGGTTTCAGTTGGCCAGATGGTTGAGCAAGGTCTGCAGGTTAGATTTAACCCTGATGGATGCTTCGTTGAGGACTTGAAAAATAAGTGCCGCTTGGTTGCGAAAGGCAACAAAAATGGCAGAATGTTCACCTTGGATGTTGATATGCCTGAGGTGAAAGCTGCTATGTTTGCGCATGGAAGAGGTGTCATTGCAGATATTGAGATATGGCACAAGCGCATTGGGCACGTGAATATACAAAGGCTGAAATCTATGCAAACGAAAAACATTGTTGCAGGTTTGCCTAAATTCAGAGTTGAGGGAATGCAAAAGGTATGTGAAGCATGCCAAATGGGTAAGCAGGCCAGACATGCATTTCCCAAAAATGCTAAGGTGAGCAGAAGACCTTTGGAAGTGATCCATTCAGATGTTTGGACAACCAAAGCTGCTTCTATTGGTGGATGCCATTATTATGTGACGTTTATTGATGACTACACTAGGAAGGTGTGGATTTATTTTATGAAGCACAAAAGTGAAGTGTTCAGCCATTTCAAGGCTTTTAAGGCCATGGTTGAAAAAGAGAAAGGTGTGCATATTAAAGTGCTAAGATCTGATGGAGGGGGAGAGTACTTTTCAGAAGAATTTTGTGAATATCTGAAAGAACAGGGAATTCAAAGGAAGTACTCATGCAGGTCTACCCCTCAGCAGAATGGGGTTGCAGAAAGGAAGAACAGGCATATTGCAGAAGTAGGACGGGCGATCCTAAATGAGAAAAACATGCCTGATTATTTTTGGGCTGAAGCAGTAGCAACTGCTGTTTATATTATGAACAGAACCCCCACTGCAGCTGTCCATGGCATGACGCCTGAAGAAATGTATACAGGCCAAAAACCAGATATTTCTCACTTGAAGGTATTTGGTTGCATAGCTTATGTTCATGTTCCTGATGAGAAGAGAACAAAGCTGGATCCAAAGGCAGAAAAATGCATCTTTATTGGATATGCTCAGCACCAGAAAGGGTATCGCTGTTATAACCCTTCCACCCGCAAAATGCAAGTGAGCAGAGATGTTGTTTTTGATGAAATGAGCAGCTGGTATGCACCAACTATTATGGTAGGAGATGCAGATGCAGGAAATGGGAATGCTGCAATAAATGCAGAGCAGCAATCTCAAGCCTTGAGTGGACCCAGAGAGTCCTCTACTAGTGGATCTAATGCATGGACAGGGAGATTGAGATCTAGTGAATCGTCACATGGCAGTCCTGATAGTGCTGTGCAGGTATCACATAAGGGAAAAGAAAAAGTGGACCATGCTCCAGTATTTGATGTGTCTGCTGGTAGCTCTCATGTTGATGGAGAGTCAAGCGGCTCTGAAATGAGCCTTGATGAGGAACTTGGGATTCCTTCTGTTGTTACACCTGGTGCAAGGAAAAGCAGGAATGATTTAAAGACGCCTGCAACTGATCCAGTTGTACGGAGGTCCACTCGTATTAAGTATCCAGTTGACAGGCTGAGATATGATGGGTATACAGCACATCACTATGCTTATATGGTCAAGGTTCTACAGGAGCCAGAGCCCACATGTTTTGAGGATGCAGCAGGGCATAAAAATTGGGAAGCAGCTATGGATGAAGAGATGGCTGCCTTGGATGCAAACCACACTTGGGATTTGATGCCTTTGCCTCATGATAAGAAGGCTATTGGCTGCAAGTGGGTTTACAAAGTAAAGCACAATGCTGATGGGTCTGTTAGCAGGTACAAGGCAAGATTGGTTGCCAAAGGTTTTGCACAGACATATGGAATTGACTATGAGGAAACTTTCAGCCCAGTTGCAAGGATGGCAACTGTGAGAGCAGTAATTGCTATGGCTGCTGCAAAGGGATGGTCTTTGCATCAGATGGATGTGAAAAATGCCTTCTTGCATGGTGACTTGCAGGAAGAGGTTTATATGATGCAGCCAGAAGGTTATGAGGATAATGCACACCCCGATTTTGTATGCAGGTTGCGCAAAGCCTTGTATGGCTTAAAACAGGCGCCGAGGGCATGGTCAGACAAGATAGGGCAATATCTTGTCACTATTGGATTTCAGATTTCCAATTCAGATTTTTCACTTTATGTGAAAAGAACAAACAGAGGGATTGTGCTTATAGTCATCTATGTTGATGACTTGATTATTACAGGTGATAGTGATGCAGACATTAATGAAGTGAAGCTGCTGTTGAAGCAGAAATTTGAGATGAAGGATTTGGGAGAGCTGCGTTACTTCTTGGGCATTGAGGTTATTAGATCCCCGAGTGGGATATGGCTGTTGCAAAGGCAATACGGTTTGGACATGCTGTCCAAATATGGGATGACAGGCTGTAAGCCTATTTCTGTTCCATTGGAGCAGAATGTGAAGCTCAATGCAGAAACAGGTGAGCTTCTTGAAGATATTACTATGTACAGGCGCATAGTAGGTAGCTTGATTTACATGACTATAACCAAACCATTGAGCTATGCTGTGGGGCTGGTGAGTCAGTTTATGCAGGCACCGAGGAAGCCACATTTGGATGCGGCTAGGCGCATACTGCGGTATGTGAAGTCCACATTGCATTATGGACTGTTTTATGAAGCTGGGTGTGCATTACAGGTACATGGATACACAGATGCTGACTGGGCTGGTAGTGTCTCAGACAGGAGATCTACTAGTGGTTTTATGTTTTCCCTTGGGAGTGGTGCCATCAGTTGGAGCAGCAAGAAGCAGCCAACAGTTGCCTTGTCGAGCACAGAGGCTGAGTACAGGGGTGCAGCAATGGCTGCATGTGAGGTAGCTTGGTTACGGAAGCTACTTGCAGATATGGGACAGTCAGTTCATGCAGCAGTTGTCATTCATTGTGACAACATTAGCAGCATCATGCTTGCTAATAACCCAGTTTATCATGCTAGAACGAAGCACATTGAGGTGCATTATCACTTTGTGAGAGAGAAGGTTCTAGCTGGTGAGATTGATCTTGTCTATGTGAGCACTAAGGAGCAGGTGGCTGATATCTTTATGAAGGCATTGGGTACCGAGAAGCTTCGCAGATTTAGGAGCTTGCTTGGTGTACGTGAGATGGATTTGAGCTTGAGGGGGAGTGTTGAGATATCAAGCTCTATCCCCGACATATCTCCTGGATGACTATCATTTATGTCACCGCCTATGTTAGTTGTACTCGTGGTGTAGTTAGACTACCACGTATGTTTTTGGTTTGGGTTCACATATGAACCACGTATTCTAGGTTTTGACATATAGGGTATTTCCCTCTTCTATTGTATTGTTGTTGTGTGCAAAAGTGAAGAAAGGCTTCACCCTCCAACCTTGTGTCCTCTCTCTTTTGTGTGTTGTGAAGAAAGCTGAACTTGAGTCTCCTATCTCTCTCCCTCTTTCTTTACACTCCCATTTCGCAAAATCCCCATATTTCCCCAGCTCACCCTCCTCTTTTTCATCCCCTATTAACTCCCCTCACTCATTTCACTCCCTTATTATCCTACTCCCCTATTACCTCCCCCTCTCCCATTCCATTCTTCCCTCCCCACTCTCACTTCCACTTCCCATTACTCACTTGCCATTTGAAAACTATTAATATATTATTATACTATTTTTTATACTTATTATCATACACCCTATTACTTCCCCTCTCCCATTCCACTCCTCCCTCCTCACTCCCACTTCCACTTCCCATTACTCACTTGCTATACACATTTGCAAACTATTAATATATTATTATATGATTTTTTTTACTATTTGCAAACTTACATGTCACGGGCAAAATCACAGGTGTCAAAGCAATCCTATTGTGGTCATACAACAACTGTGCTTTTATTCAAGGGCGTATTTATCCTCATCAACAAGCTTATTTCAGCTTTTATTTTGACACAATACTCAAGGTATGAAGTGCATAATTTGTGCACTAGGTGTTTACTTTGTTGTATCAAAATTGTTTGCCACACACACATACATATACACATACCGAGAATTTTCTAATATTATCGCATCTACATTTCTTCGATGGGCACAAAACTTTGTAGATGCCTCAACCTAGGTCGTATTGACTTGCATACAAAGTGGTGCACCCATCCCATAAGTACTTGTTCGGATAACACACCTGCAAACGTATTTTATGATGATTGTGCATAACACTAGGAACAAAATGGTGTATAATGTGCGATCGACTATGCAAAGGATATCCAATGGACACAAGACTTTGCACATTCCTCAACCTAGGCAGTATTGACTTGTGTGCAAAGTGGCATCCCCATCCGATAAGTACTTGTTTGAAAAATACACCTAGGATCGTGTTTTTTGACGGTTCTACATGACACCAAGGCAAAAACGGTATTTAATACTCAATCTACCATGTAAAGCATATCCGATGGGCACAATACTTTGCACGTGCCTCAAAAGCGGTGGTATGGTGTTCCATGCAAAGTGGAATGCCCATTCAATAAGTACTTGGTATGATAATACACCTAAGAGCGTGTTCTTTCACGGATGTGCATAACACTAGGGGAAAACGGTGTATAATGTGTGATCCCCCATGCAAAGCATAACCGATAGACACAATACCGTGCACGCACATCAACCTAGTTGAAATTGACTTTCTTGCAAAGTGGCTCCCCCATCTGACAAGTACTTTTTAGAATATCACACCTAGGACCATGTTTTTTATTGGTTGTTGTCCATGATACTAAGGCAAAAACGTTGTTTTATGCTTATTCAACAATGCAATGCATATCCGATCATCACAATACTTTGCACACATCTCAACCTAGGTATTATTGACTTACATGCAAAGTGGCGTGCCCATCCCATAAGTACTTAGTCGAATAACACATCTAGGATCGCGTTTTTTGATGGTTGTGCATGACGCTAAGGCCAAAACGGTGTTTAATGCTTGTTCGACAATGCAAAGCATATCCAATGGGCACAATACTTTGCATGAGTCTCAACAATTGTGGTATTGCATTACATGCAAAGTGGTACACCCATCTGATAAGCCGTTGGTCAGATAACACACCTAAAAGCGTGTTTTTTTATGGTTGTGCATGACATTGAGGCACAAACAGAGTTTAATACGTGATATACCATGTAAAGTACATCCGATGGGCACAATACTTTGCACCCACCTCAACCTAGGTGTTACTGAGTTGCATGAAAAGTGGTGTGTCAGTTAGATAAGTACTTGATCCGATAACATACCTAGGACCGTGTTTTTTTACAAATGTGCTTGACAATAAGGCAAAAACGGTGTTTTATGCTTGATCGACAATGCAAAGCATATCCGATGGGCACAATACTTTGCACAAACCTTCAAATAGGTGGAATTTACTTACATTCAAAGTGGCACGCCCATCCCATAAGTGCTTGATCAAATAACATACCTAGCAGCGTGTTTTTTTACGGATGTGCATGACACTAGAGCAAAAATAGTATTTAATGCTCGATCGACCATGCAAAGGATATCCGATGGGCACAAAAAATTTCCTACGCCTCAACCTAGGTGGTATTGAAATGTTCTCAAAGAGGCACGCCCATCCGATAAGTACTTGGTCAGATAACACACCTAAGGGCATGTTTTTTTGCGGATGTGCATATTACTAGGGGAAACACGGTGTATAATGCGTGATCGGCCATGCAAAGCATATCCGATGGTCACAATACTTTGCAAGCACCTCAACCTAGTTGAAAGATACTTGAGTGCCAATTGGAGCCCCCATCTGATAAGTACTTGTTTGAATAACACACCTAGGACCGTGTTTTTTTATGGTTGTGCATTACACTAAGGCAAAAACAATGTTTTATGCTTGATACACAATGCAAAGCATCTCCGATGGGCACAATACCTTGCACACACCTTCAACTAGGTGGAATTGAATTACATACAAAGTGGCATTCCCATCGCATAAGTACTTGATCGGATAACACACCTAGCAGCGTGTTTTTTTACGGATGTGCATGACACTAAGGCAAAAATGGTATTTAATGCTCGATTGACCATGCAAAACATATATCCGATGGGCACAATACTTTTCCTATGCCTTAACATAGGTGGTATTGAAATGTTCTCAAAGAGCCACACCCATCTGATAAGTACTTGGTCAGATAACATACCTAAGGACGTGTTTTTTTGTGGATGTGCATATCACTACCGGAAAAACGTTGTATAATGCGTGATCGACCATGCAGAGCATATCCGATGGTGACAATACTTTGCACACATCGCAAACTAGTTGAAACGGACTTGCGTGCAAAGTGGAGCCCCCATCCGATAAGTACTTGTTTGATTAACACACCTAGGACCGTGTTTTTTTATGGTTGTGCATGACACTAAGGCAAAAACGGTGTTTTATGCTTGATCGACAATGCAAAGCATATCCGATGGGCACAACACTTTGCACACACCTTCAACTAGGTGGAATTGACTTATATGCAAATTGGCATTCCCATCGCATAAGTACTTGATCGGATAACACACCTGGTAGCGTGTCTTTTTACGGATGTGCATGACACTAAGGCAAAAATGGTATTTAATGCTTGATCGACCATGAAAAGCATATCCGATGGGCACAATACTTTTCCTACACCTTGACCTAGGTGGTATTGAAATGTTCTCAAAGAGGCACACCCATCCGATAAGTACTTGGTCAAATAATATACCTAAGGGCGTGTTTTTTTATGGATGTGCATATTACTACCGCAAAAACGTTGTATAATGCGTAATCGACCATGCAGAGCATATTAGATGGTGACAATACTTTGCGCGCATCTCAACCTAGTTGAAAAGGACTTGCGTGCAAAGTGGAGCCCCCATCCGATAAGTACTTGTTTGATTAACACACCTAGGACCGTGTTTTTTTATGGTTGTGCATGACACTAAGGCAAAAACGGCGTTTTATGCTTGATCGACAATGCAAAGCATATCCGATGGGCACAATACTTTGCACACACCTTCAACTAGGTGGAATTGACTTACATGCAAAGTGGCATTCCCATCATATAAGTACTTGATCGGATAATACACCTAGCAGCGTGTTTTTTTACGGATGTGCATGACACTAAGGCAAAAATGGTATTTAATGCTCGATCTACCATGCAAAGGATATCCGATGGGCACATTACTTTTTTACACCTTAACCTAGGTGGTATTGAAATGTTCTCAAAGGAGCACACCCATCCGATAAGTACATGGTCAGATAACATACCTAAGGGCATGTTTTTTTGCAGATGTGCATATATCACTACAGGAAAAACGTTGTATAATGCGTGATTGACCATGCAAGGCACATCCGATGGTGACAATACTTTGCACGCACCTCAACCTAGTTGAAAAGGACTTGCATACAAAGTGGAGCCCCCATCCGATAAGTACTTGTTTGAATAACACACCTAGGACCGTGTTTTTTTATGGTTGTGCATGACACTAAGGCAAAAACGGTGTTTTATGCTTGATCGACAATGCAAGCATATCCGATGGGCACAATAATTTTCACGTACCTTCAACTAGGTGGAGTTGACTTACATGCAAAGTGGCATTCCCACCGCATAAGTACTTGATCGGATAACACACCTAGCAACGCGTTTTTTTACGGATGTGCATGACACTAAGGCAAAAATGGTATTTAATGCTCGATCGACCATGCAAAGCATATCCGATGGGCACAATACTTTTCCTACGCCTTAACCTAGGTGGTATTGAAATGTTCTCAAGGAGGCACACCCATCCGATAAGTACTTGGTTAGATAACATACCTAAGGGCGTGTTTTTTTGCGGATGTGCATATCACTACCGGAAAAACATTGTATAATGCGTGATCGACCATGCAAAGCATATCCGATGGTGACAATACTTTGCACGCACCTCAACCTAGTTGAAAGGGACTTGCGTGCAAAGTGGATCCGCCATCCGATAAGTACTTGTTTGAATCACACACCTAGGACCGTGTTTTTTTATGGTTGTGCATGACACTAAGGCAAAAACGGTGTTTTATGCTTGATCGACAATGCAAAGCATATCCGATGGGCACAACACTTCGCACACACCTTCAACTATGTGGAATTGACTTACATGCAAAGTGGCACGCCCATCCCATAAGTGCTTGATTGGATAACATACCTAGTAGTGTGTTTTTTTACGGATGTGCATGACACTAGAGCAAATATAGTATTTAATGCTCGATCGAGCATGCAAAGGATATCCGATGGGCACAACACTTTTCCTACGCCTCAACCTAGCTGGTATTGAAATGTTCTCAAAGAGGCACACCCATCCGATAAGTACTTGGTCAGATAACACACCTAAGGGTGTGTTTTTTTGTGGATGTGCATATCACTAGGGGAAAAACGGTGTATAATGCGTGATCGGCCATGCAAAGCATATCTGATGGTCACAATACTTTGCACGCACCTCAACCTAGTTGAAAGATACTTGCGTGCAAAGTGGAGCCCCCATCTGAAAAGTACTTGTTTGAATAACACACCTAGGACCGTGTTTTTTTATGGTTGTGCATTACACTAAGGCAAAAACAATGTTTTATGCTTGATACATAATGCAAAGCATCTCCGATGGGCACAATACCTTGCACACACCTTCAAATAGGTGGAATTGAATTACATACAAAGTGGCATTCCCATCGCATAAGTACTTGATCGGATAACACACCTAGCAGCGTGTTTTTTTACGGATGTGCATGACACTAAGGCAAAAATGGTATTTCATGCTTGATCCACAATGCAAAGCATATCCGATGGGCACAACACTTTGTACACACCTTCAAATAGGTGGAATTGAATTACATGCAAAGTGGCATTCCCATCGCATAAGTACTTGATCGGATAACACACCTAGCAGTGTGTTTTTTTACGGATGTGCATGACACTAAGGCAAAAATGGTATTTAATGCTCGATCGACCATGCAAAGCATATCCGATGGGCACATTACTTTTCCTATGCCTTAACCTAGGTGGTATTGAAATGTTCTCAAAGGGGCACACCCATCCGATAAGTACTTGGTCAGATAACATACCTAAGGGCATGTTTTTTTGCGGATGTGCATATCACTACGGGAAAAACGTTGTATAATGCATGATCGACCATGCAAAGCATATCCAATGGTGACAATACTTTTCATGCACCTCAACCTTGTTGAGACGGACTTGGGTGCAAAGTGGAGCCCCCATCCGATAAGTACTTGTTTGAATAACACACCTAGGACCGTGTTTTTTTATGGTTGTGCATGACACTAAGGCAAAAACGGTGTTTTATGCTTGATCGACAATGCAAAGCATATCCGCCGCGATGGGCACAATACTTTGCACACACCTTCAACTACGTGGAATTGACTTACATGCAAAGTGGCACACCCATCCCATAAGTGCTTGATCGGATAACATACCTAGCAGCGTGTTTTTTTACGGATATGCATGACACTAGAGCAAAAATAGTATTTAATGCTCGATCGACCATGCAAAGGATATCTGATGTGCACAACACTTTTCCTATGCCTCAACCTAGGTGGTATGAAAATTTTCTCAAAGAGGCACACCCATCCGATAAGTACTTGGTCAGATAACACACCTAAGGGCGTGTTTTTTTGCGGATGTGCATATCACTAGGGGAAAAACGGTGTATAATGCGTGATCGGCCATGCAAAGCATATCTCTGTTGGTAAACTGAAAGGAAAGGAAAGAGTGGACACAAACTCAGAATACTTGCATTATGGATTGAAGAAGAGTGAGGTCCTTAAGTAGGCACCTCATACATGCTCACTGACATCACTGATGACTTCAGAGCTCCACAATCATCTCCTCAATCTGCTCCTAGATTCTCTCAATCATCCTATGTGGTTCTCCACCACCTAACTGTGCTTGTGGGCACCTAACTGTGCCTCTAGCACTCACACATAGAAACCAAGGTGTACCTGAGGCATACACCTTGAGATATCCCATCAAACCCCCCCTCAAGGGAATGCCTCAGGCTATGTCAAGGATACATCTAGTCTCATAGTTTCTCATGCCATCTCATGGTGGTCAAGGATAAATCTATGGCTAGGTTCTCATGCTAGCAAGGGTTCCCATGGGTGTAAGGTAAACAAAAGGGATACAAAAAGACATTCCAATGGTTATCTCCCCTGCATGTACATGCACACAATGTCTGCAGCAGGTACCATGGAGCAAAACATACACATGGCCTACATCATAAGGTGACCAGAGGTGTTTACAAAACACACAAAAAACACAATAGTTTATTTCATTTAGTTTGGAGGACTATCCAGGCTGAGTACTTTGACATAAAAAGAGAGATCTAGAGCATACATAGAGATGATTTAAAATGCATAATCTTCATGGGATGCCTCATCTTGTGGAGGCTCATCAACTGAAACTAGATTTGCATTTTCTGTCTTTGCTTTGGCTCTGCAAAACTTCTCATTATGGTTGTTCTTGCCACAATGCTTGCATGGATTAATTTTGAAGCAGTCCTTTGAAAGGTGATTTGTCTTTCCACAGTGATTGCAAGGGGTAAATTTGCCCTTCTGGACTTTTACAGCATAAATAGTGTCATTGCCTTTCCTGATCTCCATATGCCTTTCTTCTTCTTGGAGAGCAGAGATAATACCTTCAAGATTAGGATTAGGAAGATTTTTCAAAGTGGTAACTATGTGATCATAATCTTCAGGCATACTCTTAAGTAACACTGCCATAGCATCATCTGGAGTAATAGGAGAGTTGATAGAAGCTAATTGAGTCATAAGACTCTGCATATAGTTGACATGAGCTGCCAAAGTAGTGCCACTAACCATCTTCAATTCAAAAAAAGAGATTTTAAGTGATAATTTAGAGATGTGAGAGCTAGCACCAAAAATCATGTCAAGCTTCTGCCAAGCTTCTGAAGGAGATTCTAAGTCAGAGATATGGTGAATATAATCATCTCCTAAAGCAAGAGGAATGATACCATATGCTTTCTTCTCTCTAGCGGGATCCCTTGCCGGTGGTGTCGGAGTTGAGGATTCTCCAGCATTGGAGGCTGTAGAAGAAGCGGTTGGAGTCGGTTTGACAAGTCCCCATAGGTTCTCCCTCATCAATGCAAATTTCACCTTCATCTACCATGTGTGGAAGCCCTTTCTATTGAACTTCTCTAGATTCAATAGGGTAGCCGTGAGAGGGTCTAACCCAGATATTGGGCAGTGTCTATTTCTCTTACAAGGCAAAAAATAACTAAAAGACTTCCAAAATATAAGCACTTGATGTAGCAAAGACTAGTGACCAATATTCAATCAATGATGCTTCTTCTTACATGCTTCATAGAGGTGGCTAAAATGAATACTTTCCAATCAAAACCAGGTCTAGCAATTCAAAGAAAAACTAAAGCCACACTTGTACTAATGTTATTGAAAGTTAAAAAAAACCAGAAATGCTAGAATAGCATCTTATGTAGCATCTTCTTCAAAAAGTTGTCAAAACTGTCAAAACCAAAAGGCTGAACTTGGAGGGCTTGTAGCTTACTCTTCTCAGAGCAAAGGAAAAGGGGGTTTTTAAGGCAAAAGAGAGCTATTATACCATAGAAGATCCTCTGGGAAGAAAAGGCGCAAAAAGGCATCAGAACTCCATAGCTTGCCTTTCCAATTTCGACTGGTTTTTCTCTGTTTTCAGCTTGAATAAGCAACCATTATTGCTCAGATTTCAGCACAGGATAGCTCTAGGTATGGACTAGCTCCCCCTGAAAGGAATTAGAGAAGTATGGAGTATGCTGAGAGAAAACGCAGGAACAGAGGTCGACGAACTACGTGTAATGGCGACGAAATGAGCGCATATTTCTTTGATTCCTTTCAGCCACAGGTTTGCCCCTTGAGTTGGGTCTTCAGCAGGAAGGGCATGGGAAATGGTTGAGAACCGGAGGAGAACAAGCTTAAGCAAAATTTGGGAAGAAGAGGGAGAGATGGTGAAGAAGAAGATGAAGAAGAAGATGATGATGTGGCAGAAATGGGCTCAAGGGGGATCAAAGGGCTCTGATACCATGTTGGTAAACTGAAAGGAAAGGAAAGAGTGGACACAAACTCAGAATACTTGCATTATGGAATGAAGAAGAGTGAGGTCCTTAAGTAGGCACCTCATACATGCTCACTAACATCACTGATGACTTCAGAGCTCAGCAATCATCTCCTCAATCTGCTCCTAGATTCTCTCAATCATCCTATGTGGCTCTCCACCACCTAACTGTGCTTGTGGGCACCTAACTGTGCCTCTAGCACTCACACATAGAAACCAAGGTGTGCCTGAGGCATACACCTTGAGATATCCCATCAATCTCATGGTCACAATAATTTGCACACACCTCAACCTAGTTGAAAGATACTTGCGTGAAAAGTGGAGCCCCCATCTGATAAGTACTTGTTTGAATAACACACCTAGGACTGTGTTTTTTTATGGTTGTGCATTACACTAAGGCAAAAATGGTGTTTTATGCTTGATCCACAATGCAAAGCATATCCGATGGGCACACTATTTTGCACACATCTTCAACTAGGTGGAATTGAATTACATGCAAAGTGGCATTCCCATCGCATAAGTACTTGATCGGATAAAACACCTAGCAGCGTGTTTTTTTACGGATGTGCATGACACTAAGGCAAAAATGGTATTTAATGCTCGATCGACCATGCAAAGCATATCTGATGGGCACAATAATTTTGCTATGCCTTAACCTAGGTGGTATTGAAATGTTCTCAAAGAGGCACACCCATCCGATAAGTACTTGGTCAGATAACATACCTAAGGGCGTGTTTTTTTGCGGATGTGCATATCACTACGCGAAAAACGGTGTTTTATGCTTGATCGACAATGCAAAGCATATCCGATGGGCACAATACTTTGCACACACCTTCAAATAGGTGGAATTGACTTACATGCAAAGTGGCATTCCCATCACATAAGTACTTGATCGGATAACACACCTAGCAGTGTGTTTTTTTACGGATGTACATGACACTAAGGCAAAAATGGTATTTAATGCTCGATCGACCATGAAAAGGATATCCGATGGGCACAATACTTTTCCTACGCCTTAGCCTAGGTGGTATTGAAATGTTCTCAAAGGGGCACACCCATCCGATAAGTACTTGGTTAGATAACATACCTAAGGGGCGTGTTTTTTTGCGGATGTGCATATCACTACAGGAAAAACGGTGTTTTATGCGTGATCGACCATGCGAAGCATATCTAATGGTTACAATACTTTGCACTCACCTCAACCTAGTTGAAGGATACTTGCGTGCAAAGTGGAGCCCCCATCCGATAAGTACTTCTTTGAATAACACACCTAGGATCGTGTTTTTTTATGGTTGTGCATTACACTAGAGCAAAAATGGTGTTTTATGCTTCATCGACAATGCAAAGCATATCCGATGGGAATAATACTTTGCACACACTTAAACTAGGTGGAATTGACTTACATGGAAAGTGGCATGCCCATCCCATAAGTACTTGATCGGAGAACATACCTAGTAGCGTGTTTTTTTACGGATGTGCATGACACCAAGGCAAAAATGGTATTTCCTGCTTGATCAACCATGCAAAGCATATCCGATGGGCACAATACTTTTCCTACACCTCAACCTAGGTGGCATTGACATGTTTTCAAATAGGCACACCCATCCGATAAGTACTTGGTCAGATACTACACCAAAGGGTGTGTTTTTTTGCGGATGTGCATGTCACTAGGGAAAAAATGGTGTATAATGCATGATCGGCCATGGAAAGCATATCCTATGGTCACAATACTTTGAATGAACCTCAACCTAGTTGAAACTGACTTGCGTGCAAAGTGGAGCCCCCATCTGAGAAGTACTTGTTTAAATAACACACCTAGGACGTGTTTTTTTATGGTTTTGCATGACACTAAAGCAAAAACGGTATTTATGCTTGATCGACAATGCAAAGCATATCCGATGGGCACAATACTTTGCACACACCTTCAATTAGGTGGAATTGACTTACATGCAAAGTGGCGCGCCCATCTCATAAGTACTTGATCAGATAACATACCTAGCATCGTGTTTTTTTACGGATGTGCATGACACTAGAACAAAAATAGTATTTAATGCTCGATTGATCATGCAAAGGATCAACCTCGGTGGTGTTGACTTGTTTTCAAAGAGGCACACCCATCCGATAAGTACTTGGTCAGATAACACACCTAAGGGCATGTTTTTTTATGGATGTGCATATCATTAGGGGGAAAATGGTGTATAATGCGTGATCGACCATGCAAAGCATATCTAACTTGCGTGCAAAGTGGAGCCCCCATCCGATAAGTACTTGTTTGAATAACACACCTAGGACCATGTTTTTTATGGTTGTGTGTGACACTGAGGCACAAATGGTCTTTAATGCGTGACATACCATGCAAAGCATAGACGATGGGCACAATACTTTGCACGCACCTCAACGTAGGTGTTATTGAGTTGCATGCAAAGTGGCATGTCCATCTGATGAGTACTTGATCAGATAACTTCTCCCACCAATAAATTAAGTACTAATTAAAAATTATAATAAATGAGTAGATTATTAAAAAGAGACTAATATTTATGTAATTGTTGCTACTACAGCTTGCTTGCAAAGGACTCTCACAAAGGAGATGGTTATAGATTTTGTTCCAAGGATGGATGTGATTTTATGTAGCAAAAGAGAAGTAGTTGCATTTGCTACAATCCATGCCAAGTGATCCCAATTCAGTTTGCCACTTTTGAAGACTTGGCGAAGATAAGGTGGCAGTTACTGTATCAAAGATTCTTAGCGCACATGTTGAGCTAAAGTATAAATGTGGAGATATGGAAACACTTGGAGAGGTTATACCCTACAATACATCCAAGAAATCATTTATAGCATGGGACAAAGATGAGATTTATGCAACAGACATCATCAAGAATACAAAGTGCACCACCTTGGATTTTACTATAGGGGACATTTTACAAATGAGATCATTTGCAAATAAGACTGTAGCAGAAGGTGAAGTATTGGGATTTGAACAAGTGGAGCAATGGTCATTTGCACAGATGAGGATTCTAAAAGTCACTGATGATGGTATGGTTGATAACATAACATCCTTATGTGATCCCTACTATGAGGTAGGCAAGAATATGAGATGGAGCATGCAATTTTTAAACATGAGAAAGAGGCACATGGTTTTCAATGATAAAGACAAGGTATACTACAATATCAAAGGACCTAAAAAGCGTGCCCATGTGCCAGGCTCTATCACTTCAAATGTGGATGATTTCAATGTACTCAATTATAGAAGTGACATCTTATCTGGAGTGGATGAGTTCATTGGTTCCGAGAAACAAAATGATTTTAGAAGCAAAGCCTTATCTGGGGTGGATGAATTCTTACACAGTGAGAAGGGCAAATGTTTCAATAGCGATGTCTTGTCAAGTGTGGATGAGTTCATGCATATTAACAAACCTGGTGTCAATCAAGCTTGTGGATTTGTGAAAGCCATGCAAGATGTCCCAATGAGCGATGTTCTCTCAGGAGTGGAAGAGTTTCAAGGTTCTCAATACTCTCGTAGAATATTGAATTCATTGAATGGTCCTAAGAGTATGTTAAAAACGAGGATGAGATCAACAGAGGATTATTCAATATTTAACTTTGATTGTGATATGGCCAAGGATGCAACGACCAATCATGGATGCTTGGTTACAAACAAATGTGAGGAGAAGAAGTGCATAAATACAGATAACAACGTGCACGAGGAACGAAAACGGTCATACATATGCATGAAGAGAAAGCGAATCCAGGCAGATCCACAAAAGCAACCAAAGAGGAAGAGAGTAATGAAGGAGGAGAACATGTTAAATGCATTGGGATATCTATGTTGCAAGCGAAGATGTATGCACTTCATTGATCTTGTAGACATCAAGGAATGTAGAGGACATGTGTGGCAAAGAAGAGGAAGCGAAAGAAATGAATACCTTCTCACAAGTCTCTCTTGCTTTCTTCAGAATGGCAATAAAAGGCTAAGTTCAAGACAAAAGGTAAAACCTCTCATAAATGGAAAAAAGATTTGCAATAAGGCATATCAAAATATTATTGGATTATCCCATGGTACATATTGGGATTTAGTCACCAAGGCAAAGGGCGGCAACAAATTTAGCATTCACGATAATAGAGGAAGGTCCAAATCAAGAATCTCAACTGTCAGGGCAGCAACAATTTTGCAAGACTTCATACATGAAAATGCTTTACCTCAACCCATATATCTACCAAACTCCCTAACGGTGATGCGATCACTAAAATGCACCTTCCAATGGGCTTGACAAAGCTCGAAGTATTTGACTCTATTGCAGAAAAACAAAGGCAAAGAGGGGATGCCGTAGCTTCTTCTCATACTTTGTTTGGATATGTTAAAATCCCAAGGAGGCAAAAAATGTCAAAGTGCAATGTCTGTGATGATTTAAAGCGAGCGATTGAGAGTGCAACATGTCCAAATCAAAGGGAATTATACAAAAAAAACCGAAAATCTCATCATGACCTTATTCGACATTCCAGACAAAAATATGCATTTTGGAAGGAGCAAGCTATTTCGCATCCCGATGACTAAATGTGCCTTATTGTACATGGCATGGATCAGAATACAACAATATTGCCTCGTTTTGTTGCCACTCCACCTAAATTACAAGGAAAGCACTTTCTAAAGACACATCTATGTGGAGTGTTAGTGCATGGAATTAAGTTCTTTGCAGATATATGGATTGATTCCTTGCATCTACATGATAGCAATCAAGTTGTAACATCTATTATGAAGGCAATTCACAATGTACATGCAGAAAAAGGTCGCCTACCACCGACTTTGAGAATACAAGCTGATAATTGCTGGCAAGAAAATAAGAATGTACTCATGTTTGCATTCTGCTCCATGCTAGTTGCTCATCGAATCTTCAATGAGGTCGAATGTGGATTTTTGTATTGGGCATACACATGAGGATATCGATCAGGTTTTTAGCACAGTCTCAAGAGAGCTTAAATGCAAGGATGTGGAGACAATAGATAACTTGGTAAGAAGATGTGGCAGGCAAGTTGGTGGTCATAAGGAAAGTACAGTATGTGAGAGGCTCGAAAGAATGTATGATTGGAAGAGCTTCATTCTACCTTTCATACAAACGGGTGGTGAGGCATTGAAAGGTCATACCAATCCACACTATTTTCATTTTTTTTTTAAAGATGAAAAACCCGTAATGCAATGGCAATAGTATTCTCATGATACAAAATGGGAACTTAAAGAACCTTACAGTCTATTAACTTCAATTCCCAGCAAGGAAAGGTATCCAACATGGGCTCCTATACAAGAATTCAATGAGAGGTCTAACTGTGAAATAGAAGGATTAAAAGCATTATTACATACAAAGAGGAAATGCTCCGGAGATATCCTGATTTGAAGCCTACTTGGAGAGAACACACTACCACTGTAATTAAGAAGACACGAAATTTAATAAAGAACCTTGAGAGAATGTGAGGCTCAAAGGATGTCAAGGAAGAATGCAATATGTTTTGGCCAAATGTTAACGATTTGCGCCCAGCTCCAGTTTTTGAAAATGAATTTGTATCATTACTCCCACATCCATATTGTGGACCGAAGAAGAGAGAGCTTATGCCACAAGTAGATATAGAGGTCGATTATTTTGTTGTGGTTCGGCCATCGGATGATGAATATGAGAATGTGAAGTTTTGGGTTGCAAAAGTAGTTGATGTGCAAAGAGATGACCAAGGGAGAGCTACAACATTTATAGCGGTATGGTATGAGCCAAAGGATAGGAAGGAGTACAATATGGATAACAACACATTGTATGCTAATTGTATAATGAAGGAGTGGGTCCCAAATGATGAAGCGGTCTCTCAAGTTTTGACGGAGACAATCATAGTGTCTTGGCATTCAAGGGCAAAGAAATCAAAGAAGCGCATGGGATATGAGGTAGAAGGAAAAATAAAAATACCACAGCAAAGTATTTTGCATATACACGAATTTTTAAGGATGCTCGCCATGGAGGAAGTAGAAGGAGATAGCGCAAATGAAGAATGTCCATTATTAAAGCTTTGTATTGAAGTCCATTGAAGGATTTTATTTGGGTACTAGGCAAGAAGCCAATTCAAGACAATTATAATCAGATTCATCACCTCCTATGTCAAATAAGAGTCAAAATATGCACTGGATGTCACCCAAGGGTCAAGGCTTGGCAAGACAGTAGGGAGTTAATGGAGAGTTAATGCAGATGGCACCTGGCAAGGGACTGTCACATTGAGCAATAAGACAATGGGGAGTCAATGCACCCAAGGGGCAAGGCTTCGCAAGACAAGTGGGAGTTAATGCATATGGCACCTGGCAAGGGACAGTCGTGACATTGAGCAATAAGACAATGGGGAGTAAAATTATGCAGATGGCAATTGCTATTATAATTCTTTGGTTCAATACAAAACTTGGGTCTTATGGCATCATGTCTTTTTTCTATTTATTAAAAGTTTTAAAAATTTTGTGCATATTGCGAGTGACAATGTTATTTACATGAAATATTTAAGTCTCCTTTCATGGATTTATAAATTTATCACATCAAGGAAAAATATTAAAAATAATTAAATTGACAAATAACTTAGGTATAGCTAGAATTTCTAAAATAGGATTATTTCAAATTCTTGCTCGGGGGGGTCACTATGTATAAACATGTATAAACCCTCTATACCACGTGCGTTCAAGGCCTATTTCTAAAATCCCTTATCTGTAAATTTTTCATTAATAAAATGTCCCCCTTTTCTAAACAAATCTGTAAATTTTTTCTCAAAACTATTTTAAATAGTCCCTTATGTATATTTATTTCTGTAAATTTTAGAAATAAAAAATATCCTTCTGTTGAACCCACGTGATAGGGTTACATATGATAAGTGACCCCCCCGAGAATTCTTGCATGTTGGTGCAAAAGTATAGATTGAAAAAACAAGATTTTTATGTGAATATGATAGTGCCACAAAGTTAACTTTTGATTTGGGAAGAATATTTTCAGAAAGTAAAATTTTGATTTGAGAAGGATATTTTCACAAAGTAAACTTTTCATTTGGGAAGGATTTTTGGGCTTCGTCCAAAAACAACAGAAAAAGTCCAAAATTAATGAAATAGGTGTTATGTGTGTGTGTGTGTGTGTTTGAGTATTGTACATAAGTGGGGTTAAGATACAGTGTGTTGAGACATCGAGCTCCCCACTCGTGATATGCCAGGGTGACCGTTGTCCATTTATGTCACCGACTTGTTAGCTGCAGATGCAGTTGGTACACCGCCCATGAATAATAGCTAGATGACAGCTATCTTTACGTAGCTGAAGGATTAGAAGCATAGAACAACTCATATGTGATGCGGAAGGGAATGTTGGCAGACAGAAGAAGGAAATATGGAGAGGGCATGAAAGACAAACGTAAAAAGGAGACTGGAAGGCAAGGATGCTTGGAAGCCAAATGGATGTATTAGGAAGCAGGAGGATACAAACTCTTCGAAGATTCGCAGTCTAAAGCTATGATTCGTAGAAGGCCTGCTCGTGATCATGGTAAACGTGTTTATCCTTTCCTGCTTCTTCCATGGTATCCATTGCTGGTGTCCCAGCTCCTGATAATGATGTTTCATCTGAGGTTTCACTACCTCTAGAAAAAGTTGAGGCCATCCATGATTGGGTTACCTCCTCAGCTGCCTCGAGATTCCCCGCTGATGCTAGTTTGTAGTACCGTTTCTCGACTGCAGTTAACCAGCCATCGCACATGCACTCAAATTTTGATAATATTACTTCTTCCGATCGTGTGCACTGGGCAACGCCAAAGAAGATGGAGCATGGGTTCCCGATGAGCGAGGCATCTGTGACAATGGCAAATCCACTTCCTTGGCTTGAAGTTGTTCTATTGGAACTACCAGAGGAGCTAGATTTGGCGCTCTTGGATATGGCCATGAATTAGAATTCCTGTGTTATTGCGGGACTTGTGTCAGATTGAGAACAGGATTTAGTCTCAAAGCTGGGGACGCTTCTGTAAGTGTCGGTTGCCTGTACACTAGTATGGGTGCCAGTTGGTATTGTTGAGCTTGAGGTGGGTTGTTGCACATGTTGAAGATGCAACTATTTTCATCATGGCCACCGACTATGCAGATATGGCACCACAACCTTGGTGGTGGATTTGCTTGTGCAGTGATCCTGGTGCTTAGGATCAGGCATTCATTTGATGTATGATTGGCCATGCAGTGTGGGCACCATACAATTTCTCGCCGTGGATAAGTCTAAGGTGGCGGCTGAGACATGTGAAGCTTTTGTTCCATGGCATGCATCATTTCTTGTTTTAGCTTCATAGTCATGGCCTCTAGGCAATCTTCATTAGACGTTTTGATAATGGACTTGGATTTTCCCTTTTTAGAGCACCTATCTCATGCACTAGATCTTCCATCATCACATTGATGGTGTCAGAGTCAGTCATGCCATCCTTGATGTTAATGGTTGCCGCATGAGCAGCACTAAATGTTTCATAATTGCTAATTACCATGTTTATTTGTCTTACACTGAATTTTTTGAATATTGTAATCGCATGTCTCCTCTTTGGAGACTACTTCTTGTAATATAAGTATATATGGATTTCACCAAAAAAAGTGTGTGCACACGTGCATGGGTTCGATATTGGGCACTCTTGACCCTTTGGAAAGACAGGAACCATCGAGTCTTAGAAAGCCCACTTCTTCCCTATACTACTATTTTTGGATGTCGCTCTATTCATTAGATAGATTACACTCTCTACTTGTCTTAGATGAAGTTTTATGATCTTATATTTGCTGGTCTCCATTTTGGGGACATAAAAATAAATGGATTCACCTTTAAAAAATGTGGGAGTGGTCTTTATATTCGAGTATGAAGCCAAGTACCCAGTGTACTATGTAGAACATGTAGAAGTTTTAATACCAGTCTATGCAAATCAAGTTTGACCCAACACATATCGAGTGCCAATCAAGTGTTACGGTTGTGGAGAAAATCACCGTATCTTAGAGTGCCCTCATCGTGGTAGCCCCGCTACTTTCCAACCATTCTGAAGAGATTTAGGCATTGGCCATGCCTATATGGATTGTCCCATAAAAAATAAGGTCCCACAACAAATTCAGGCTAAGCATGACATCCTAATTGGCATTATTGGGGTGCGGTAAGTGTAATATCACAACCTGTGAATGTAATTACACGCCAGAAAAAAAAGGCCACCAAGGACCCTAATATTCCAATTCAATCAAGACGCCTTCTTCAAAAGAAAGCACAAGTGCCTCTACCTCTGCCAAGCAATGAGCAGCCAAGCTCATCCACATCAGCTCCCGAGCCTCAAATAAAAGAAGCTCCATACCCAAATGGAGAAGTGGAGAAGGCTCGATTTCAAGCACTTCAACAATGGGTACAAAAGGAATAAGCTCAATTTGAGGCTGAGAAAACAAGCACAAGATCCAATCCCTGACTTGGCCCCACCGAGTATTGATACTGTACTCAAGCCTCTATTTTAACAACAGAATCCACAACATAATGTACCATCCCGTCAACTTGAAGGAGCCATGCTTTCTAGCATTCTGAGTTGTCATGTGTCAATTCCCATCGGAATCCTACTACGGAATTGTTCCAATCTCTGGGAGAGTTTCAAAGGCTGGATTGAGCTTACAAATTCCCCTCCATCTATGGAAGACATAGAAGATATCCCTGTGTGGATGGGTGAGAAAGATGACATATGCAACATCACTGTGCCTTTGATCCACAAGGCATATCATGAAGTCCAAGCCATAGTGGATGGTGGAGTAGGTGTAAATGTCCTATCCAAGGAACTCTATGATGAATGGGGTCTCCCACCAATGCAAAAGGCTAATTTCAAGATACTCCTTACCGATGATTCACGAGCAAAACCCTTGGGAATAGTGAATGACGTGTAAACAAAAGTCACAGGAGTCCACTTTCCCTTCAATTCACAATCTTGGATCTCCCAAAGAAATCCTATAAAATCTTGTTGGGAGGTCCTTGGTTGTGGGAAAGCAGCAGTCCTCCATGATTGGGGAATTGATAGACTGACAATCCAAAATCGCAACACCGTAGTTAGGGTGAATGTGGGGACAGGAGCAATAAAACCAATTGTGCCTAGAGTGTTGGATGAAACCTCTTCAAAGATTATCTCAAGCAAATCAGCTCCCTTGCAATAGCATGTCATAATGGTCAATACATAAAGCAATGTTAATAATTGGATACAAACATTGGCAACCATTGACAACTACCATTCATTAGACCCATCTTCTTGTAGATAGATGCTAAGGTCATACAGGTAGATCCTCAACTCACACATGATGAAACAATCGATCTAGAGGTGCCATTATTTATGGCTGACCTTGAGTGGAATAATGAACCTGAAGAAGGTACCCATACCAATAATGACTCAGATTTTCCTTAGGACCTTGAAACTGAGGCTGAGAATGCTTAACAATGACTTAGCCATTTTGCATTCCCTAATGGCAGTTGAGCTTCCCAAAGTTGAACCTCCAAAGTTGAATAACAGCAGCAGAAGATCCCATAAGAAAATTGAAGGAGGAAATTACCAAAAAGCCAAAAACTTCAATGAATTCGAACGAGACCAAACAAGGATCGTCGAATTGTATCTTGCAAAGCCAGCTCCCTCAAAATTTGAGCCACCTCCTCTCGAATGCTCCCTTGAGGGACGAGAAGGAGTATGCACAACAAACAAACCCTTACTTAGGAACACCTTACCAGTGGAAAAGTTACCCCACAGTTCCCAACGTAAGAAGTTTCGAAAGTATAAGCCACATGTGTGGATGAATATTGATCAAGAGTCTTCTGAAAAAGAAAGTCACCACCAAGAGCCTAACAAATTGGTTAATAATACTATACCACCCACCAGGTACCATAGAAAATGTCAAGCTAGTTTAACACCATCAGAGACTGATCTTCGAGAAATGCCAAAGTAGTTTGAGAATTACACAAGTGGCAATGTCCCCATAGCAATGCCAAGACCACTAAGAGAATCTGAAGTTCAAGAAAATGATAGCATTGGAGAAACTCCAATCTATGAGGGACCAAAAAAAAGTCAAACAACAAACCTCGCCCTTGAAGGGGAGGAAGAAAATTTGGTTTTCATTGGGAAATAGCTTTGACAGGAAGATGAAACCAAGCTCAAAGCACTCCTAATGGAATACCACGATGACTACCTAGCATGGTCATACAAAGATATGAAAGGAATTTCACCAGATGTGGCAGTACACATGATACCTCTATAACAGAAGATTCCCACCCTAAGGTATCCTAAGGTATGTGGAACTTATCAAACAAATACAAAGTATGGCACCATGGTTTATTTGACGAGCTCGAAAAACTCTTAGATGCCTGATTCATCTATGAGATAGAGCACATTGATTGGGTTTCACCCATTGTCATCATGCCTAAATGCAACAAGAAGCTAAGAATATGTGTAAACTTAAAGAATGTGAATGCCGCCACAATTAGGGATCACTATCCCCTACCCTTAACAGAAACAGTGTTGGAAAAGGTGGTAGGTTCCGAGATATATAGCTTCTTGGATGGCTTTAGTGGCTATAACCAAGTGCAAATTGCTCCTAAAGACCAATCGAAAACATCATTTTCTATAGAATGGGGTATTTTTTCCTATAGAGTCATGCCATTCGGCCTTTGTAATGCCCCGGCCACATTCCAGTGAGTCATGTTCACAGCTTTCAAGTCATTTTTGAATAAGTTTTTACAGGCGTTCTTGGATGATTTTTGCATCCACTCGAACAAAAAAGACCACTTCAAATGTCTTGAAGCAGCATTAATCAAATGTAGGAGTATGGCATCTCCATAAATCCAACAAAATGCTAGTTCATGGTCACCCATGGAGTTGTTTTGGGGCACATCGTCTCTCAACATGGAATTGCCATTGACATGGACAAAATCAAAATCATCATCGAATTGACTCCTCCTACAAATTCCAAAGGCATACAGGCCTTTATAGGACATGCCGGCTATTATCAAAGATTTATCTTGCAGTATTCCATGATAGCTACACCACTTTACAAATTATTAGTGGAATTCTTATGGACAGAGTACCGCATCACCCATCCTTATATCTCCCAATTGGATGCAATTGGGAGTATGCTTTGTCAATCTGGTGAACATAAGAAAGACTACCCATTCTACTTCATCAATTGGTCGACAACTCAATGATGCGGAGATCCACTATACCACCACAGAAAGAGAAGCCCTAGCAATGGTGTATAATGTTAAGAAATTTTGGCACTATCTATTGGCAAATGATTTTGTCTTCTACACCAACCATCAAGCATTTTTTTATCTTATGAACCGTTTGCGTACAACAGGAAGAATAATTAGATGTTAGGAGAAGAAGCCACTAGAGTAGAAGATGACTTGCTAGATGCCACACTATTTTAGATAGATGCTATTCCAGATTGGTGTAAAGATATAATTGGGTACTTAATGGCAAGATGACCACGACCTAAAATGAAAGCAGTGGATGCCAAAAAACTAATTTCAAAAGCTGCACCCTATCAACATATTGCTGAACAACTATACAAGATGGGCAAGGACTTGGTTTTAAGAAGATGTGTAATGCCTCATGAGATCATGCCAATCCTGAGTGAATTCCATGAAGGCATTGTAATAGGTTACTTCCAAGGGGAAGCCACAACAAGAAAAGTCCTCACAGGCTACTGGTGGCCAACACTTTGGGCAGATGCCTATGAATATATCAAAGGTTGTGATGTATGCCATTGGACCACTAAACCCCAACACAAAGACTTCAATCCCCTAACGATAGTTGTTGCACAAAAACCATTTGAAAAATGGGGGATTTACTATGTGGGTCCCATCCATCCAACAGCAAAGGGAACATAGGCATGCTACATCATTATGGCCACTGATTACTTTACCAAATGGGCTGAAGCTAAAAGGCAGATGCCAGAAGCATGGCAAGATTCTTATACGAGAATGTGATCACCCGCCGATTCGGATGCCCCATTGAATTGGCTTTATGGTAATCCATAGAAAAAGCACACCCTACTATTCCCAAGGGAATGGACATGCCAAATCCACCAACAAAATATTAAGCATTATCCTCACCAAGGTAGTAGAACCACAACGATGCCGTATTCTGATTGGGTAGAGAACTAAATGCAGCCTTATGGGCATACCAAACCACACTCAAGGTCAGTACAGGGAATACATCTTTTCAATTGGTGTACGGCCTTGAAGCTATGGTCCCACTAGAATTTGTAATACCAAGCCTATGCATAGCAGTACAGGAACCCATGGGAGATCATGCATAGCAGTACAGGAACCCATGGGAGATCATGCATCCTTGAAAGAAATACTATCAATTGGAGAAGCATACAGAGACTAGATTAGTCGCCTACCATGCCATGACAGCAGAAAAATGTAGAAGAAAGGCATGGTAGAAATCTTAAAGACAAAGACATCAAGGAAGGTGACCTAGTCTTGTTAAACAATGCCAAAGTACACAAGGGAAAACTCAATTATCTAGGTCAAGGACCCTATCGAGTCAGAAAGATCAATCCCATCGGAGTTGTGCTACTAGAAACATTGGATGGAGTCCAATTCAACGTAATCATAAATGGGAGCCCACTGAAGCACTACTATTTCAACACGCAAGCCATCCCTGACAAAAATGAAGATTTGGGCAACCCAAGTCTTCCTTAGTTAGGATTAGATTGTATCACGAGCACTCACTTGCATATGTACATCCTTGCACATATAGGTAACATTGACCGATTTCAACCTAGGTCTCAAAAGTGATGCCTGAGTCCTAGCTGCCCTATGAAATCCTAGAAACAACAAAAAAAGCATATAGTTAGTCCCTACCTAGTTACTAGGTCACATGCACTCACATACTTTCGCTTAGACACATAGTCGATTGCATGAATAATTGTGCCACACACTTTCATTCCACACTCTCAAAGCATGTGTAAAAATAGGATCTCTCACAAACACACACAAATGTCATACTTGCATGCCAACTAATCTATTGATCAATGGTACACCATATGAACATGGATGCAGGTTCAGAAAAAATGCTGCCACTAAAGAGGATGC
Source organism: Dipteris shenzhenensis (assembly GCF_047967505.1). Classification (NCBI taxonomy): domain Eukaryota; kingdom Viridiplantae; phylum Streptophyta; class Polypodiopsida; order Gleicheniales; family Dipteridaceae; genus Dipteris; species Dipteris shenzhenensis. Next base: position 55,260,563 of record NC_141615.1, read on the forward strand.
GTAGAAAGAGCCCACCGCCTGAACCACGAGACCCCCTCTAGAGTTCACAGCCATCTACCTCCTCTCAATCATGGTGACCACAGGCATTTGTGGTTCAGAGTCATAGCTCTAAGGAGGATTCTATGCATGACATGGAAACCCAAGAAGAACAAATGCCATCCTAGTCTCACCACTGGCCTACACATCCATTGATGGGGTCCAGTCATTGGAACTTGTGTGGACACCTACATCGACTTATGCTCTTTCCAATGCAACAACATCTTTCTTAGAGAAAGGGGGTCTAGCCAGTTTGTATGAGAGCTTAAAATCCTTGGAGGATAGTCCTACAATGACCACATACATCAGGGACTTCTTACCACTCCAGCAATGTACAAGTTGGCAAGTACGGCACCATCACTGTACATCAGAGCCCACTCAACATTATCCTCGATAGTATAGTCATTCAAAGAGCCTTCTCACTCCCAACAGAAGGTGCAAAATACCCCACAAGGCCTACTGATGCTAAATTTCTTGAAGTACAACCTCTACTTGTCGCCAAGGGCACAATGTTCCATAGGCATGGCATATTACTTCGCACCATCATTAACCCTCGCCTTAAGGAAGCAGCACAATTCCTTGTGAAGAGAGTGGGAGAGAAGTAAGGAGTCTGACTTGTAGCTTTCTCACATACACAATGGGGGAATACACACAAAGGTGTAGGCTGAAAACAGTTTTCCTTTTCTTAGTTGTGAAAGCCAAAAGAACTCTCTCTAAGTACAAAAGGAATAGATGAACCCTATATGTGGGTCTCAAACCAAACTCAGCTAACCTAGGTGGCATACTAACTGAGCCACTAACTAGAGTACATAAAGATAGCTGTCATCCAGCTATTATTCATGGGCACTGTACCAACTGCATCTGGAGCTAACAAGTCGGTGACATAAATGCACAACGGTCACCCTGGCGTACCACGAGTGGAGCTCGATATCTCAATACTCCCCCTATTTAAATGTTTTGGAAATTCACACGGGTAGCGGGCTCAGAGGTGGCTGATAGTCTGGCAAGCAATGATTTCGATTGGTGCAACTCCTAGTCACCTCCTAGTGCTGCATTAACGAACCAACTACCAAATACTATAGGTTTGCGATCCGTAGACACGGTCGCGCAGAAGAGAGAGACTACCAAAGTCTCTTAAGGGGGCTGCCAAAAAAAGTAAAAGAGGCTAGGACAACAGCCTCTAATGTATCACAGCTGTGCTACACGACTGCTCCTCCCAAAAAACGATGGCACGGAAGACACATCTGTGCGTACAATTCATGACCCAAGGCTTCCAAAGCAGCTGTTGTGCGGGCTCTTATGTCGAGATCAATACAGCTTGTTTTAATGCAAGGCTTGGGCATACCAACGTTTTGCGGCGACGGCTGAAGGTTTGCAGATAGGCTTCTCTTTCCAAAGTAGACCACTCACAGAGAAGCTCTTGTCACACAATTTTTCTTTTTTTTAATAAAAAGGTCCATGTCCTTAGATGTAGGTCTCGATAAATCCATCCTTAATTCCTTGAATCTCTTTGCACTCCATAAATATGCTCCTTCTTTCGATTTCCACACGAGGGATATTCTCTTTTCTTTCTCCACAAGAGCGTCACCAAGGCTCTGATACCACTAAAACTTAACCCCCAGAATTGTATTAAGAAAAACAAGAAGAGAGATATAGGAAGCAACCAGGAGGGAGCAACAGTCTCCTCCCCAATCAGCTCGTATTCACCCACACAATACAATTGAACACTACTATGGTCACACCCATGCATAGTAGATAAGAACTAATTATGGTTGAGTCAGTGTGACTCACCTTATTCACCTACTCACACAACAGGAACAATAACTGAGAGCTTGATTCCCAATACTCCCCCTCAAGCTCAAGTAGGGAGCATAACACCAAGTAGCTCTCTAAAGTATGTAAACTTATCTCTACCCAATGACTTGGTAAAGATATCTGCAACCTGATCTTTAGTCTTCACATGTTACTGAAATTATATTTCTGATATATATCTTACTTTGGACATTATTATTTTAGTCAAGTGTGACTATGGCAAAGTACTCCATAGGAGCGCACCGGATGTGGCGGGGGTTCTAGTGGATACTTTCTGTGGTTAGTTGGGGATGCTTGACTAGCTTGTGTTTTGCCATGCTAGATGATTTGTATTGTGGGTGATTCCATGTTAATACTGATGTCGCTAATGTTATTGGTGTTGTGCTTGATTATTGTACTTTGAGTGCGGTTATGTTGGGATCCATTGATTCGGTGATTCGTTCAATCGATTGTTAATAACTAATGTAATTGGTGGCTTGAGTACAAGTGATGGAACTTATAGCGAGGATTGGAGTTAGTGCGAGGGTACCGATCAAGGTGTCGCACAGTGCATTATGTATGGCCATGGGCCAATTTTGTATTTGCTTTATTATTGTAAGTTTGAGCAATATATTTTTTAGTGGACATAATTCATTTTGGGCCCTAAGAAGGCTATGTAAAGCAAATCCCTCATTTTTGGATGAGAGGGATAATTTTGGCTCTTTGGTGCTTTTATGAAATATCATAAATACTCTAGATGGGGAAGTGTGAGCCACTCATCTAGGGGGGGGAGATTGTACCCAGTCCGTTGTTGCTTTTGTGGTGTGATTGTGTTCTTCTTCTCCAATTGATTAAGTGGTGAATTTATGTGAAAAGAATTACCTTCTTTGTAAACCAGTAAACCGTGAAACCAAAAAAGCTACCGATCCCTGATGAAGTGAATCCTGGAGGTACTCGTGATCCAAGAAGGTATGGATCCCTCCTCCGCTGAGCTCCCGTCCATCGAGCCTGCCCGAGGGCACCAATAGGAAAAGACCCGCATGCATGAGCAACCACCGCCTGGCGAGGGGTGAGGCCGCACTCCAATAGCCCGTTCCACGCATCTGCAGGCCTCAACCCAGTTGGGGTGCCTCCTGGTACGACAAGAAAGAGTAGAGCCCCAAGAGAAGGGATCAAGTCCAGTAGCCCTCCGGATAGATCCATGAGCCGCCGCCCTGTGGGTAGAAAGTCTTCGAGACAGTGAACCATCATCTGATATGACTCCTCTGAGTCAACATCCAGCAATCGAGGCCGACCAATAATCCCTGATGAAGTGAATCCTGGAGAAACTCGTGATCCAAGCAAGTATGGATCCCTCCTCTACTGAGCTCCCGTCCATCGTGCCCGCTCGAGGGTGCCAATAGGAAGAGACTCGCCTGCATGAGCAACCACCACCTGACGGGGGGCGAGTCCGCACTCCAGTAGCCCGCTCCATGCATCTGCAGGCCTCAACCCACTTGGGGAGCCTCCTGGTATGACAAGAAGAAGTAGAGCCAAAGGAGAAGGGATCCCTGATTATAGAGTTGAGGGTTGCCGCCCTGTAGGTAAAGAAACTTTGAGAAAAACTCTGAGTCTTGAGAACCTTGGAGACCCAAGCAAGGAGGCCACCAGCCGATGCGACCCCTCTGGGTTGTTGTCCAAGGGCCAGGTCTTTCCAGCTCCAGTACACCACTCACGTCCAGGATATGCTGATGGGACGAGGGCAGCACAACCACCACCACAGGGAGGCACGAACTAGACAGCTGGGGGATGGCCATGGCTGATGTCGCCAGGGAAAAGCTGTGAGGAGAACTCCAACTCCGGAAGAACAAGAGAGTGCAGGGCAAACCTCATCCCACCATAGAAATGCCACAGGGAAGGGAGAGACAAGGTGCAAATGTGGAGGACCACCAGGGCAAGGGAAATGGCTGAAGCCGAAGATACTCCCCTCTGAAGAAGTGCAAGGCCTCATGCCACAAGTGGCTCGACACCTCCAAATGCCTAAACACCCCCAACCCAGACGCTTTCTACTCCATAGAGAGGGAGAAGGGTGCAAAAGACTAGCCTAGAAGACAACACTGCCACGGGAAGGAAGCCACCAACAAGCAGGCCAAGGCTGGGGACGCGCCATCCAGGAGAGGCTCACAGCAGATCCCGAGCAGGAGGGGTAGTCGGTTCTCTCTCTGCATGTAGGAATTGTAAGACATTCTCTCTCTACATGTATTCCAAAGCTCAGCAAGAACCTTTTGTCAGTAGGTCAAATGACGGAGCACAATTACAGTCATCTTCGACAGTGATGAATGCACTATCAGAGACAAATCCAAAAGATGTCAGCTAGTAGCAAAAGGTGTCAAGGAAGGATGCTTAGATAGAATGCTAGCTACAGTACCAGATAAGCATGCCATGTCAGCTCAAATGCAACAGATGCCACTATCTGCAAAATGGCACAAGAGATATGGTCATGTCAACTTCAAGTACTTGTTAGATCTCAGGAATCAAAATATGGCAATTGGGATTCCGAAGCTACAGTTTCTTAGAAAGGTTTGTGAAGCATGCTGCTTCGGCAAACAAAAGTGAACCAACTTTGTTAGAAGTACCTCTCGTGCACAAGGTATTCTTGATTTGATACATACAGATGTATGGGGTTACGCCCAGACCCACAGCATCAATGGTTCACTTTATTACTTGACCTTCATCGACGACTACAGCAGATATTGTTGGGTCTACTTTCTGAAAGAGAAATCTGAAGTGTTTTTCAGATTTCAAGAATTCAAAGCCATGGTAGAAAACCAAACAGGCAGAAAGATCAAGGTCATGAGATCAGACAGAGGAGGTGAATACATGTCTTCAGCATTCATGAACTTTTGCAAAAGTCACGGCATACAAAGACAATTCACATGTGCAGATACTCCTCAGCAGAATGCAAGAGCTGAAAGGAAGAATGGGACTTTAGCAAACAATGCTAGAGCAATGCTTAGTGAAAAGCATCTTCCAAATCAGTATTGTGTAGAAGCAATAGCTATAGCTAACTATTTGCTTAATCGGCTTCCTACTGAACCGATACAAGGTATGACTCCTTATGAAGCATTCACTGGACACAAGCCACGCATTGGGCATCTCCGCATATTTGGTTGCATAGCATATGCCCACATACTTAATGATCATCGCAGGAAATTGGATGCGAAGTCACACAAATGCATCATGGTTGGCTACAGTGAAGAAAGCAAAGCATACAAATTGTATGATCCCATCAACCGCAAAGTCATCATCTCTAGAGATGTAATCTTTGATGAGGAATCAGAATGGAAAACCTCACCTACATAGGAGATAGAAGCATCGACTTCACAGTCATCTACAGAACAGGTTGATGAAGAAGAGCAAGAATTGCCAGCAACACCCCAAGCAGAGCCACAACAGCTCAGACAGTCTACTAGGGAAAGCAAACCACCAACCAGATTGACATATGCTTAGAAAGGCAAAGCAATTCATGTGGAAACCACCAACTATGCTCTTATGACTACCATCATGGCTACAGAAGAGCCAGTGTACTTCGAAGACGCAGTAGACAAGCCAGAATGGCAAACTGCTATGAATGAAGAAATGGATGCTTTGTATAAAAATAACACTTGGGAATTATGTGACCTTCCACCAGAAAAGAAGGCCATAGCAAACAAATGGGTATACAATGTGAAGTACAATCTAGATGGAAGTATTCAGAGATATAAAGCCAGATTAGTTACAAAAGTATTTGCACAACAATATGGTCAGGACTATGATCAAACTTATGCTCCAGTAGCAAAGATGGATTCCATACGGTTCTTGATATCACTAGCAACACTCAGCAAATGGAATGTGTATCAGCTCGATGTCAAGAATGTTGGAAACGAGCAAGTTGAGCAAAATGGAGACAAGAAGATGGACACAAATGAAGAACTGTCTCATAGAATGAAGAGAAATGAGGGCCATATGTAGGCTACCTCTACATCCACACTGACATCATAGATGACCTCATACCAAAGGCCACCAAGCTCCTAGAATCTCTCCCTAGCATCTAGCTCCACTTAACACACCTAACTACCCCTCTAGCACACACATAGGATCACAAGTGTGCCTATGGAGAGGCAGGACATTGACAAACCCCAACAAACCCCCCCTCAAGGGACTGCCTCAAGCTATGTCAAGGATATAGCTAGCACAAGGTGTCACATGCCATCTCATGGTGGTCATGGATCTATCAATGGCTAGGATCTCAAGCTAGCAAGGGTTCCCATGGGTGTGAGGTATACAGAGTGGGGAACACAACTCCCCCCAATGGTTATCTCCCTTGCATGTACAAACAAAATGTCTGCAAGAGGTATCATGAGGGCAAAAAACAAAACCCCCCCTAATGGTTATCTCCCCTACATGTACAAACACAAGTCTGCAGGAGGTACCAAGGGGACAACACATACTCACATGGTCTACATCATAGGTGACCAGAGGTGTTTACAAAGAACTCACGGTGAGCTCACGGTTTATTACAATCATTTTGGAGGACTGTCCAAGCAGAGTACCTTGACAACTAGGGGAGATACAAGTGGAGCTAAAAAACATACTCATCATCTCGTGGATGATGTGGGCTTGACAAGAAGCCTCTTCTTGTAGCAAAGCAAAATATCCATGTCAAGGCAAGGTCTTACCACATGGGCAGTGTCTAGTGCCTTATAAGATGGTACCATGATAAAAGAAGTAAAACAAGTGGATCTGAAAATCATATCCTTCAAGAGAACAATTAGCTTGTCATCTCCATAGTTGTGTAGAGAAGCATATCTTAGGTATCTGACCTTCATCTTTTTCTTGTACTTGGAGTCAAACGAAAGTGCCATGAGAGGGTAGCTTTGACCACAAAATTTTTATGCATATGCTTGTAATTTAGCGCGGCTTTAACTCGCGGGGACCAGGCCGGGCTACAAATATTGATAAGGAATGGACTTCTTCCAGCAACCCGCTGTCGAGAGCGGAACGGATCACGAGCTCCCAAGGCCACTGAAGAGGGCCAAAGAATCACAAGGTGTGGTTACGGTGCAACAGGCCTTTTTTTCTCGGGGGGGTCACTCATCATATGTAACTCTATCACGTGAGTTCAACAAAAGGATATTTTTTATTTCTAAAATTTATAGAAATAAATATACATAAGGGAGTATTTTAAATAGTTTTGGAAAAAAATTACATATTTGTAAAGAAAAGGGATACATTTTATTAATGAAAAATTTTACAGATAAGGGATTTTAAATATAGGCCTTGAACGCACGTGATATAGAGGGTTTGTACATAGTGACCCCCCCGAGCTTTTTTTTCTTTTGACAATGGTAGAACGAATCAACCAATGACCTCAACGAGCGGACGGAGCAATACTGAATCGGCTGTGATATTTCAGAAGGATGAGATGGAACAGCTGATCAAAATCTAGGGTGAGATTTGCCTGTCTACTTCACCGTTAGTGTCTCCCGGAGTGAAAGAACGCTTGCAACTTGCAGCGTCACAGCCTGCGAATAGCTCTGACAGACGGAATGGAATTTTTTTTACGTGCCCTCTCCGAACTATGACATAAATGGGAATCGAGACTACCCGGCTGAAATTATTGATAACGAGGTCAGGGACATGCTTAACCTCATGGAGGCTTGTGCCAATACATCATCCGTGAAGAAACTCATCCTCACCTCGTGCTTATCATCTGTTATGTGGAACAAGCAATACTATTCTACTGGTGCTGTCCTTGACGAGAGAAATTGGAGCGATTTAGACTTCTGCAGAAAAGGAGAAGATGTGGTCTGCATTATGCAAGACACTAGCGGAGAAGGCTGCTTGGGCTTGTGGTTGATGCTACTGCTTTTCACTGAAGAGGCCTCCGAAAAGGCAAGGAGGAGGAGGAGGAAGAGAAAGGGGAAGACGCCATAGCTGAGGGTCGCGAGGTTTGATGAGCAAAAGATGATGCAAAGAGTGAGAGTGAGCAACAGGAGAGAGGAGAAGATGATGATGAGGTGGTGGGATCGGGCTCAAGGAGGCTGGTACTGCTCTGATACCATGTTGGAAACGAGCAAGTTGAGCAAAATGGAGACAAGAAGATGGACACAAATGAAGAACTGTCTCATAGAATGAAGAGAAATGAGGGCCATATGTAGGCTACTTCTACATCCACACTGACATCATAGATGACCTCATACCAAAGGCCACCAAGCTCCTAGAATCTCTCCCTAGCATCTAGCTCCACTTAACACACCTAACTGCCCCTCTAGCACACACATAGGATCACAAGTGTGCCTATGGAGAGGCAGGACATTGACAAACCCCAACAAAGAATGCATTTCTCAATGGTTATCTAGATGAGGAAGGCTACATGCAACAACCAGCAGGTTATGTTGAATCAAGAAAGGAGAATAAGGTTTGCCATCTCAAGAAAAGTCTCCGGCTTAAAACAAGCACCCAGAAGTTGGTACAGCAAAATTGACAAGTATTTTGCTGATCTGGGATACATGAAATCCAATGCAGATCATACTCTCTACTAAAAGCTCAAGGGGAAGACATTACTATTGCACTTTTGTACGTAGATGATCTGATTGTGACAGGAAGCAAGGATAGCTTCATCAGAAAACTAAAACAAGACTTATCTGCAGAATTCGACATGAAAGATCTTGGACTTATGCACTATTGTCTTGGAATTGAGTTCTGGAGAGATTCAGATAGCACATTCATGAGTCAGCTCAAGTATGTTGACAGTCTGCTGAAGAAGTTTCATATGGCAGATTGTAAGATTGCAGCCACTCCCATGGAACAGAGCTTGAAACTTACTAAAGATTCAAAAAAGCCTACAGTCAATGACAGATACTACAGGTAGCTCATTGGATCTCTTATATATCTGACAATCACACGGCCAGATATTTGTTATGTAGTAAGCTCACTAGCACAGTTTATGGCAAATCCAAAACAATCTCATTGGAATGCAACCAAAAGAGTCTTGAGATACATCAAAGGTACAAGACAGTTTGGGATAGAATACAGAGGAAGTCATCCACAGTTGCATGGATACTGTGATAGTGACTATGCCGGAGATCATGAGACTAGGAGATCGACACAGGGATATGCATTTTTCCTTGGTCAAGGTGCTATATCATGGTTGTCAAACAAACAGCCAACTGTTTCTTTGTCTTCGACTAAAGCAGAATATAGAGCACTCACTACAGGTGCATGTGAGGCTATATGGCTTAGAAGACTATTGTCAGAAATAGATTACTTTGATGAGTCAAAGCCAACAACAATATACTGTGATAATCAATCGGCTCAAGCATTGGCCAAGAATCCAGTATATCACTCCAGGACAAAGCACATTGATGTCAGAGAGCACTTCATCAGAGAAAGAGTGTTACTTGGTGACATCACACTGCAGCATTGTGATAGCAAAGAGAATGTTGCAGATATCTTTACCAAACCACTCGGTAAAGAGCTATTCGAGAAACACCGACTAGCTCTTGGTTTGATGCAGAGGAAGGACATTCCCATTAAAGGGGTGTGATGGAATGTAATGCTCACTCCTTCTTCGATTCCCCAGAATCATCATCTTGAGGGAAGGCCTACTTCATGATGTTGATCTTGAGGGAAGGTGTTGAGAGTTCACGCTCAACATCATGTGATCATGTGTGCATAGCACCATCACGTGATCATATGTGCGTAGCACTAACCTATAGAGTGCTATAAAGGAAAGGGTTAGATCCCCTAACCCTAACCCTAACCCTAAAAGGGTTTGTATATATTCTATTTTTTCAACTAAAGCTAGTGTACAGTTAGTCATTTTGTGGTGTGCTCTCTAGTTGTGCCCTCTCTCCTCATCTCCACTCTTCTCCTCTCCCCTCTGCATATTTTGTCATCTTGCAAATTAGGAAATGCTGAAGACTAATACAGTGTACCTAGACAGTGTACCTAGACACTGATTACTACTAAGTCGACCAAGCAGATCAGGATCCTTGGTACATCGACAGTGGTGCATCATCTCATATGACAAATGATCAGGAATGGTTCATAGAGATGAAACCATTAGAAGGTCAAAGTAATGTCATCTACACATCAGATAATACACCGAATCTAGTTCAAGGGACATGCATTATCCCTATGGACAATTTTACTAGTGCAAAATGATTGATGAAAGATGTACTCTATGTTCCGAAGCTCAGGAAGGACCTCTTGTCAGTAGAATGACAGAACACAACTACTCAGTCATCTTTAACAAAGATGAATGCACTATCATAGACCAATCCAGAAGATTTTAGCTAGTAGAAAAAGGAGTCAAGGAAGGATGCTTGTTAGAATGCTAGCTATAGTACCAGATTTGTAGGCCATGTCAGCTCAACCAATATCCACAAAATGGCACAAGAGATATGGACATGTCAATTTCAAGAGTTTGCTAGATCTTGGGAGTCAGAATATGGTAATCGAGATTTTAAAGCTATTGTTTCTTGGAAAAGTTTGCAAAGCATGCTGATTTGGCAAACAAACCAACTTTGGTAGAAGTAGCTCTTGAACACGAGATATTCTTGATTTGATACATACCGATGTATGGGGTTATGCCCAGACCTGTAGCCTCAATGGTTCACTTTACTACTTGACTTTCATCGATGACTACAACAGATATTGTTTCTACTTTCTGAAAGAGAAATCTGAAGTATTTTCCAAATTTCAAGAATTCAAAGTCATGGTAGAAAATCAGACAGGCAGAAAGATCAAAGTCATGAGATCAGATAGAGGAGGTCTACTAGGGAAAGCAGACCTCCAACCAAGTGAATTTCATTTTTATGAGATCAAGGGAAAGCCATCATAGCTCAGACGGTCTATCAGGGAAAGCAAACCTCTAGCCAAATTGACGCATGCACAGAAAGGCAAAGCAATTCAGGTTGAAACCACCAACTATGCTCTTATGACTACGATCATGGCTATAGAAGAGCGAGTGTACTTTGTAGATGCAGTAGACAAGCCACAATGCCAAATTGCTATGAATAAAGACATGGATGGTTTGTACAAGAATAATACTTGGGAATTATGCGACCTTCCACCAGGAAAGAAGGCCATAGCATACAAATGGGTATATAAAGTGAAGTACAATCTAGATGGAAGTATTCAAAGATACAAAGCCAAACTAGTTGCAAAAGGATTCACACAACAATATGGTCAAGACTATAACAAGACTTATGCTCCAGTAGCAAAGATGGATTCCATATGGTTCTTGATATCACTAGCAACACTCAGCAAATGGAATGTGTACTAGCTCGATGTCAAGAATGCATTTCTCAATGGTTATCTAGACAAGGAAGTCCATATGCAACAACCAGTAGGTTATGTTGAACCAGGAAAGGAGAATAAGGTTTGCCATCTCAAGAAGAGGTCTCTGAAGAGAGTCGGCCACCAAAGGCCATCTTGGAGCACCTTATGTGCTATAACATCAGTGGCCAAATGACTTGCAATTCCTGAGGGAGCATCCTCGAGCACATCGATGTATTTGTGCTCGCACACATATCTTCGTAGGATTCCATCCTTGCCCATGCGGTATAGTTGGCCTCCAATTAGCTAGGGTGATGCATCTTTAATGAGTTTGCAGGCTCTATCTTCCTTAAGAGCTTGGCCAAAGGGTAGGCCGTTTGCCAGGTAGTGAACGATCTCAGTCGCCCATTCAGGTATGATGTCGATGAAGAAGAGGGAAGCATCAGGGAGATCATCTTTGACTCCCGTCAAGGCTTTGCCTTTTGTGATTCTCGATAGGTGGTCGACTAGGACATGGGTTTTCCCCTTTTGTACAACTACTGTGAAGTCGAACTCCAAGAGGATTAGCATCCACTTGGTGATGCGTCCAATGATGTATGGCTTGTTGACGAAGTATAACAATGCTTGGTGGTCCACGAAGAAGATGAACTTGTTAGCTAACAAGTAGTGCCTGAACTCCTTGACTGCATAGACCATGTCTAGACCTTCTCTCTCAGTTTTTGTGTAGCTACTCTTAGCCTCATTTAGTTGGCGGCTCGCAAAGTACACCGGGTAGTCGAGGTTATGTTCCCCTGATTGGGCTAGCACACACCCAATAGCAAAGCTAGAAGTGTCGATATGGACGTGGAATATTAGATTCCAGTCGGGTGCTCCTCACACCAGTGCGGTGGCTAGGGCTAGTTTGAGGGTTTCAAAGGATTTCTGGCATTCCTCAGTCCACTCAAAGGATACTAGCAGTTTGTATAATGGGCGGGCTATGTTCGCATAGAACAAGATAAACCTTCTGTAGTAGCCTGTGTGGCCAATAAATTGTTGGACTCCCTTGGCATTGTTGGGGGGTGGTAATTCCAAGATGAGTTTGATTTTGTTGTGGTCCGTACAGATTCCATTCAAGAGAATGACACTATGTTTGACCCAAATTTGGCACTTAAGAGGGTTCAGGGATATATGGTATAAGCAGCATTTTGTCCAGGACTAGTATGAGGTATTTCATATGATCATCCCACATCAAGTTCATGCATATGTCATCCAAGAAGACTTCCACAAAGTCTCTCAGGTACTCCTTGAACACCGTGATCATCATCCATTAGAAGGTGGCAGGCACATTGGCAAACCCAAATATCATGACTCTAACTGTATACACACCCCACTCGATTGTTGTGAAGGCTATTTTATGTTGATCATGTGGGGTGACAGACACTTGGTTGTAACCAGAAAACTCATCTGGGAAGCTATAGGCTTCCTTTCCAGCTACCATTTCCAAGACATGTTCCGTGAATGGCAAGGGCTAGTGGTCACATTTAGTGGTAGTGTTAACCTTTTTCAAATCCATGCATACTCTAATTTTTCCATTTTTCTTCAAGACTATCATGATGGGTGAAACCCAGTCTGTATGCTCAATCTCATAGATGAGTCCCGTATCTATGAGCTTTTGGATTTTCTCCCTCACTACGAGTGCATACTTGGGATTCATAGGGTAGGGCCGTTTACATACCGACCTGGCATCATCTAGCATGGGGATCGTGTGATGCACTACTTCGAAATCACCCCTTTTATATCGGTGTATTTCCAAGCCATTCAATCCTTGTATTCTCGTAGGAGAGCTATTAAAGTGTTCTCCTTGTTGGGGGTGATAAATTTTGAGCCTCTATTACATATTGTTTCTCTAGAACTGGGTCAAGAAATGTTTCCTTATAGGAGGGCGGGGGTGTTAGGTCTTGGGCCTGCACTGGCTTGTTTCCATATGAAATCGGAGCTACCTTAGGGTCATCCTGTTGGAGTAAGTATGATCAAGGGCTTGCTCTATGGTGCATATGTACATCTAGGGGAGTCACATGTGTGTTTGTGTGTGTTGTAAAGGCACATCAAGTGCTATGATGTGTCTAGTGTGTGACCTAAGTGATGATGTAAGACAAAGAGAATCCCACTAATGTAGGGATTGATTCCCATTGATGTAGGAACTGATAGCCACTTTGTAGGGAAGGTATTACCTTCTCCCCCTTTCTATAAAAGAGAGTCTTTTCTCTCTCAATCATAATAGAGATTTCATTGTGTTCTCACACCTCTTGCAAGATGCATCTATTCTATCCTACGGGATCTTACATTTGGTATCAGAGCTTTAGGTTCTAGATCTAGCCTAGTCTAGCATTAGATGCTATCTCTAGCATAAACTACAAGTTTCTTCATCTTCTCCATTTTCCTCCTTCTTCCCCAAATCTTTGAGAGCTGAGTTCACCACCTACAAGCAACCATTCCTAGGGTCCTTTTGGATGGAGAGACCCTTCATATGGGCGAACTTCCACGTCAGAGGAATTAGAGAATGCTGCCCATGAAATTGCGCAACAAACGTTTACATCCTGATGCCTTTTCTTGCAATGCGACTTGTTGGAGCAGCCATTTCAAAATTTCTCTAAGCCAAGCTTGCATAACAGTATGAGCTAGCTCCTGTTCAGATTTTAAGGCAAATGGTCCACCAGGGAGGGAGAAACAGCAAAAAAACCAGTCGACTTTCAAGCTACTGGCTATGGTGACGTGACACGGCATTTCGCCTCTCCTCCTTAGTGGCTCTTGTCTAGTATATGAGCTTTGTTTTCACCTAGAAAGACCTCTTTTCTTTGATTTGAAGAGTGAGATACAAGCCCTCCAAGTTCAAGCCTCTGTTTTGGACAGTTTTGACAATGTTGAGAGTTTGATGCTACATTAGATGCTACTTTAGCATTTCTGATCTTTTAAAGTGATGAATAGCTTCCGTACAACTATAGCTACAGCTTTGCTTTAAGTTGCTACACCTAGTTTTGCTTGGAATGCTTTCATTTAGCCACCTCTATGAAGCATGCAAGTGAAAACATCATTTCCATTATGTTTTGTAGCATGGAATTTGGTTGCAAGCCTTTGCTACTCTAAATGCTTGTATTTTGAAGCTCTTCAACTCTTTCTAGCCTTGTAAGAGAGTAGACACTGCCCATTCTGGGTTAGACCCTCTCATGGCTACCATCTTGAATATGGATAAATTCAATGGTAAAGGCTTTCACACATGGCAGATGAAGGTTAAGTTTGCATTGATGAGGGGAAACCTCTGGGGGCTTGTCAAACCGGCTTCAACTTCTTCTTCAACAGCCTCTAATGCTAGAGAATCCTCAGCTCCGACACACCCGGCAAGAGATCTTGCTAGAGAGGAGAAAGCCTATGGCATCATTGCTCTTGCCTTAGGAGATGACTACATTCATCACATCTCTGACTTAGATTCTCCTTCAGAAGCTTGGCAGAAGGTTGACATTATTTTTGGTGCCAGCTCTCACATCTCAAAATTGTCACTTAAGATTGCTTTCTTTGAATTGAAGATGGTTAGTGGCACTCCTCTAGCTGCCCATGTCAATCTTATGCGGAGTCTCATGACTCAACTTGCTTCTATCAACTCTCCAATCACTACAGATGATGCAATGGCAGTGTTGCCCAAAAGTATGCGTGAAGATTATGATCATGTTGTTACCACTTTGAAAAATCTTCCTAATCCTAATCTTGAAGGTCTTATTTCTGCTCTTCAAGAAGAAGAAAGGCACATGGAACTCCAGAGAGGCAATGACACAGCATACCAGAGAGGCAATGACACAGCCTATGCCATAAAAATTCAAAAGGGCAAGTTTTCACCTTGCAAACATTGTCGGAAGACTAATCACCTCTCGAAAGATTGCTTCAAGATCAATCCATGCAGACATTGTGGCAAAAACAATCACCATGAAAAGTATTGTAGAGCCAAAAAGGAAGAAGCTACAAAGTCAGAAACTGCCAATCTACTTTCATTTGATGAGTCTCCACATAATGAAGACTATGCTTTTTAGGCACTTTGTCTTTTTGTTTATCATCACTTGGTCAAAATTTTGAGGTTCTCTGCCTGGAGTAGTACTCAAAAAAGAATATGTTATGTAAATCACCTCTGGTCACCATATGATGTAGACCATGTGATATGTGTTTTGACTATCCCATTTCTATAAAACTCACACCCTTGGGCACCCTTTCTAGCATGAGATCCTAGCCATAGATTAATCCTTGACCACCATGAGATGGCATGAGAAACTATGAGACTAGATGAATCCTTGACACTGCAAGAGGTAATCCCTTGAGGGGGGTTTGTTGGGGTAAGTATGATCAAGGGGAAGGGGTGGAAAAGAGCTAGAGGAGGGGTGGGGAGCAAAGTAGCAGAGCATGGGCGGATGAGAGCAACGTAGTAAAATGCTTAATGCCACAGATCTTATATATATTATAAAGTTCGAGCCTCCATGGTGGCTGGAGCCAAGGGTTCCATCCATATTAATTGCAGGCCTCCTCAGTGAAATCCCCCAGATGGGCTGGTAATCATGAAGAAGATGCCATGTGGTGCCACTCTGGTGGGTGGTAATTAACTGCCATCCCGATGGAATCTTAGCCACCCACAACATACGTGGCTAATGAGAGCCACCACCACTAGGTAGTAATTCTCATTACCATGTCTAATCACTTATTACCATGTCTAATCACTCATTACCATGCACTCTAGTTCTCTAATGAGCATGCGAGCCCGGTGACTAGTAATTTTTATTGCACTTGTAGTGATCATGCATGCTAAAGCACGATGGTGGGTGAGCGGTAGCATGGTGGAATCGTAGCCATGATAGACGTGGCTGATGATAGCCACCACCATCGAGCAGTAATTCCCACAAAAGTAAATCATGAAGCCTAATCACCTCTAATCCCTCATTACCATAATTTACTGTACTTGTAGTGATCATGCATGAAAGCTTGGTGGTGGTAACTAAAAGCTAAGTAATTGCATGCCACTGCGGTGGCTAGTAATTAACTACTACTAGCCCGATGGATCTTAGCCACCACCACAGAGGTGGCTGGGAATCTTAGATGCCACCACCTCTAATCATTCATTACCATGCAAGTTAGTACTGTCGCCTTGAATTATTTAAAATTCCGGCCAACCACTGTAGTGGCTCTCACCTTGACAGTAGTCGGGCTACAACCATCGTAGTGGCTCTCACCTTGATAGTGTAGTTGGCTACAAACCGCTATTCCATTCCCTTAATCATTTCCTCTTCTATCCCTCTCAAACATTTCGTTCTCCCTTGCAATCTCAAGCCTCCGCCATTCCATTTCCTTCAGTGCTTCATCTTCTATCCCTTTTGACCATTTCTTTCTTTCTTGCACTCTTCCTGCAACTTCTATCCCCTCTCATAATGGACCTTGCACAGTCCGGGATCTCCTCACATAATCTTTCCTCCCCCTCTGCAGCACAGTGCGAGAGCCCCTCCTTCCCTGATCTTGAAATCGTGACATATGGGAGCTCCTCTCACTGTTCAAAGCCCAATTTGGATGATCTCCAAAACTTCACCCAGGATGGTGCACGAAGTGAACATGAAGGAGGGGCAACTAGATTGAAAGGGCTGATTGAAAATGCTCTAGGAATTTCTAGAGGCAGGTTGCAAGCACACTTTTTTGAGAAGCAGTGGAAGAGATAGGATATTCTAGACATATACCCCAACACTCAGATTAGTAAAGATGGTGGAGTCAAGATTTTGAGCTTGCCAATAGACCTCTAAGATGTGTTGAAGAAGACCATTCACTTATTTCCTGATAGGAGAGGAACCTACAAGTTCTAGTAAGTTTAATTAGTAGTAGAGCAACTAAAAGGACGTGATGTATCTTTCTCAAGGGCGATCTCCAAGAGCGTGTTAACCAACCTGAAGAATTGCATGGATGGCAAATCCCAATTTTCATCTCATTCCATTAGATTTGCAATGCACCTGATGGCATCTACCCTCAAAGGGATTTTTGAGCAATACGAGAAGCAGATGTCTTAGAAGGTGACTTTTCTACAAGAGAAAGCCATCGATGCAACAAAGGTAGTGCAACTTGGGAAAAGTCTCAGGGAAGGTGCAGAAGCCAAGGTCGTGGAGGCACAAGCGAGGGCCTTGCAAGCACAAGAGCAACTTGAGGCCACTACAAAATTGGTCGACATGGAAAGGAATAGAAGAGAAGAAGCAGAGAAGCGCATAAAGGAGCTCTAAGATAGGCTCAAAGAAGTGAGAAATGACAGGACCATTGCAGACAAGGAGCTAGAAAAGATGCTAAAGGACCTTGAAGATCAAAGAGCCAAAAAGGAGGGTCTTTACAAACGGCTCTGCAACATGTAGAATGCATTGAACATTGAAAAAGACTAGATGATGGAGGAGCTGAAAAGGGAGAATGCAGAAACCAGAAAGGTGATGCAGGAACTGCAAGAGAGCTTCAAGGGCAAGAAGAATGGGGCAGAGTGCAGACGGGGTGGAGAAGACAACAAGGCAGCTCCCCAGGCTAGGAAGGATGCAGAGAATAGCCACAATGGAGCAAGTTCCAACCACCACAGTGGAGCAAGTTCCAACCACCACGGTGGAGCAAGTTCCAACCACCATGGTGGAGCAAGTTCCAGACACCGTAGTGGAGCAATTTGCAGCAGCCACCATGGTGAGGGTTGCTTTTTCAAAACACTATTGGAAGTCCAAAGAGCAAGTTAAAATACCCTGCAAGAAGATCACGATAGATGTTTGCACAAGATTGCCGTGGCTTTTGACAGTTATGAAAATTAGTCCATTGTCTTGCGATATTTCCAAACTAGAGTGGAAGTCTTGGAAACTGCCCATGAAGATGTTTTTCAGCAATTTACGCAAGTTCAAAAGATGTTGAGGGATTCAGGTGAAGCTGTTGCGCAGAGTGAGCAAAAAATGGAGGAGATGAAGGAGAACATCCATAGCCTTAGGATGAGGGACGAAGGAATCAAGAAGTAACTTTATCATGTACAAATTAAGAGTGTGTTATTGACGGCCACAATAGCTAAATCAGATGCCTATCCTGGTATGCAGCAGGGTTTGAAATGCATGCTCTGCCATACCCCCATCATAGATGACTATTGTATCTGATGGCCTGTGTGCACTACCACCCTGTGCATGTTTTTTGCTTTGGAGTGTTTGTGCATACAAAATCTAGCTATAGAGAATGTGATTTGCCATTGCCTAGGTCATGGACAGATCAAATGTGCCTGCCTACTATAGCTATCTATGATGAGAAAGTAGATGTTGCAGCTCAATTTGCCATTTGGGAAAAAGATCTTAAAGACAAGGAGCTTAAATTGAAGAAGGCCGAGACCGAAACTTGACTGCGAGGAAAAGGAGCCTAAAGGGAGGAACCAACCCCCTTTAGGAAAGGAGCAAGAAGGGCCGATCCTGCAACTAGGAAGCTCAAATCAAGGAAAGAAAAAGCGGCATGAAGGGAGGGCCGGGCCCCTCCAGGAAGGAACTAGCCCCATTCTGGAAAGGAGCAATGAGGGCCGAGCTTGCAATCAGGGAGCTCAACAAGAAGTCCTTGAGATGTAATTTGAAGTAAAGGAGTCTTTGAGATTGTAATCTATGTAATCTGTGTGTAATCTATTGTCACAAAAGATTAGGTAGCATCTTAGACTATACTACAATATTTAAGAACCTACAAAGCCAAATTGTTTCACATGTATACTAATAAGAAAGTGAACCTTTGCTATAGAAAATGCCAAAATTGATACATAGTCAAATTCACCATGAATGTATATGACAAAATGGACTTACTTTTGAGCCCAATATCTCTAGTTTGCATAAGAAAAACCCTATGTTGTTCTACATACTGTTTGTCTTTTAGATATGCCAACCTATGACTAGTGTTCCACCAAGGTATTTGAAAATCTTGTTGTGTTACTGCCATGGTTAACAATTCATGCAAAGTTTCCATTTCTAGCATCTTTGCACTTGAAAAGTTACTTAGGAGCTCTTTATGGTTTCCAAAACACAAAATTGAATGGCCATTGATGGTGTACATAATGACTCATTTCTAGAATCCATATCCTATATGGAAAACAAACATGCCATAACATTTTTTTCAACAATTAGTACCTTACCTTTTCCAAACCATTACAAAAGCTATTGCTGAGTATGTGAGAACTATTGGAACCTAAATGAACAAGCCATCAAAGACCCATTTTTTCTACCTTTCACCAATAGCATTAGCAGCAATAGTGGTGGAGCATAAGATGTATTCATTCATGGATGGATACAATGGCTACAACTAGATCGTGCAAAGTTGAGAACACAGGTATGAGGCCAACTTCATCATGGAATAGACTCAAGCAAAGGAATGTAATTCTTGCTAGAGAATGGACCGGCCACATTTCAAAGACTTATGGTGGAAACCTTCAAGGAATACATAGACAAATTCCTAGCAATTTTATTGGATGACTTTTCAATTTATAGTATGAAGCTAATGCACTTTGAATGCCTGCAAAAGATGTTCCAAGAATGTAGGGAGAACCAAATATCCCTTAGCCCATACAAGTGTGTATTTTGCATTTTCTTGAAAGTCATTTTGGGGCAAACTATTTGAAGTAAAGGCATCATGACCAAATAGTGAAAGACCAATGCCATTTAGAAAGTGAAGGAGCCTACCAACATTTCATTTTCTCATTCAATTTCCAAGCTTCGATAGGTGATTCATAAAGGACTTCATTGAATAGCTGAACCCCTATATTAGCTCACAAGTCAACACATGAAGTTTGAGTGGAATGACAAATGAGATGAATCATTCCAAAGGTTGCCGATCATAGTCTTCAAGGAGTATCTGAGAGATTTCCCAGAGGTGTTCTTGGATGACCTACGCATACATGCTGCATGGAATGACCACCTCAAACTAGCCTTTGAGATGGGTCACCTCTATAGAATTTCCCTCAATCCTCTTTAGTGCTAATTTTGGAATAACATGGGGTAGTCTTAGGCCATGTTGTATCCAAGGATGAAATTTCTATGGATTACAAAAAGATTAAGCTCATCTTGGAGCTACCACCCCTACAAGTGCGAAGGGTGTATAGCGATTCATAGGGAATACGAGCTTTTATCAAAGGTTCATTTATAGCCATGTCAAGATTGCTCACTCCATATACAAGCTTCCAATCATATTTAACTAGACAAAGGCCTAGTAGACCTCCTATGAGACTCTTAAACTCATCCTAGCTTCCACCCCTATCTTGCAAGAACCAAACTGGAATTTAATATTCCATATGCATATTAATGCTTCCAAGTTTGCAATAGGGTGTGTGTTGGTGGCGCAACTAGGAGAGTGTAGCTTGGAGATTGATGATGATCTCCTAGATGCCTGGCTAATAGCTATTCCTCATAGACCTAATACTAGAATGGGATTAGGAGGTTGGTCTTGTCTTGGCCAATAGATTTTTGGAGGACAAGACCCTTAGCAAAGATAGGGCATGAAGACTTATCAAGGATGCAACACCTTATCAACTAATAGCTAGCAAATTATACCAAATGGGTAAGGACAACATAATGCATTGCTACATCTATGAGAATGAATTGGTCCTCCTACAATGCCCAATTGGGCATTGTAGGAGGACACTTCACAAGATAGCTCACGGCCCATAAGGTGCTACAAGCCAGATGAAGGTGGCCTACTCTCATCTCACAGATGTAGCCAAATTTAACAAGAGTTACGATCCCTTCCAAAGAACTTCCATACCTCACAAAGACTATATGCCCCTTATAGGAGGGCTTACAAACCCCAACCCTTTGAAAACCAAGGCATTGTTTTTATAGGACCTATCAATCCAATAGTAAAAGGGACACAAGCCCAATACATCATCATGGCGACTGACTACTTCACCAAGTGGACAAGAGCCAAGGCAACTAAAAAGGTTGACACTCGAGCAAAGGCCAAATTCCTTTATGAAAAGTCCATATCATGCTTTGTCCTCCGATAGAAATTGTAAGCGATCGAGGGACTCACTTTATCAATGAAAGGATTGACATCCTAAATGAGTGAGTTCCTAATTGTCCATAGAAAATCCACTCCATTCTGGGTCATTGTTTGCTTGGGTGTAGCCATTTTTTGTGAGGTTCAGGGACTTTTCTGTATGTGAATATCTTGCATGACCCATAACTTATGCATAGGCTCAACGGAATTCGGTCGGCAAACTTTGTCTTCAAGCTGTACACATTTCAAACTTGAACATGAGAGCAAAAAATTATGGAATAAGGATATGGAATGAGACCGTTAAAGCATTAAAGTGCTATGTTGCATAGAGCATGCATCCTGAAGACTATAGGATATAGCAATTTATTCAAAAACATCAAAATTTTGTTCTACACATACATGCAACCAAGTAATTATTTTGAAATACACTACGTGAGATTCTCCCCAACCAAGGACACCTAGATGAGATCATCATGCATGGGTTAATGGGCCTCCAATTTTGTGCTAAAGTGATGCATACCCATTTGAGGGCACGCTCCATTACTTTCTTTTGATTTGTTGAAAACCAAAACGGATTGAAATTTTGGAATCCAAACTATTGGGAATAGTGCATGGTGGTCTTAAAACATTGATAGTTGTTGGTATTGGTATATAGATTCACCTTAAAATTGAAGAAGTTGGAAAAGTGAAATTTGTGCATGTGCAAAGATATTTTAATAAATCCAACACTATTTACAATTTTGAATTGTTTCTTTTTCCATGCACTTCCTTGCTATATGTCTCATAAGCATGCCAAAGGTCATTGCATTTAATAATACACAACAATATATTATCCATCATTTGCCCTTGATTAAGTACCTATGGGAGTACCTAGGGGCATGATTTCTTGCACATTTGGTGCATGGACAACTTGCTATCAACATATGTGGATTCACTGTCTTGGAAATTGATTCTCCTCATTTCCACATCCCTCATGGGTGTCTTTTGCATCTTCTTCTCATTGAAGACTACATCATGGCTTTTTCTTTTTGGGAATCAAGCTCTCGGTTATTGTTCTTATTGTGTGAGTAGGTGAATAAGGTGAGTCACACTGACTCAACCATAGTTATTTCTTATCTACTATGTATGGGTGTGACCTTAGTAGTGTTCAATTGTATTGTGTGGGGTGAATATGAGCTGATTGTGGAGGAGACTGTTGCTCCCTCCTGGCTGCTTCCTATATCTCTCTTCTTGTTTTTCTTAACATGGTATCAGAGCTACCGTTCCTTGCCTTTTGGTTGCCCACTGCTTGTGGAAGCTTGCGGGAGTGCTTCTCCTACTCTAAAGCTTCGAAGTGATGAGAAGAGATCTCGCTTTTTGGACTGAAGTAATAATCTCCAGCTTCTATTTGGCTTGGGAGCTATCCAATTGATGTCTTCTTGCTAAGGGGAGATCGCTATTACCCATAGGTTGCTCGTGGGAGATGTATTTTGACAAAATACAACTCGTTTTTACTGGTTGGGTGTGATAGAACGGAGCTAATCTCTTTCTCTGGACAACTACTACTTGGTTTGAGCCAAGCAAGAGGTATATACATCAGTAAGAAGCATAAACATCTCTCCAAATCTCATCGCCCAGCTCTCTAGAGGTTGTTTGTGAAACATCTCTCCAAACCTGATTGCTCACATTTTTGGAGGTTGTTTGTGGCTGGAAAAAACTCTCCTACATCTCCTATCAAGTGAGGAGAACCTTCAGCTTGTAGATCTCGTTTTTTTGCTCCTGGACAGCTTTTGGAGACTTCAAAAGTGATACGACTTGCTTTTTTTCTTTTACAGCACCCCAAATGTTTCCTACATCCTCATACATCATTTTTGTGGAGTCTTAGTCTCTCTGTGAGCTACCAGGACTCCCGTGTTCTTCCAAACACAAAAAGTGATGCTGCTATTTTTTGTTCAAAAGTGATCAAATTGTCATTTTTCGGACTATTTATTTCTCTAACTGTGTGGATTTGGATGCTGGTCTGAACTGACAAGTTGGATACAAGGTCTGACTTTGCTTTTGGAAGCAAGTTCATTTGGATTTACTGTCAAAAGTTATGAGCTTGGGAAAATTAAAAAAAGTCACAGTTTACAACTTACTGTCAAATTGTCAAATGCAGTTGCACGCATGATCTTGCAATGTTCATGGATATATGTGATGGTATTTGGATGCCCAGTGGTTGGATGTTAATGTCAAGTAACTTGACAGATGCTATGCCTTGCCAGTGATAGTAGCAAAGTGGATTTTTGAGTCCGGTTGATCCATTGAACTTGTAACTGGAAGTTTTCGGACTGGTTGCAGTCACTTTGAATGGACTTGTGGTCCCGAATATAAGTCATTTGACACTTCTATTTCTGTGAGACAGAATATGCCGGATTTCAATGAGTTGGTTGCTCTTTTGATCCATGAGGAAGTGAAGCTTGGGCTGAATACCAATGGTAGTAGCTCAAGGAATAGTGATGCAGTGTTCTACTCTGATCAGAGAGGCCATGATGGACGACACAGAGGTTCATTCCATGGTAGAAGTGATGGCAAGCATGTCCCTAAAACCCCTAGTCAGAGTCACCTCAGAGAGGAGGTGGAGCCTTTAGAGGTAGGGGGAGAGGTTCTTTTCATGGTAGAGGTACTTGGCAGCAACCGCAACAAACAATGCATAATCTTAATGGTGATAAGACATGTCATTACTGTGGCAAGGTTGGCCATATTGCCAGAGACTGTTTCAAGAAGCAAGCAAATCAAAGAGGAAAGGCAAATCAGCAAGGTCATTTTGCCTCTTCTAGTCATGTGCATGAGACATCCTCAGATCAGCTATTTGCTATGACGCATGTGCAGGATCATAAGCCTACGGATGGTGGCTTGGATGATATATGGTATATTGATTCAAGAGCATCTAATCACATGACACCACATGGAGAGTGGTTTGATGAGATGACTCCGGGTGTGCATGGTTGTGTTTGCACAGGAGATGATACACAGCATGACATTACACACAAGGGTGTTGTACCTCTGGTGATGCATGATGGTCAAACCAAGAAGCTGCGTGAAGTGTTGCATGTGCCTTAAATCACCAAGAACTTGTTGTCTGTTGGAAAAATGGCTGAGCAGAACTTGCAAGT
Source organism: Dipteris shenzhenensis (assembly GCF_047967505.1). Classification (NCBI taxonomy): domain Eukaryota; kingdom Viridiplantae; phylum Streptophyta; class Polypodiopsida; order Gleicheniales; family Dipteridaceae; genus Dipteris; species Dipteris shenzhenensis. The sequence goes on from NC_141615.1 coordinate 55,284,844, forward strand.
CCGGTTTAATAAGGATGGATGCTTCATTGAGGAGTTTGGTAATGGCTGCAAGTTGATTGCGAAAGGGAAAAGACAAGGAAGAATGTTTACTTTAGATGCAGGCATGCCAGAACTAAAGGCTACCATGTTTACCCATGGTACGGGTGGTCTCTGATTTGGAAATTTGGCACAAATGCATTGGTCATATTCATATTCAGAAGCTGAAAAATATGCAACATAAAGGCATTGTTGTTGCTTGCCAAAGTTCAAGTATACTGCTTTAGAGCATGTTTGTCCCACATGCCAGTTTGGAAAACAATCAAGGTTACCATTCACTAAGCAGATGTGGGAAAGTAATAGACCCTTGCAGTTGATTCACACTGATGTCTGGGGTCCAGCTCAGACTACCTCAATGGGAGGTTCATCGTATTATGTCACATTTATTGATGATTTCAGCCGGTATACATGGCTGTATTTTTTGAAACATAAGGATGAGGTCCTGCCTGCCTTCAAGCATTTCAAGCAACATGTTGGAAATGAGTTTGGGTCATATATCACATGCTTGAGATCAGATAATGGAGGTGAATATCTATCAAATGAATTTGATGACTTCTTGGCCTATCATGGGATTAGACGGGAGCTTACATGCCCATATACAGCACAGCAGAATGGAGTGGCTGAACATAAGAATGGGGTGATTGGTTCGTCTGGTAGAGCCATGTTGAATGAAAAGAACTTACATGATTATTATTGTGTAGAAGCACTTGCAACTGCAGTGTATATGCTGAATCGCACTCCTACTACTGGCATTCATATGCTCACACCATATGAGAAATTGTATTGACAGAAGCATGATGTTGGTCATTTAAAAGTGTTTGGTAGCTTGGCATATGTGCATATACCAGATGAAAAGAGACGGAAGTTGGATCCCAAAGCTAAAAGATGTGTGTTTATTAGCTATACACAGAACCGGAAGGGTTATAAATGCTACCACCCATCGACCAAGAAGACTGTGGTGAGTCAGGATGTTGTTTTTGATGAGCTAGAATCTTGGTGCCAAAAGTGGCTATTCCAAATGATGCATATGCAGGTCATGCATATGATAAAATCAGCAAATTAGTACATTCATATCTGGGCCTACATCTACTCGTTCTACTACAGTGAATCCTTGGTCTAGCAGGTTACACAATTCCACTGACACTGCTATGTCAGTGAGGGGGAGAGATAAAGGGAAAGCCAAGGTTGTTGAGGTGCTTTTGCAAGCTGAAAATGATGTCCCTGGGCCATCAAATTGTGGCTATGATTCGTCATGTAGTGATAGTTTGGATAGTGAGTTGGGTATACCATCTTTGTCTACACCTGGAGTCAAGGGAAGCAAGTACATACCTCCTCATGAACGAGGAGAGTCTGGCACTCCAGTGAGAAGGTCACAGAGAGTCAGGTATCCTATTGACAGGTTAACTTATAGTGGTTATGCTACTCGGCATTATGCATATATGACAAAAGTTATGGGACATACTGAGCCAACTATCTTTGGTGAGGCTGTGCAACATGGTCACTAGCAGAATGCCATGGATAAGGAGATAGATGCCCTTGCCACTAATCAGACTTGGGATTTGGTGGAGTTGCCTGAAGGCAAGAATCCTATTGGTTGCAAATGGGTCTATAAAGTAAAATGTAAGTCTGACGGATCAGTGGAAAGGTATAAAAGCAAGGCTGGTTGCCAAAGGGTATGCACAACAATATGGGCTAGATTATGAGGAAACTTTCAGCCCTATTGCCAAGATGGCAACTCTGACACTACAAGGCATAGGCCATTTTTTGACGAAAATACTGACGCTTTTTACATTAAATTTTTTTTTTCATGGGCGCAAACATCACTATAAAAGTCGCTAAAAGCGTCGGAAAAGAAACGTCGCTATATAGCGACGATGATAAATGTTGCTAATCATTGCTATATAGCGACATTGGTAAACATCGCTATATAGCGACGATTAACAAAACTAAAAAAAAGGAGTAGTGGGGCTAAACAGGGCTTGCTATGGCCCTGTTTAGCCCCACTAATCCTTTTTTTTTTTGGTAATTACAAAACAAAGGATTTTATAACAAAATTTCCCTTGCGAAAAGGGTGATACAAAATCGCTCAAATGAAATGATCGAGCAACAAAAGCATATACATGTCGAACATATATAACAGTGTTTGTTACAAAATTACCCTTTCGAAAGGGCGATACAAAATTGCTCAAACAAGCGGATATACAAAATGACATACAGGGCGAAGAAAATGCTACTACCACTACTACTACTACTACTCATCCGAATCCGAATCCTCCTCATCTTGTTGGCTTGTTCCTTGGTCCTCGTGAGCTGCGCCTTCTCCTTGATCCTCATAACGTGCATCTGATCCCTAGCCCTGGTGATCGCTTGCCTCCCCGATGATGGGACGCTTGAGCTTTGAACCTAAGAGTGAACCATATAAATCAAAAATTAGATTGGAACTTAAAGAATATAACAATTTAAAAAGTGAGATAACAAGTAGGAGTAAACTTATACCGTGCGAGCAGCCACCTCAGCCCAATTGACCGTCGCTCCCATTGCCTCTTGCTCAATAAACCACGGCTTTGTTCCTATCCGAAATGCGCGTCGCGTCTCTGCATCTGTAGGAAGACAACCCATCGTAGCTTGTTGTGGATCCAATTTACGAGAGTTAGAGTTAGCTAAAGTGCATGTAATATGTAGTAAAACAAATAGAACTATACATTAAATGAGAAGAAGTAGACTTACCATGGTTGCCTCGAACGCCAACCGTCCGCCTGCACCAAAGTGCGAAGTACCTACGACGTCTAGCTGTCTCTTCGCAGCCCTCCTCTGACCCTCGAACAGTTCGAGATGGTCACTATTCTACTTCTTGAAGAACTTCCAATCAATTTTGTCTGTCCAGCTGGGTTTAGCCAACCCCTTTGTGATGGAAGTATGCAAGGTTGATCTACGATGCTTCAAGACCAAACCCATGCGCTCTTGCATATAATTCTCATTAAACTCCCAATTTGGCGGGTTAGGGTATTTTTGTTTTAATTCATCAATGACCGCCTGCTTCTTTTGGTCATCTTGATACCGCCAATAGGTAGCAAGGCCGCTCTTGAAGTGATGGCTCATCAACCGCCTCATGGTGGCCATCACTTCTTTGCCCTTTCTATCTTCTATTATCTCTCCGGCAGCTATGGTTTGATAGGAGAGATCCCTTGATGAGTAAGGAGGACTGATGGTAGCAGAGTCAGAAGGAGTGGAAGCTATGCGAGCGCTTCCGGAGCGAGGAGTAGCAGTGGGAGTAGGAGAGGGCAAGGGACCTGATTGATACTGTGTCTCCGGACCAAGTGGAGACCTGTAGGAACGTGAGTGTGCTGACTTGTCGTCTACATCTCTCGAGTCAGCACAACATAAGCTGCCCTTCCTACTCTTCCTTCCCTTACGAGAGGCATGCGCAGGTGATGACACCTCGATCGAAGGGGCATGAGGGGACGGCTAGGTAGTACGTCCAGCCATCAGTGTAGGGGAGGGAATTGCTGAGGTCCTCTGAGATAGCTGAGAGAAGAATCTCGCTACCTCCTCATCGCTCATCTGCGCTACAAACTCGTCGGGACTCCCGACAAATCCATGCACAGCTAGCAAAGGAGTTCCCCGAGGGGTAGTCGCAGTGCTATGTGAAAGAGGAGTCGGACCAGGGGTAGTCGTAGTGCTAGGTCCGAGAGGAGTCGGACCAGGGGTAGTCCTCGGGGTAGTCGCCTGAGAGGAATCAAAGTCCTCTGGAGCATATAGATCGTGAGCTCTCCACCTGCGAGGCTGTCCGTACTCGTCGGATGAGTGACGTGATCCCATGTCTAACATAGACACAAACACGAAAACAAAAAACAAAAAAACAAACATAAGCATAGGCATAGGCATGAGGAGAAGAGGAAGAGGAAGAGGAAGAAGAGGAAGAGGAAGAGGAATCTGAAGAAGAGGGAGAGAAGAGGGAAAAGAGAAGGGGGAGGAGAAGAGGAAGAAGAGGGAAAGGAAAGAGGGAAAGAAGAGGAAGAAGAGGGAAAGGAAGAGGAAGAAGAGGGAGAGAAGAGGAAGAAGAGAGAAAGAAGAGAGAAAGAAGAGGGAAAGGAGAGGGGAAGAGAGGAGAAGAGAGAAGAAGAGGAAGAAGAGAGAAAGAAGAGAGAATAAGAAAAGGGGGAAAGAGAGAATAAGAGAAGGGGGAAATAGAAGGGAAAGCAAAGAGGGAAAGAAGAGGAAGAAGAGGGAAAAGAGGAAGTGGACGAGAAGAGGAAGAAGAGGGAAAGGAAAGAGGAAGAAGAGGGAGAGAAGAGGGAAATGAGAGGGGAAAAGAGGAGAAGAGAGAAGAAGAGGAAGAAGAGGGAGAGAAGAGGAAGAAGAGAGAAAGAAGAGAGAATAAGAGGAGGAAAGAGAGAATAAGAGAAGGGGGAAAGAGAAGGGAAAGGAAAGAGGGAAAGGAAGAGGAAGAAGAGGGAGAGAAGGAAAAAGAAGAGGAAGAGGAATCTGAAGAAGAGGAAGAGAAGAGGGAAATGAGAAAGTGGAGGAGAAGAGGGAAAAGAGGGAAAGGAAAGAGGGAAAGAAGAGGAAGAAGAGGGAAAAGAGGAAGTGGATGAGAAGACGAATCTGAAGAAGAGGGAGAGAAGAGGGAAATGAGAAAGTGGAGGAGAAGAGGGAAAAGAGGGAACGGAAAGAGGGAAAGAAGAGGAAGAAGAGGGAAAAGAGGAAGTGGACGAGAAGAGGAATCTGAAGAAGAGGGAGAGAAGAGGGAAATGAGAAAGTGGAGGAGAAGAGGAAAAAGAGGAAAGAGGGAAAGGAAAGAGAGAAGAAGAGGGAGAGAAGGAGGAAGAAGAGGAAGAGGAATCTGAAGAAAGAGCATATGTCTTCTTATCTTATGCTCATGCTTATGCTTATGCATGAGCATAAGAGAAGGGGGAAAGAGAGAATAAGAGGGAAAGGAAAGAGGGAAAAGAGGGGGAAAAGAGGAGAAGAGAGAAGAAGAGGGAAAGGAAGGAGAGATTGGAAAAGAGGAAAGAGGGAGAGAAAGAGAGAAGAAGAGGGAAAGAGAAAAGAGCTTCTCTTATGCTCATGCATAAGCATATGTCTCCTTTTCTTATGCTCATACTTATGCATAAGCATAAGCATAAGCATATGCTCATGCTTATGCTTATGCATGAGCATAAGAGAAGGGGGAAAGAGAGAATAAGAGGGAAAGGAAAGAGGGAAAAGAGGGGGAAAAGAGGAGAAGAGAGAAGAAGAGGGAAAGGAAGGAGAGATTGAAAAAGAGGAAAGAGGGAGAGAAAGAGAGAAGAAGAGGGAAAGAGAAAAGAGAAAAAAAGAGACATATGCTCATGCTTATGCATGAGCATATGTCTACTTCTCTTATGCTCATGCATAAGCATAAACATTCTTATGCTCATGCTTATGTTTATGCATGAGCATAAGAGAAGGGGGAAAGAGAGAAGAAGAGGGAAAGGAAAGAGGGAAAGGAAAGAGGAAGAAGAGGGAGAGAAGAGGAAGAAGAGGGAAAAGAGGAAGTGGGAGAGAAAAGAGGGGGAAAAGAGGAGAAGAGAGAAGAAGAGGGAAAGGAAAGAGGGAAAAGAGAGATTGGAAAAGAGGAAAGAGGGAGAGAAAGAGAGAAGAAGAGGGAAAGATAAAAGAGGAAAAAAGAGACATATGCTCATGCTTATGCATGAGCATATGTCTACTTCTCTTATGCTCATGCATCATAAGCATGAGCATATGTCTCCTTCTCTTTATATGCTCATGCTTATGCTCATGCTTATGTTTATGCATGAGCATAAGAGAAGGGAGAAAGAGAGAAGAAGAGGGAATGGAAAGAGGGAAAAAGAGGGAAAAAGAGGAGAAGAGAGAAGAAGAGGGAAAGGAAAAGAAGGAAAAGAGAGATTGGAAAAGCATAAGCATGAGCATAAGAAAAAGAGACATATGCTCATGCTTATGTTTATGCATGAGCATAAGAGAAGGGGGAAAGAGAGAAGAACAAGGAAAGGAAAGAGGGGAAAAGAGGGAAAGAAAGAGAGAAGAAGAGGAAAAGGAAAGAGAGATTGGAAAAGAGGAAAGAGGGAGAGAAAGAGAGAAGAAGAGGGAAAGAGAAAAGAGGGAAAAGAGACATATGCTCATGCTTATGCATGAGCATGTGTCTACTTCTCTTATGCTCATGCATAAGCATAAGCATGAGCATATGTCTCCTTCTCTTATGCTCATGCTTATGCTTATGCATGAGCATAAGAGAAGGGGGAAAGAGAGAATAAGAGGGAAAGAAAAGAGGGAAAAGAGGGGGAAAAGAGGAGAAGAGATATTGGAAAAGAGGAAAGAGGGAGAGAAAGAGAGAAGAAGAGGGAAAGAGAAGAGGAAAAAAGAGACATATGCTCATGCTTATGCATGAGCATATGTCTACTTCTCTTATGCTCATGCATAAGCATAAGCATGAGCATATGTCTCCTTCTCTTTATATGCTCATGCTTATACTCATGCTTATGTTTGTGCATGAGCATAAGAGAAGGGGGAAAGAGAGAAGAAGAGGGAAAGGAAAGAGGGGAAAAGAGGGAAAAAGAGGAGAAGAGAGAAGAAGAGGGAAAGGAAAAGAGGGAAAAAAGAGATTGGAAAAGCATAAGCATGAGCATATGCTTATGCTTATGTTTAAGCATAAGCATGAGCATAAGAAAAGGAGACATATGCTCATTCTTATGTTTATGCATGAGCATAAGAGAAGGGGGAAAGAGAGAAGAAGAGGGAAAGGAAAGAGGGAAAAAGAGGGAAAGAAAGAGAGAAGAAGAGGAAAAGGAAAGAGGGAAAAAGAGGAGGAAAGAGATTGAAGGAGAGAAGAAGGAAAGAGATTGAGGGGAAGAGAGGGTTCCTACGCCCATCACTGTAGCTAGCGCTTAAGGTGCTAGCTGCAGGCCAATGCAAATAACAAAAATAATAAATGGAAAAAAGAGGAAGCACTTACCTAAAATAGTACGTCCCGCTCGGTGTTGACTCTGTGCCAACATGAACTTATGAAGAAAGAGAAGGTGTTACAACTTTGTGATACAACTCTGTGTTACAACTTCTAGACACAACTTTGTGATACAACTTTGTGTTACAACTTTGTGTTACAACTTCTAGACACAACTTTGTGATACAACTTTGTGTTACAACTTTGTGTTACAACTTCTAGACACAACTTTGTGTTACGACTTTGTGACACAACTTTGTGTTACAACTTTGTGTTACGACTTTGTGACACAACTTTGTGTTACAACTTTGTGTAACAACTTTGTGTTACAACTTCTACATGTAGAGAGAGAATGTGTTACAACTTTGTGTTACAACTTTGTGATACAACTTTGTGTTACAACTTTGTGATACGACTTTGTGTTACATGCAGAGAGAGAAGCTCTCCAACTTGTACAAATACCCCATAATGGAATGAAGCCCACACTCTTTGGGGCATTGTGTTGAGTCTACATTGGTATTCCAAGCATTTGTCTCAAGTGTCCATGCTTCCTTGCACTGCACGTCCAAAAGCATGTCCTAACCTTGCAACCCTTCTCCCCTGTCCTCCAACCCTGCAACCCACCCTCTCCCTCTCCTCCTCCCTCCTCCTCCTTCCTCCTTCTCCTCCTCCTCCCTCCTCCTCCTCCTCCTCCTCCTCCTCCTCCCTCCTCCTCCTCCTCTCTCCTCCCCCTTCCTTCTCCTCTTCCCTCCTCCTCCTTCCTCCTCTCTCTTCTTTCACCCATGCTCTTACACCTTCTTCCTCTCCCACTCCTATGCTTTCCTAAACCCTTAAACTCCATGATCTATGAGGGAGACGAGTTCTCCACCATGTACTCTACTCTGAACCTTGGATCCTCCTTCTAACCCTGGACTCCTTCTAAACCTTGGAACCTCCTTCTAAACCCTAGAACTCTTTCTGAACCCTGGAACTTCCTTCTGAACCCTGGAACTCCTCCTAAACCCTGGAACTCTTTCTAAACCCTGAAACCTCCTTCTGAACCCTTAAACTCTTCCTAAAGCCTACAACTCCCAATGAAGGCGAAAGCCTTCATTACCTCAACAAAGATGGTTTACGTACCTTTTACACATGCTTGCACTTTGTTTGCTTACCACACTTAAGCCTACGTCTCTCACCGGAACACGACTCGAGGTCCTAAGCTACATATATACTACAACCGACAATCCCAATATATCTGTAGGTGACAAAAAGCCTCGGAACCCTGAAACATAGAAGACCCAGCTCTTCCTACGAAAGCAGTAGGAAAGAGCCAACATTTGGCGCCGCTGCCGGGGAGGCTAGCGTCTCAAGTCGTGAGTAAACATACGTAGGTATGTGTAAAACAAGACACTACTTTGAACTTTCATGAAGATAACACTCAAGGGCAAGGAGAGTAAAAATTTTTTTCCAATTCTAGCCAAACATATTAACCCCAAACATCCACTTTGGGTTACTACCTTAAGAAATTTTCTTAATTTCTTAAATAGAAGTCACATGTTCTACAATCAGGCTAGGTAGTGGACACGGATGCGTAGAGCTTTCAATTTCGATCATTTTACCTTTTTACAGAAAAGCAAACCGAGCTCTCCATAAAGAGTTATGGCTCGGGAAGAGTTTAGGGTTAAACCCTAAACCTAAACCCTAAACCTAAAATCCAATCCTATAAAAACCTACTCCACCCCTCTCATTCTTCATCTTTCACTTTTTGCCTCCATTCTCTTCCTCATTCCGAGCCCCACGCAAGACACTCCTCCCTCTCCATCGACCACCCCCTTACTCCTATCCTCGCCATGTAAGTGACATCATGTAAGTGACATCGAGCCCTTCTCGCAGCGATGACCTAGCCTTCCACCCACCGTCCATTGTTCCGCAACAATCCCGTTACATCGAGAAAGACTTGGAGAGCGTTCAAGTGACCACTTCTCCCTGCTTTTCGATTTCCGTCTTTCAGGTTTTTCTTGCTCTTTTTTACACCTCCCCCCTCCCCCTCCATCTCCACCACCACCTCCCCCCCTCCCCCTTCATCTCCACCTCCCCCCTTCCCCTCCCCCTCCATCTCCACCACCACCTTCCCCCTCCCCCCTCCCCCTCCACCACCACCTTCCTCCTCCCCCTTTTTCTTTGAGGGGCCTCCCCCCTCCCCCTCCATCTCCATCACCTCCACCTCCCCCTCTCCCCCCTCCATCTCCACCACCTCCCCCTCCCTCTCCCCCTCCATCTCCATCTCCACCTCCCCCTCCCTCTCCATCTCCACCTCCCCCCTCCCCCTCTCCCTCCCCCTCCATCTCCACCTTCCCCCTCCCCCTTCATCTCCACCTCCCCCTCCCCCCTCCCCCTCCATCTCCATCACCTCCACCTCCCCCTCTCCCCCCTCCATCTCCACCACCTCCCCCTCCCTCTCCCCCTCCATCTCCATCTCCACCTCCCCCTCTCTCTCCATCTCCACCTCCCCCCTCCCCCTCCCCCTCCCCCTCCATCTCGAACTCCCCCTCTCCCCCTCCCCCCCACCACCTCCCCCCTCCCCCTCCCACTCCATCTCCACCTTCCCCTCCCCCTCCCCCTTCATCTCCATCTCCACCTCCCCCTCCCTCTCCATCTCCACCTCCCCCCTCCCCCTCCCCCTCCCCCTCCATCTCCACCTCCCCCTCTCCCCCTCCCCCTCCACCACCACCTCCCCCCTCCCCCTCCCACTCCATCTCCACCTCCCCCTCCCCCTCCCCCTTCATCTCCCCCTCCCCCTCTCCCATCCCCCTCTCTCTCTTTTCTCTCTCCTCTCTCCCCCTTTTCCCCTCTCTCTCTCTCTTCTCTCTGTCCTCTTTTTTCCCCCCCTCTCTCTCTCCTCTCTCCCCCTCCCCCCCTCTTTCTCTCACTCTCTCCTCTCTCCCCCTTGCTCTCTCTCCCACCCCCTAGAAAGGCATATGGAGCTAAGGAAAGGCAATGACACTGCTTATGCTGTAAAAGTCAAGAAGGGCAAGTATACTCCTTACAATCACTGTGGAAAGACAAATCACCTTTCAAAGGACTGCTTCAAAGTTAATCCATGCAAGCACTGTGGCAAGAACAACCATCATGAGAAGTTTTGCAGAGCCAAAGCAAAGACAGAAAATGCAAATCTACTTAGAGTGAATGAGCCTCCACAAGATGAGGCATCCTTTGAAGATTATGCATTTTAAACACATCTCTATGTATGCTCCAGATCTCTCTTTTATGTCAAGGTACTCAGCCTGGATAGTCCTCCAAAATGAATGAAAATAAACTATTGTGTTTTGTGTGTTTTGTAAACACCTCTGGTCACCTTATGATGTAGGCCATGTGTATGTTTTGTTCCATGGTACCTCCTGCAGACATTGTGTGCATGTACATGCAGGGGAAATAACCATTGGAAAGTCTTTTTGTATTCCTTTTTGTTTACCTTACACCCAAGGGAACCCTTGCTAGCATGAGAACCTAGCCATAGATTTATCCTTGACCACCATGAGATGGCATGAGAAACTATGAGACTAGATGTATCCTTGACATAGCCTGAGGCATTTCCTTGAGGGGGGGTTTGTTGGGATATCTCAAGGTGTATGCCTCAGGCACACCTTATGTTTCTATGTGTGAGTGCTAGAGGCACAGTTAGGTGCCCACAAGCACAGTTAGGTGGTGGAGAGCCACATAGGATGATTGAGTGAATCTAGGAGGAGATTAAGGAGATGATTGTGGAGCTTTGAGGTCATCAGTGATGTCAGTGACCTTGTATGAGGTGCCTACTCAAGGACCTCTCTTTTCTTCATTCTATAAGCAAGTATTCTGAGTTTGTGTCCACTCTACTCTTTCCTTTCAGTATTCCAACAAGTTGGACCTAAAGTCCATTCACACCACAATTAGGACCCCCCAAACACAAAAATTACCCCTACTTTAACCCCGCGAAACTCATCCGTTTGGGACCCAAACTGAACCCCGTTTGAACCACGATTTCACACACGGAAACACCACGCTACGGGGTATTTTTCCAGCCCATTGCACACCATTCTGGCATCCCTAGCACACGTTCATTTGCGCCCCCGTGTGGGCCTTATTTTGCACAAATTCACTCGTATTTTCACATCGTGACCTCCGATTAACGATCCGTCTGCACCGGCACATTTCCCTACACACCTAGGACAATCTTAAGCACATTATTAACACGACGGTCCCTACACAAACTAACACCACTCTAACTCCCCTAACAACACCACATCCACACCCGCACTTGGGGTAGCAACACCCTTGGCCAATCACGCACAATCTGCATGCAGTTACGTTCCGGCCAACGACTTCGACTCCAACGCTCGCCCCACCCGCATCTCACTCCATTGCAACAACCGCCCCCTCCCATCCTCTACCCCGAATTCCCCCCTGAGATTCACCAACTCCCTTTAACTCCTCCACGCCCCAACATGGCTGGACGCCGTCATGACCATGATGGGGATATCGAGCTCGAGGCAGAGGCTGACAACTTCTTCCATCGACGAAATCATAACAATCAAGGCCGACGCCCCTTGGGAAAATTGGAACTTCCCAAATATAATGGTAGGGGAGACCCAGCTCGCTTCCTCCTGCATTTTGATGCCGCATGTCGAGCAGGTGGTGATCAATCCCATGAAACGAAGGTGCCTTGGTTTCCAATGGCCTTAACTGATGAGGCGTCGGAATGGTACCTCGACCTTCTCGTGGAAGAACGTGCCACATGGGACCTACTTCAAACCGAATTCAAACGTCGCTTTCAAACGGAGAGGCTACAAGATGATCCCGCTCTCAACTCAGCAAGATCGAACAAGGCCGGAGGGAATATGTACGCACATACCTGGGAAAGATGAAGAGATTGATCGCCAAATGTGACCCACGCCCAAATGCAAAGTACCTCACGGCATGGTTCATAGCAGGACTCAGAAAGAAAATCTGCAAGGATATGAAAAAGATAAGTAGCTATGAAACATTCAGTGCTGCTCATGCGGCAGCCATTGACATCGAAGATGGCATGACAGATTCAGACACTCGTAGTGATGATGCCAGATCACATACACGAGATAAACGCTCAAAAAAAGGTAAATCAAAGGACACTGCCGAAACATCCAATGAAGATTGCCTAGAGGCCATGACCTTGAAGCTGAAAGAAGATATGATGCAGGCCATGGATCAAAAACTCCACTTGTCTCAGCCGCCAACTCAAACATATCCACGGCGAGAAAATGTCTGGTGCCCACACTGCTTGGCAAATCATACAGCAAATGAATGCCCAGTCCTAAGAGCAAGGATCACTGCACAAGCAAATCCACCGCCACGGTTGTGGTGCCATATCTGCGTCGTCAGCGGCCATGATGAGAACAGTTGCATCTTCAACATGCGCAACAATCCGCCTCGACCACCACAATACCAAGCGGCACCCATGCCAGTATACAGGCAACCGGCACTTGCACAAGCACCACCAGCTCCGAGGCTAAATCCTGTTCCCATTCGGACACAAGTCCCACAACTACTCAGGAATCCGAATCCACGACCGTATCCAAGAGCACCAAATCCAGCTCCTCAGGCAGTTCCCATACATCAATTACAAGCCGAGGAAGTAGACTCGCTATTTGAGTATGAAGCAGAGTACCCAGTGTACTATGTAGAAGGTGTAGAGGGTCTAATACCAGTCTATGCAAATCAAGTGCGACCCAACACATTTCGAGCACCAATCAAGTGTTACGGTTGTGGAGAAAATCATAGGATCGCAGAGTGCCCGCATCGTGGTAGCCCCGCTACTTTCCAACCACTTTGTAGAGATTGTGGCATAGGACATGCCTATATGGATTGTCCCATGAAAAATAAGGTCCCAGAACAAACAGAGGTTAAGCCTGACGTCCCCATCGGCATCATTGGGGTGGACCATCAAAGTCTGGGTCTGGCAAGTCTAAGGTCACAGCCTATCAATGTAATTACACGCCAACAGAAAGAGGCCACGAAGGACCCTATCATTCCAATCCAACCGAAGCGACTTCTGAAAAAGAAAGCACAAGTGCCTCCACCTCCGCCAAGCAATGAGCAGCCGAGCTCATCCACATCAACTCCCGAGCCTCGAATAAAAGAAGCTCCATTCCCGAATGCAGAGGTGGAGAAGGCTCGTTTTCAGGTACTTCAGCAATGGGTCCAAAATGAACAAGCTCAATTTGAGGCTCAGAAACAAGCTCAAGACCCAATCCATGACTTGGCCCCACAAAGTATTGATACTGTACTCGAGCCTTTGTTCCAACACCAGACTCCACAACAGAATGTACCGCCACGTCAACTTGAAGGAGCTGCACTCTCTAGCATCTTGAGTTGCCCTGTGTCAATTCCCATCGGAATCCTCTTACGGAATTGTCCCAATCTCTGGGAGAGTTTCAAAGGATGGATTGAACTCGCAAATCCCCCTCCACCTATGAACGACATTGAAGATATCCATGTGCGGATGGGTGAGAGAGATGACATACGCAACATCACTGTGCCTTTAATCCACAAAGCATATAATGAAGTCCAAGCCATAGTGGATGGTGGAGCAGGTGTCAATGTCCTATCAAAGGAGCTCTACGAAGAATGGGGTCTCCCACCAATGAAAAAGGCTAATTTCAACATACGCCTTGCCGATGATTCACGGGCTAAACCCTTGGGAATAGTGAATGGCGTGTCCACAAAGATCGCAGGAGTCCGCTTTTCCCTTCAATTCACAATCTTGGATCTCCCCAAAAAATCCTATCAAATCTTACTGGGATGTCCTTGGTTACGGGAAGCATCAGTCCTCCATGACTGGGGAACTAATAGATTGACAATCCAGAATCGAGACACTGCAGTCAGGGTGAATGTGGAGACAGGAGCTATTAAACCAATTGTTCCTAGAGCATTGGATGACACATCTTCCACGACACTCTCGAGCAAATCAGCTCCCTTGCGACGGCATGCCATAACAGGTGACTCACAAAGCAATGTCAATAACTGGATACAAACATTGGCAACCATCGACAACTGCCATTCATTAGACCCCATTTTCTCACAGATAGATGTTAACGCACTACAGGTCGATCCTCCACCGACACATGAAGAACCAATCAATCTAGAGATGCCATTCTTTATGGCTGACCTCGAATGGGATAATGAACCTGAAGAAGGTACCCATACCAATGATGACTCAGATTTTCCTTGGGACCTTGAAACAGAGGCTGTGAATGCTGAAATTGAAAATCAAATCTTTGATAATGACCTAGCCATTCTCCATGCCCTAATGGCAGTTGAGCTCCCAAAAGTTGAACCTCCACAGTTGCATAACAGCAGAAGATCCCGCAAGAAAGCTGCAGGAGGAAATCGCAGAAAAGCCAAGGCCGAGCACTTCAATGAATTCGAACGAGTCCAAACAAGGATTGTCGAATTGTACCTTGCAAAGGCAGTTCCATCAAAATCAATACCACCACCTCTTGAATGGTCCCCTGAGGGACTGGAAGGAGTATGTGCAGCACATGAACCCTTACTTGGAAACACCTTACCAGTGGAAAAGTTACCCCATAGTTCCCAACGTAAGAAGTTTCGGAAATATAAGCCACATGTGCGGATGAAGCTCGATCAAGAGACTTCAGAAAAAGAAAGAAAAGAAGAGCCTAACAAATTACTAAATGCAACTATGCCACCCAGTACACATGACACATGTCAGGCTAGTTCAAACCCCTCAGAGGACGATCTTCGAGAAGTGCCGGAATACTTTAAGAATTATACAAGTAGCAGTGCACCAATAGCAATGCCAAGACCAATCAGAGAATCTGAATTTCAAGAAACTGATAGCATTGGAGAAACTCCAATCTATGAGGGACCGGCAAAAACATGCACAATAAACCTCGCCCTTGAAGGGGAGGAAGAAAAATTGGTTTTCATTGGGAAACAGCTCCGTCAAGAAGATGAAAGCAAACTCAAAGACCTCCTAATGGAATACCGTGACTGCCTAGCATGGTCATACAAAGAGATGAAAGGAATTTCACCAGAAGTGGCAGTGCACACGATACCTATAAGGGAAGGTGCTTGCCCTAAGGTATGTGGACCTTATCGCACAAATCCTAAATATGGCACCATGGTTTATGACGAGCTGGAAAAACTCCTAGATGTCGAATTCATCTACAAGATCGAGCACACTGATTGGGTTTCACCCATTGTCATTGTGCCTAAACGCAACAAGAAGCTCAGAATATGCGTGAACTTGAAAAATGTGAATGCCGCCACAATAAGGGATCACTACCCCCTACCCTTAACAGAAACAGTGTTGGAAAAGGTGGCAGGATCCGAAATATATAGCTTCTTGGATGGCTTCAGTGGCTATAACCAAGTGCAAATTGCTCCTCAAGACCAATCAAAAATAGCATTTGCTACAGAATGGGGTATTTTTGCATATAGAGTCATGCCATTCGGCCTTTGTAATGCCCCAGCCACATTCCAACGAGTCATGTTCACAGCTTTCAAGTCATTTTTTAATAAGTTTTTACAGGTATTCTTGGATGATTTGTGCATCCATTCAACCAAACAGGACCACTTCAAATGTCTGGAAGAAGTACTAATCAAATGCAGGGAGTATGGCATCTCCCTAAATCCAACAAAATGCCAGTTCATGGTCACCCACGGAGTTGTTTTGGGACACATCGTCTCTCAACATGGGATTGCAACTGACATGGACAAAATCAAAATCATCATGGAATTGCCTCCTCCTACAAATTCCAAAGGTGTACAGGTCTTTATGGGACATGCCGGCTATTATAGAAGATTTATATTACGGTATGCCATGATAGCTAGACCACTTTACAAATTATTAGTGGAGTTCTTCTGGACCGAAGAGTGCGACCAAGCCTTTGAGCTTTTAAAGTGGCGCCTAATCACAGCACCCATCCTTATATCTCCCAATTGGGATATTGATTTTCATGTTCATACTGATGGATCCAAGTATGCAATTGGGAGTGTGCTTTGTCAACCTGGTGAACATAAGAAAGACTACCCCGTCTACTTCGCCAGTCGACAACTCAATGATGCAGAGATCAACTATACAACCACAGAAAGAGAAGCCCTAGCAATGGTGTATAGTGTAAAGAAATTTCGGCACTATCTACTCGCAAATGATTTTGTCTTCTACACCGACCATCAAGCATTGCTTTATCTTGTGAACCGTCCGTGTACCACAGGAAGAATAACCAGATGGCTCCTCTTGCTGCAAGAATTCAACTTCAAAATCGTGGTCCGCAAGGGTGCCCAACACTACATTGCCAATCACATGTCTCGAGTCAAGACAGGAGAAGAAGCCACTGGAGTAGAAGACGACTTACCAGATGCCACGCTATTTCAAATAGATGCTGTTCCAGAATGGTGTGGAGATATCATTGGGTACTTGATGGCAGGAAACCACCCCCTGACATGAAAGCAGTAGATGCCAGAAAATTGATTCTAAGATGTTAAGAAGATGTGTAATGCCTCATGAGATCCTGCCAATCCTGAGTGAAGTCCATGAAGGCATTGCAGGAGGACACTTCCAAGGGGAAGCCACAGCAAGAAAAGTTCTCCTCGCAGGCTACTGGTGGCCAACAGTGTGGGCAGATGCCTATGAATATGTAAAAGGCTATGATGTATGCCAACGAACTATTAAACCACAACACAAAGACTTCAATCCCCTAACAACAGTTGTTGCACAACAACCATTTGAAAAATGGGGGATTGACTATGTGGGTCCCATACATCCAGTAGCAAAAGGAACACAGGCACGCTACATCATTGTGGCCACTGATTACTTTACAAAATGGGCTGAAGCTAAAGCAGTCAGAAAGGCAGATGCCAGAAGCACAGCAAGATTCTTATATGAAAATGTGATCACCCGATTTGGATGCCCCATTGAAATTGTGTCGGATAGAGGCACACATTTTGTCAATGAGGTAATCCAAGAACTCTTGTCTGGCTTCATGGTCATCCATAGAAAAAGCACACCCTACTACCCCCAAGGGAATGGACTAGCAGAATCCACAAACAAAATCATATGCAATATCCTCACCAAGGTAGTAGAACCACAGCGTTCTGATTGGGCAGAGAAACTGAATGCAGCCTTATGGGCATACAGAACCACATTCAAGGTCAGTACAGGGAACACACCTTTTCAATTGGTGTACGGCCTTGAAGCCGTGGTCCCACTCGAATTTGTAATACCAAGTCTACGCATCGTAGTACAGGAACGCATGGGTGATCATGAGTCCTTGAAAGAAAGGCTCTGCCAGTTGGAAAAGCATACAGAGACAAGACTAGTCGCTTATCATGCCATGACAATAGAAAAACGCCGACGAAAGGCATGGTTTGACAGGAATCTGAAAGCTAAAGACATCAACGAAGGCGACTTAGTCCTGTTATACAATGCCAAAGTACACAAGGAAAAACTGAAGTATCTAGGTCAAGGACCCTACCGAGTACGAAAGATGAATCCCATCGGAGCTGTGCTACTTGAAACACTAGATGGAGTCCAATTCAACACAACAATAAACGGGAGCCGACTGAAGCGCTACTACATCAACACGCGAGCCATCCCCGACAAAAATGAAGATTTGGGAAACCAAGTCTTCCTTAGTTAGGATTAGATTGTATCACAAGCACTCACTCGCATATGCACGTTTTTGCACATATAGTTTGCACTAGATTGTTACACGCACATTAACTGCATATGCACGTTTTTTGCACAATAGGGATGTTTGAGTCTTAGTTTCCCTATCAAATCCCACAAATAAGCATATAGTTAGACACATCACATGCACTCACATGATTTTGCATAGGCACATAATAGATTGCATAAAAAATAGTATCACACACTTTCATTCCATACTCTCAAAGCATGCAATGAATTCACAAGCAGTACACGAAGCTATGCCAAAACTCAAGATGAATTGGCAATAGAGTCTGCAGCCTCCGCAACGAGACCCCCGCCAAACATCACAGCCGTCTCCTATATGCAAAAATATCAAACTTGCATACTAATTATCTACAAGCTCAATGCTACGGGTGCAATCGCATCCGACATGTATGCAAGATAGCAAGAAATGCCAGCCTCAACAACGAGACCCCCGCTAAACTTCTTCCCAAGAAGATTCGATGGCTGAGTCCGCAACCTCAGCAACGACATCCCCTCCGACATTCACAGTCATCTACCCCTCCTTAAGAGGAGATAAGCTTCTTGACCACCATCCTTTTATACCAATCCTCAACAACGAGACCCCCGCCAAACATCACAGCCGTCTCCTATATGCACAAATATCAAACTTGCATACTAATTATCTACAAGCTCAATGCTACGGGTGCAATCGCATCCAACATGTATGCAAGATAGCAAGAAATGCCAGCCTCAACAACGAGACCCCCGCTAAACCTCTTCCCAAGAAGATTCGATGGCAGAGTCCGCAACCTCAGCAACGAGATCCCCTCTGACATTCACAGTCATCTACCCCTCCTTAAGAGGAGATAAGTTTCTTGACTATTGACTACAAATTGTATGGTGCAAAAGCATTACAGCAGGAACGACTCGCATACCACAAGCTAAATAGCCACTGAATTACGCACATGGCATCCCAACTCTGAAATCAAAATAAGCCATAACCCGAGGACGGGTAATAAAATGGATCCGGGAGTATGTTGACTCTGTGCCAACATGAACTTTTGAAGAAAGAGAAGGTGTTACAACTTTGTGATACAACTTTGTGTTACAACTTTGTGTTACAACTTCTAGACACAACTTTGTGATACAACTTTGTGTTACAACTTCTAGACACAACTTTGTGATACAACTTTGTGTTACAACTTTGTGTTACAACTTCTAGACACAACTTTGTGTTATGACTTTGTGACACAACTTTGTGTTACAACTTTGTGTTACGACTTTGTGACAACTTTGTGTTACAACTTCTACATGTAGAGAGAGAATGTGTTACAACTTTGTGTTACAACTTTGTGATACAACTTTGTGTTACAACTTTGTGATACGACTTTGTGTTACATGCAGAGAGAGAAGCTCTCCAACTTGTATAAATACCCCATAATGGAATGAAGCCCACACTCTTTGGGGCATTGTGTTGAGTCTACATTGGTATTCCAAGCATTTGTCTCAAGTGTCCATGCTTCCTTGCACTGCACGTCCAAAAGCATGTCCTAACCTTGCAACCCTTCTCCCCTGTCCTCCAACCCTGCAACCCACCCTCTCCCTCTCCTCCTCCCTCCTCCTCCTCCCTCCTCCTCCTCCTCCTCCTCCTCCCTCCTCCTCCTCCTCCTCTCTCCTCCCCCTCCCTTCTCCTCTTCCCTCCTCCTCCTTCCTCCTCTCTCTTCTTTCACCCATGCTCTTACACCTTCTTCCTCTCCCACTCCTATGCTTTCCTAAACCCTTAAACTCCATGATCTACGAGGGAGACGAGTTCTCCACCATGTACTCTACTCTGAACCTTGGATCCTCCTTCTAACCCTGGACTCCTTCTAAACCTTGGAACCTCCTTCTAAACCCTGGAACTCTTTCTGAACCGTGGAACC
Source organism: Dipteris shenzhenensis (assembly GCF_047967505.1). Lineage (NCBI taxonomy): Eukaryota > Viridiplantae > Streptophyta > Polypodiopsida > Gleicheniales > Dipteridaceae > Dipteris > Dipteris shenzhenensis. The sequence continues at coordinate 55,304,408 of NC_141615.1, forward strand.
TCCTTCTGAACCCTGGAACTCCTCCTAAACCCTGGAACTCTTTCTAAACCCTGAAACCTCCTTCTGAACCCTTAAACTCTTCCTAAACCCTACAACCCCCAATGAAGGCGAAAGCCTTCATTACCTCAACAAAGATGGTTTACGTACCTTTTACACATGCTTGCACTTTGTTTGCTTACCACACTTAAGCCTACGTCTCTCACCGGAACACGACTCGAGGTCCTAAGCTACACATATACTACAACTGACAATCCCAATATATCTGTAGGTGACAAAAAGCCTCGGAACCCTGAAACATAGAAGACCCAGCTCTTCCTACGAAAGCAGTAGGAAAGAGCCAACACTCGGTGTTGTGGACTGGCCCTACAAAAGAGAGGAAACATACCATTTTTCAAATAAGATGTTAGAGGAAGGAGGAGATCACAAAAGTAACTTCTTGAAAGGAGGAGATTGAGGAGACAAGGAGAAAGACAAGGAAGAGAAATACAAAAAAGAGGTGAGTCTTCTTTCTTTCTTGAAATCTCGTTTTTTGTTTCAATCCTTTGAAAACAAGCATGAAAACTAGTTTACAGGTTTAGCAATACAAGGAGAAGCACTCACAAAACTAAAGCTAACAAACAAATAACCTACATTGTTGAAAGAAACTCACCTCTTGAAGAACTTCCTTTGAAGAAAAAAAAGAGGGAAAAGGGTCGAGAGGGAGTACAAGAGGTAGGAGAAGGGTGAGGAGTGGAGAATAGAGTGGGAGGTTGTCGGAAATAGGTGGGAGGTCATCAAAAATAGGTGGGAGGAGAGATTGCCTTGGTTACTTGAGAGATTAGGAAGATTGCTAAAGAAAGCGCTGCACGACGGGAGTCTCGGGTTTTAACCCATAGTGTCGCTATATAGCGACGCTTTTCTGTCACTATATAGCGACGTTTTTAATTAAAAGTGTCGCTATATAGAAACGGAATAGAGCAAAACGTCGCGATATAGCGACGCTTTAAGTCACTTTTTGTTCTAGCATGAAGGGAAGCTCATAGATGCTATTTTATAACTATTAATATATTTTCTTGCAACTTATGTTGCGATTTTATAAGTGTAGATGGAAGGAACGAGTGGAAGCTCGTCTGTTGATGCGCCAACGCCCAGGAGCACGAAGTGGCTTACAGAGAGGTTATACTGTCATTGCACTCATTGCAAGCGAGAAGTATGACATCAATGTCATATTATCATGTGCCACTTGTGGATGTATGGGGAGGAGCCCGAACCAGTACCCACCGTTGGTGTTGCACGTGTTGATGGACCATCGGTAAGTCAAAGCTATTTAAGTTCGCAGTCTTATTGTATACCAGGAAATACAAGATCTTATATTTACATGAAATCTTAAAACCAGATGAGGAGGGTAACGAGGGTACGCATATACCTTCTCACTTTCAGTAAGACTATAGTCTCCCGGATGATGACGAGGGTATGGTCGACATGATGGATTCCATTTTTAGGGGCACTACATCCCATGTACACATGATGTCAGAGTCTGAGGTCAGAATGCGAGAGTTGCAATCAACACAATTGTACGAGGTTGCTAGGATGTCTAAACTACGTGCTTGTCTCTCAATCTTGAATCTACAAGTGAAGTATGGGTGGTCGGATACAAGTGTCTCGGCCTTAATGAGGTTAGCTCTTGCATTAATTTGACTCATTTTTTGGATATTGTTTGTTTTGAGAATCATCATTTGGATAGTGTATACCGAATCATCATTGTTCGAAGCCTATGTATGTTTGAATTGTCATAGGTTGCTCGAGAAGATGTTGCCTCCACCAAATACCATGCTTGCATCAAGAGATGAAGCGAAAAAGATGCTAACAACGGTGGGTATGGATTATGATACCATCCATGCTTGCCGTAATGATTGTATTCTCTTTCGTCGTGAGCATGGAGATTTGGCTAGTTGTCCAAAGTGTGGGGAACAATGATATAGAGATGACTTGCAGGGTGAGTGGATATCGGTAAAGGTCTTGAGACACTTTCCCATCATTGCAAGAATACAACACATGTTCCGATGCAAATCCATAGTGGAGATGATGACATGGCATGCATCTCATCGGTCCACTGATGACACATTGAGGATTCGCGCAGATTGTGCAGCTTGGAAGCACATAGATAATCAGTGGCCAGACTTTGCAAGGGAGCCACGCAACTTACATCTTGGGCTCGCCATGGACGACGTGAATCCTTTCGGGTTACGCTAGACATCTTGGTCGACATGGCCCATAGTCATGGTGAATTACAATATCCCACCATGGCTAACAATAAAAAAGGGACACCTCATGCTTGCACTACTTGTGCCAGGAAAGTACAAGGCAAAAAATATGGACGTGTACATGGAACTTTTGATAGAGGAGTTACAGATATTATGGAGAGGAGTGCAGGTCTTTGATATTTCCAGAGCTCCTAGACATACCAATGATATTTTGGTCAGGGGTATCTTGATGTGGACCATGCATGACTACCCAGGATATGGAGAGTGTGCAGGTATGTGGTTGTGTCTTTACATGTACAATGAGGGATTATGCTTTTATGACTCTCTTTCGCACGCATGTCTTGTACTAACACATTCATGCATGCATGCAGGACTTGTAACAAGTGGGTACCATGCTTGTCATGTTTGTGGACCGGCTCTAAAATCGCTTGCACGCTACTCCAAACACATATGAGGAAAAATGTTTATGAAGGTCATGCTCGATACCTTCCGCTCGACCATCTCGCACGTGGAGGTCAGCTTGATCCACCACCATCATATTTGAAGTCAAGTGACTGGCTTCCAGGGCAAATGGAGAGGAACCTCCTCCTGGTATGAAGAGGCTATCGATCTTTCATGAGCTTCCTTATTGGGGTCAGTTACAAATCAATCATCTCTTGGATCCCATGCATATCTTCAAGAATGTGGGGGCTACTATTTGGGCACACTTGGTTGGTTCCAAAGACTCGAGAGGAGTGTGAGAAGACTTGCATGCTATGAATAGTATGTCTCATTTGTGGCCCCAAGTGCATGCTTTCGGAAAAGTTGTCCTCCCGAAAGCAACATGGATCCTCTCTATGAGGGAGGAGGCAGCAGTCAAGGCAGACATTGCCTCTTTTCAAACACCGACAGGGTACATGCGTTGCTTGAAAGGAGCATTTTCAAAGGACAATAAGCTTAGTGGGCTCAAGTCCCATGATTGGCACAAGGTCTTACAGGTATTCTAAGTAGAATTAGTGTACCGATAATCGTGATGCGTTAGCGTAATTATTATTATGTTATATTGTTGACATGACTTCTTTGTTGCTTTGATAGTTCATCCTCCCAATTATAATAAAAGGGTGCTTACAAGAAGATGTTAGAAATGCTATATTCAAGATCTGTGGTATTGTGAGGTATGCTTACTATCAAATCACATTGAATGTATTTTCTTCAATTTAAGCTGATTAATCTGTAGACTGATTATGAAAATATCTTACATGGACATGTGAAATAGGTGGATATCTCAAAAAGAGATCTCCATATGGAGCATCGAGAAGGCTAGGGTGGAATCCATCGAAGTCGTATGCTTGCTTGAGAAGCACTTTCCCTCGAGCATTATGACAACTCAAGTCCACTTACTTGTGCACATAGTTGATGAGGTGGCTATAGCAGGTACCGTTCATAGTTGATGGATGTTTTTTCTCGAGCGGTTTATGAAAACTTTAAAGGGATTTGTAAGACAAAGAGCAAGACCAGAAGCAAGCATGGTAGAGGGATGGCTTGTGCAAGAGTCATTAGTATATATCACAGAGTTTCTTGCATCCACGGATCCCGATATGCCGCAAGCTTGGCATAACAAAGATGATGATCGCATCGTTGGCAAGGTTCCCCAAGGAAAAGGGATTGAAAGAAATATGAGCGAAGAGCAAATGGAGAAATTCAATAAGTTTTGTATCCTCAATAGCCCTGAGATGCAGAAGTGGATTGAGAGATATGAAGTGGCCAAAGCAGAAAGGATAAATGCAAGGACGAGATTTAGAGTAATGTACAGGTGATCACAACCATATCCATGGGATCTGGCTCTTCTCCCTACTCACATGTCACTTGATTGGCTACAACTGGCTCTACGTAAAGCCGAACGTGATGGAGAGACAATAAACGAATGCGAGCGAGAGTTATCATCTGGATGTATGGTGCATGTAAGTTTCTTACCTCTTGATGTAATTAAGTAATTATTTGTGGCAATATACGCATCGATTCAAAGAGAGTATGATTGTGGAGTCATGGCTAACTTCACACAAGATAGCCGAGCAAGTGCTTCGGATACCAATCTTCTCTCCTCATAGTTGGATTATTGTGGAACCATACGCGACATCTATGAAGTTGATTTCAGATGATTTAGTATTTTCATTCTTGATGTAAAATGGTTTAGAACTATTTACAACGGTCCCCATGCGACATTGAGAAAAGATAGTAGCGGTTTCTTTGCAATAGACTCCACCAAACATTGGACTGATGAAAGTGATACTTTTGTTCTTCCCGAGCACTGTGAGCAGATGCATACTAATGATTTAATTAATCAAAGCTTTTGTTTTTAAAGATCCATTGATACATGTACTTGAGCATTATTTCATATATATAATTGATGACATTTGGCACCCATCTTCAATATAGGTGGTTTTTCATCCGGATCGTTCTGATCCAAGATGGTGGTACGTGATCCAAGTTGTGCACCACGAAGTAAGCAAATTTTTGAAGATAGAGGGATCCAATTGATGAATCTAGCGAAGAAGATGTAGATCACCATATGAGCCAAGAGGAAGATGCGCATAATGAGATCGCACGGGAGGAAGATGGAGATCACGATATTGAGGAAGAAGATAACGATCATCAAGAATCACCACACTTTATTGAAGAAGATGATCAAATACTTTTAGGTGAACGTACGATGCTAGAGTACGATGATGATATAGATCAACTCTGTATAGAGTTGGAGATAGACTTGTTTGGTGCCTTAGACTTGGCTCAAGATGAAACAGTTGATGTAAATGCTCTTAATTGATTTTTTTCATCTCAAACTTGGACATGAATATATGAGCTTCAAAGGCTTGATGTACATGCTCTCATTTTTTTATTCTCTATGAGATCAAACATGTATGAAAATTTAAAAAAATTTGTCATTGGAAAAAACTAACTTTTAAGGCCTATATGGAAAAAAAAACCTCTTTGGAAAACGTCGCTATAAAATACTATATCAGTGTCGCTATATAGCGACTCTTAAAAGTCACTATATAGTGACCTTTATAAAAGTTGCTATATAGCGACTTTTGGCAAGCGTCGCTATTAGCGACGCTTTACGGAACCCGCTTTTCATACCGACGATTAATGCTACGCGGGCGCTAAATGTCGATATGTAAACGTCGCAATAGGATCCGTGTGTAGTAGTGTGAGAACTGTCATAGCATTGGCTACTGCAAATGGCTAGAAATTGTAGCAAATGGATGTCAAGAATGCTTTCCTAAATGGTGACTTGTTGGAGGAAGTTTATATGGTTCAACCCGAGGGTTATGTGCACCCTGACTAACCCAACTATGTTTGCAGGTTGAAGAAAGCTCTCTATGGGCTGAAGCAAGCACCTAGAGCATGGAATGAAAGGATCAATAGATACCTACAGGAGCGTGGTTTTGTAGTTGGGAAGGCTGATCATTCACTGTTCACAAAGAAGACAATTGCTGGGGATATGTTGTGATTGTGATTTATGTTGATGATCTGATTCTAACTGGTAGTGATGATGATGGCATTGCTGAAAGTAAGAGCAAGCTGAAAATGGAGTTTGATATGAAGGATCTAGGGGACTTGAAGTTATTTCTTGGCATAGAAGTGTTGAGAACACCTGATGGCATTTGGCTTATGCAGAGGCAGTATGCCTTGAATATGTTGGAGAGGTTTGGCATGAAGGATTGCAAACCAATGGATATCCCCTTGGATCAAAACTTGAAGATGATGGCTGATTCTGGAGTTGAGATTGATGACATTACCATGTATAGGTAGATGGTTGGAAGCTTGATTTATCTGACTATTACCAGGCTTGATTTAATATATGCTGTGGGACTCATTAGTGAGTTTATGCAGAAGCCACAGGAGCCTCACTTGGATGCAGTGAGAAGGATTATGCACTATGTCAAGGCAACAAATTAGTATGGACTCTTTTATGAGTATGGAAAGGATATAGAACTAGTTGGATACACAGATGCAGATTGGGCAGGATGTGCTTATGACAGGAGATCCACCAGTGGCTATGCATTCAGCCTTGGAAGTGCTATGGCTAGCTGGAGTAGTAAAAAGCAACCCACAGTGGCATTGTCTAGTACAGAAGCAGAGTACAGAGGTGCAGCATTGGTTGCATGTGAGATTGCTTGGCTTTAGAAGCTTTTGCACGATTTGGGACTACATGTGGAAAAACCAGTCAGACTTTATTGTGATAACATGAGTAGTGTGCAGTTGGCAAGTAATCCAGTTTATCATGCTAGAACTAAGCATATTGAGGTACACTATCATTTCATCAGAGAGATGGTGTTATCAAAGAAGATTGATCTCATACATGTGAAGACTAAATATTAGGTTTTAGATATCTTTACCAAGTCATTGGGTAGAGATAAGTTTACATACTTTAGAGAGCTACTTGGTGTTATCCTCCCTACTTGAGCTTGAGGGGGAGTGTTGGGAATCAAGCTCTCGGTTATTGTTCCTGTTGTGTGAGTAGGTGAATAAGGTGAGTCACACTGACTCAATCATAGTTAGTTCTTATCTACTATGTATGGGTGTGACCTTAATAGTGTTCAATTATATTGTGTCGGGTGAATATGAGCTAATTGTTGAGGAGCCTGTTGCTCCCTCTTGGTTGCTTCCTATATCTCTCTTCTTGTTTTTCTTAACATTTATGATCTTCTTTGCTTCTGGATCCCAAAGACGATAGCACATCTCTCCATGTTCACTATAACCTAGAAAGATACATTTCTTAGACTTAGGATCTAGCATCTTTCGAAGCTCTTTTGGCACATGTGCATATGACTCACACCAAAACATATGCAGATGAGAGTAAGAGGGCTTCTTGCCACTCCATGCCTCTTCAGGAATACCACCATCCAAACTCTTACTAGGTGATCTATTGATTACATGCATTGTAGTCTTCATTACCTCAGCCCAAAAGAAAGACTTGCATTGGAAAGAAGTGAGATCCCTCTTGATCCCACATGTATCTTACAAATGTTGAAAGTCATGAGAGATATAGTCTCCACCATTATCAATCTGTAGGCATTTAAGTGTTCTACCTAATTGATTTTCAGCCAAAGCAAACCACTATAGCATAAGCCCACACTTTCCTAGTTGCATCATTAATGAATGTCACATAGTATTAAACCCCGCCTAATGATTGTGTAGGCATGGGACCACGTACATTTGAATGCACCAAATTAAGCCTTTCAAGCTCTTTCTTTCCCCTTCTTTTATGGGCTAATTTAGTGTGCTTTCCATAGAGACATTGCTCACATAATTCAAAATAAAAAAAACTCAAATGTGGTACAACACCCAAATGGAATAAAAGTTTCATTCCATTCTGGCTCATGTGCTCCAACCTGCAATGCCACGAAGAAGTACTTGGCTACTTGGTCATGATCAGAATCCCCTGATACATGTAAGGGATACAATGTCCCACACTTGGCACCCCTTGCCAAAGCCATAGAGCCCTTTTGAAGTTTTCAACTCTGAAAGCCAAAAGTGGTCTTAAAACCAGCGTCATCCAGCTGACTTGCTGAAATAAGACTCTTGGTCAACTTAGGCACATGTCTCACATTTTTCAAAAAAAATGTAGACCCATTTGCAAAAGAAAACTTTATGTCACCTACTCCCACTATGTCACATGGATAGTTATTTCCAAGATGCACACAGCCTGCCTTCCCACTATCATAAGTGGAGAACCATTCCCTATAAGGAGTAATAGGGGAGTAACATGGAATGAAGCACTAGAATCCAAAATCCAATCCTTGGAATATGCATCATCTGAAGTGGTAAGCAAGTCTGTAGGTAGACTAGACATGAATAGAATGTCATTGTCACTATTATTAGTGAGACTGCATTGATCTCCCCGATCTTCATTTTTCCTTTGTCCTCCCTTGGACTCTCTCTCTCTCTCTCTCTCTCTCTCTCTCTCTCTCTCTCTCTCTCTCTCTCTCTCTCTCTCTCTATCTATCTATCTATCTCTCTCCCTCCCTCCCTCCCTCCCTCCCTCCCTCCCTCCCTCCCTCTCTCTCTCTCTCTCTCTCTCTCTCTCTCTCTCTCTCTCTCTCTCTCTCTTGCACTCCAATTTGCATTGTTTTTCTTATCATTTTTCTCTCTTTTTCAGCTTGTAGCAATCCTTTTTCATGTGGCCCTTCTTGCCACAATGGTAACACTCAATTTTAAATGCCCTGGATTTACTACGAGACTTCCCTCTTTCTTGGGACTTCCCCCTGAACTATGATCTACCCCTTTGCACATTTAAGCCTACATCCTTCTTGTTGCCTTCCATGGACTTCTGTCTAATCTCCTCGGCCAACAAGCTACCCACAACATCATTAAACTTCAGTACTCCACCAAGTGTAGAGTCACTAACAACTATACGGAAGGTGTCCCATGAGGATGGCAATGAGCACAAGAGAAATATTGCCTTAGTCTCCGCATCAAAATTCATCTTTTGAGCTTGAAGTTGGCTGAAAATATTATTGAATTCATTTAAGTGAGAAGCAATGGAGACCCCTTCCTTCATCTGCAGCTCAAACAACCTCTTCATGAGGTAAAATTTATTAAAGGCAGTTTCCTTCTCATAAGTGGCACATAATTTCTTCCACAAATCTTTCGTAGTCTGCTCATTTACTACTATGAAATAGAATGACTCTACAAAATGAAGTCTAATAGTAGAGTTTGCTAATGCATCCAGATCATTCCAATCATCCTCAAACATATATGCAGGCTTAGCTCCAATCCCCTGCCAAGGGTTTAATCTACTTCTTTTGAATAAGCACATCCCTTATCTGTTCTTTCCATAAAGAAAAGTCCCATCAAACCTTTAAAATTGACCATCTACTAAGCTTCAACAACACAAACAATGACCTTCTTCAACGAGTCGCCTAGCAACATGCTACTGCAATGAGCCGACCACCAAACTCTCAGCTGTGACTACCTACACGATACCTTCAACATACGGGCTCATGATAGACGCCATCAACTGTAGCATCAATTCCATTGATCTTTGAAGACCTTGCATGCAATGACGGCTCCAAACAAATACGTTGACCAACCCGATGCCTCCTTAATACTCGTGAAGCCAAGGCGCTAAGCCAAACTCACAACCAAGAAGCTGCTTAATGACACACATAGGTGACCTTCATGTCTCTAGCCAAGAAGTTCCACCGATATAATCTAAGAGATTCCGTAGGCACCTCAAATATTCCTTCACAATCCTTATCAACAAGGGTTGGTGTTTTTTATGACACATGGCACATCTCGAATTTGACACAATGCACATTGCACCCACTTGCCACCTAAGCACAGTGCCTCACAAGCACACCTCTTGGCAAGCACACCCCTACATGTGAACAGGATTGCCACATCATAGCTCCATATCAACATTTTCACCCTCTTTGCCCGTCCACTTAGATCAAGCTGTATCTTGATCCAACAAGAATTTGAGGGAACTCCACCAAGGAAAAATGCTCAATTTTTTATGCTCTACATGCTCGTCACATCATGCACACATTTGAGGCAGAAGTAGTGTTTTTTGCAGTGATAGAATATTTTAGCAGTGTTTTGTAATGGCGTCTGATGCTCTTTCACAGATAGTCACTGAAAAGCTTGACAAGAACAACTTCCAAGCATGGAAGTTTAGAATGACAAATTTCCTTAAGGGAAAAGGCTATTGGGAGTTCATTACTAGAGCTGAACAAGAACCAGTTATTCCTAATGTTCCCAATCAACAGGAGTTGCAAGCATTTTAAGGCTAGCATGAGAGAGCCATATAAGTTATGTACTGGCTGTCTATCAGTATTTCAGATTCTATGATTGTGCATATTCAGGATGCAAGCACACCGAAGGAGGCGTGGGATACTTTGACAAAAATGTATAGCACAAATACACAAGCCAGGAAAATGCAGCTCAAGCAGGAGTTGCATAATGTCCAGAGAGAAAATATGAGCATAAATGACTACCACATGAAGGTGAAGAAGATTGCAGATGCACTTGCTTCTATTGGGTTGCCAATGGAAGATGATGATTTAGTTTCTGTGACCTTGAATAGTCTAGGAAAGGATTATGCACAATTCTGTACATCATTGCCATCCGTGAGAATTTTTCTGATTTTGAGGAGTTGATTGCTCTTCTAATTTTTGAAGAGCAGAGAAATGGTGGTGCATCTTCTTTAGGAGGAACTTCAAAAGAAACTATCTTCTACTCAAATGCTGGAAGAGGTAGAGGCAGAGGTAGAGCAGGCCGATCTGGAGGCCATGGCAAAAATCAGAATATGCAGCAAGTTGAAGAAAACCAGTCCTATGGAGGAGGACGTGGTAACTTTAGAGGCAGGGGGAGCCAAAGAGGTCGTGGTGGATAGCAGAGAGGACAAAATGCAAACAACAATGTTGAATGCTACTACTGTGGTAAAATGGGTCATATGGTTAAAGACTACTATAAAAAGTAGAATGACATTATGAATGGAAAATTGCAGAGACTGGTGATGATACTCCACATCCTATTGTGCAGATTGGTAAAATTCCTTTGTCTATGTAGGATGGGAAAAAGAAATACTTGGCTGATGTATTTCATGTCTCGAATATCACCAAGAACCTAGTTTCTGTTGGTCAAATGGTTGAGCAGGGCTTGCAGGTCAGATTTAATCCTCATGAATGCTTTGTTGAGGATATGAAAAATAGAGGTCGCTTGATAGCAAAAGGGAAGAAGAAGGGCAGGATGTTTATGTTGGATGTGGACATGCCTGAATTGAGTGCAGCAATGTTTGCACATGGGACCGGTGTAGTTGTAGATATTGTAATCTAGCATAAAGGCATTGGTCATGTTAATGTACAATGACTTAAATTAATGCAAGCCCAAAATATTGTTGCAGGATTGCCTAAGTTCAAGGTTGCAAAAATGCATAAGGTATGTGAAGCCTGTCAATTCGGAAAACAGGCAAGGAAACCATTTCCTAGACATGTTCAAGAGACTAAGAGGCCATTGGAATTGATCCACTCTGATGTGTGGACTATTAAAGCTACATCTATTGGAGTTTGTCATTATTTTGTCACTTTTATTGATGACTACAGCAGAAGAGTTTGGGTGTATTTTATAAAAAAGAAAAGTGAAGTGTTTGGGCATTTCAAATCTTTTAAAGCTATGGTTGAGAAAGAAATAGGCTTGCAAATAAAATGCCTAAGGTCAGATGGAGGGGGAGAGTACCTCTCAAATGAGTTTGTAAGGTTCCTGCAGGAGCATGGCATTAAGCAGCAATATTCATGCAGTCATACCCCACAGCAAAATGGACTTGCAAAAAGGAAAAATAGGCATATTGGAGAGGTATCTCGTGCCATGCTCAATGAACTTCTTTGAAGCAAGCCATGGGAAAAGAAAAATGGGAGAAAGCCATGGATGAAGAAATGGATGCCTTGGAAGCAAATGCTACATGGGAATTGGTGCCTTTGCCTAAAGACAAGAATGCAATTGGCTCCAAGTGGGTTTATAAGGTGAAGCACAATGCAGATGGTTCTGTGAACAGATACAAGGCAAGATTAGTTGTCAAGGGGTATGCACAGACATATGGCATTGATTATGAAGAAACATTCAGTCTGGTTGCAAGGATGGCAACCGTACGAGTAGTCATTGCTATGGTTGCATCAAAGGGATGATCTTTACATCAGATGGATGTAAATAATGCCTTCTTGTATAGTGATTTGCAAGAAGATGTCTATATGGAGCAGCCACCAGGTTATGTGCATGCTGTTCATCTTGAGTTTGTTTGCAGGTTGAAGAAATCCTTGTATGGCTTGAAGCAAGCACCCAGAACATGGTCTGACAAGATAGGACAGTATCTTGTCACTATTGGCTTTCAGATTTCCAAGGCAGATTTCTCACTTTATGTGAGAAAAATAGAGAAAGGCATTATGCTGCTTGTCATTTATGTTGATGATTTGATCATCACAGGTGATAGTGATGAAGATATCCTTCATGTGAAAATGCTATTGAAGTAGAAGTTTGAGATGAAGGATTTAGGAGAGCTGCGCTACTTCTTGGGCATTGAGGTGATTAGATCCACAAGTGGGATATGGCTCTTGCAGAGGCAGTATGGATTGGACATGCTGTCCAAATATGGGATGAGAGGTTGTAAGCCTATTTCAGTTCCTTTGGAGCAGAATGTGAAGTTGAGCACAGATGTAGGTGAGCTTCTGGAAGACCTTACTTTATACAGATCATAGTAGGAAGTTTGATTTATATGACTATTACCAGGCTAGATTTGAGTTATGCTGTTGGGTTGGTAAGTCAGTTTATGCAAGCTCCAAGGAAACCACATTTGGATGCGGCTAGATGCAAACCGAGGTATGTGAAGTCCACATTGCAGTATGGACTATTTTATGAGACTGCGGTTCATATACAATTGCATGGATACACTATTGCTGATTGAGCTGGTAGTATTTCTGATAGATGATCTACCAGTGGATATGTGTTCTCTTTTGGGAGTGCTGAAGTCACTTGGAGTAGCAAGAAATAGCCTACAATTGCCTTGTCGAGCATAGAGGCTGAGGACAGGGCTATAGCAATGGCTGCATGTGAGGTAGCTTGGTTGCGTAAGCTACTTTATGATATGCATAAGTCTACAGATGGGTTAATTGTCATTTATTGTGACAACATGTGCAATATACACTTGGTAAATAACCCAGTCTATCATGCTAGAACAAAGCACATTGAGGTCTTAGATATCAATGCTCCACTCTCCGTGTAACTACGCGGGAGCCAGTTAACTCTACTTGTAAGGCCCCCATATGAGGAGAAGGCATTTGAGTAGCTCGGTTATCTAGTAGGTCCTTGTTTGGACGCCAGATGGGGGCCATGTGTGGCCTGATGGCTGGACGGAGTTGGCACACTGCCAACTAGGCTACATGCAAGTGCAGGAAGGCATCCCATGATTGACCACACTGAGGGTAGACAGAGCTTTTCTCGGGGCAGCCCACTCTCGGGTTGCGGGGCCCGTTTGGAGTCCCAGATGATCCCGGATGGCTGTGGACCGAACGGAAACGATAGGTTAGTTGCTCTATTTCGCACACCGGTTCTATCGTGTGGTCGGTGGCCTATTTCGGGACTGACCCTCAGTCGACCGTTTTGGGCAAATAGGGTCGGTCACCCAATTGAGCCCAACCAACTACACTGGTGGCTATATAAGAGCAAGCCTGTGAAGCCCATTTCATTCTCTCTTGCATACGAGATCCTGTTATCTGTTGAGCATAGACATTGTATTGTTTTCTTACATGAGGTGCATTATCACTATGTGTAGGAGAAGGTTCTAGTAGGTTTTATTGATCTAGTTTATGTCACCACAGAGGATCAGGTAGCTAACATATTCACGAAGGCATTGGGCGCAGAGAAGCTGTGCAAGTTTAGAGACCTGCTTGGTGTGCAGGAATTGGGATTGAGCTTGAGGGGGAGTGTTGAGATATGGAGCTCCACTCGTGATATGCTAGGGTGACCGTTGTGCATTTATGTCACCGACTTGTTAGCTGCAGATGCGGTTGGTACACCACCCATGAATAATAGCTGGATGATAGCTATCTTTATGTACTCTAGTTAGTGGCTCAATTAGTATGCCACCTAGGTTAGCTGAGTTTGTTTTGAGACATATAGGGTTCACCTATTCCTTTTGTACTTAGAGAGAGTTCTTTTGGCTTTCACAACAAAGAAGAGGAAAACTACATTCAGCCTCCACCTTTGTGTGCATTCCCCCATTGTGTATGTGAGAAAGCTACAAGTGAGACTCCTTACTTCTCTCCCACTCTCTTCACACATCCTTGAGTAGGCTGCCAAAATCGGCCAGTACCTAGCCAACACCTTTGGACAAAGTCCTCAAGAAAGAAAGAGCCCACAAATTCATCAAGGATGTAGTGCCATATCAGCTAATTGTAGGCCAGTTGTACCGCATGGGCAAGGATGGCATCATGCGTAGATGCGTGTGTGAGCATGAATACATTGATGTGTTGAAAGAAGCCCACTCTAGGATTGTAGAGGGGCATTTCTTCATTGATGTTATGGCATGTAAGGTGCTACACACTATCCTTTGGTGGCCAACCCTCTTCGGAGATGCAACTGAATTTGGCAAGCGGTGTGACCCCTACTAGCAGGTGCAAATCCCACATAAAGTGGACATGATACCCTTAGCAAGAATATTGAGACTAATCAGCCCTTTGAGAAATGGGGCATAGATTTTATTGGACCAATAAGACTAGAAACAAAAGGAACAAGAGCCATATACATTATTTTGGCCATGGATTACCTCACCAAGTGGGTAGAAGGGAGAGCCACCGAGAAATACGATTTGAGATCCACTGCCCGCTAAGTTCTTATATGAGCTAGTCATCGCATGGTTTGGATGTCCATTAGAGCTAGTCAATGTGATTGGGGAACTCATTTCCTCAATGAAACTATAGTGATCCTGACCAATGAATTCTTGATTATACATAGGAAGTCAACACCATATTATCCTAGGGAAAATGGCTTGGCTGAGAGCTCAAACAAAACTTGTTGCAAGATTATAACTTGCACAGTGGAGGCCAGTCGTACCGATTGGGAGCATAAGCTCATGCAGCCTTGTGGGCCTACTAATGAACATCTTTTAAAGTAGCAAAAATTGCACCCCCTTCAGCCTAGCCTTTGGGGTGGAGGCAGTTATGCCAATGGAGTATGTAGTACTGAGCCTCCACATTACAAATTACAATCAAGGAGAGGATCTTTGAGAATGCCTTGGTGGAGTGCTTTATTGATATCAAAAAGCTTAATGAGACAAGATTGCATGTAGCCTACTACCTTCGGGTGGAGAAGGCACGGCATAAGAAATGGTTTTACCGTAACCTCAAGAACAAGGACCTCAAGTAGGGCGATCTCATGCTCCTCTATAGCATCCGTAACACCAAACATAAGCTCAAGTACCAAGGCATGGGTCCCTATTGCGTGGTGGAGATCACTCCACAAGGGGCATGCGAACAGATAGCCACCCTAGATGGAGTAGAAATGGAAGCTTACCTCAACGAGAGCAAATTGAAAAGATATTATGCCCCCCCCACCCTGCCGACCCTTCAAGCTATCCATAGAGAACAAGAGCCAAAGGCCAAGGTAGCTCGGATGAAATGCTAGACCATCAAAGAAGCCAAGGAATGTAATGCCAAAATCAGAAAATGGCCTTGCTTAAGGCAACACTCAAACACCCACGCCTAACTAATGAGCTAATGGTAGAACCAAACAGGTAGAATGTCCAATTGTAGGGTCCAAGCTTATGCATCCAAGCACTCATGGATCTGAGAGCAAGCCACAAATTCATCTCTCGCAATGTATGGAAGAAGCTATAGGTACCCCTAAACCTCACTGTGGCTTCAGTACACGCTATCAACAGTCAACTCTTAAGTACATTAGGATATGTCTATATGAGACTAAAGGTTGTTTGTTAGGTAGTAGAGATCTGGTTTTATGTTCTCCCCATAGAAGCAACTGACAAACAAATAATACTGGGACGGACCTGGTGTTACACCGTGAACTGCCAAATCGACTAGAGGGCCAAAACAACATCCCTCATGAATGGGGGAAGGATCGCAGCAATTCTACTTTGTGAACCTTGTCTCATGCCCCCTACAACACCACCACCGGCCAAGGGCAAGGAAGTCTAAGTGAAGGCAAATCTAAAGCCCCAACCACCTCTAACACTCAGGATCCCGACCCTCAGAAAAAAGTCGGATCTCGAAAAGAACAGGGACCCAACGAGTGGCGGCCGGGTAAGATGGCAAGTTACTCTGCCACTCCTACCACTCACCCAGGGATGCCAAGAACATCAGTTACAAGAAGTTATTCTCTATGCTCAATGCCACTTCAGTAGCAGTAACCGACAACACAAAAAGATCAAAGCAGGGGATGGATCTTCGATCACCCTTGTGACGTAGGCATCCCCACCTAGGAGGAGGACACGATGTCATCCATTGCCGCAACTCTAAGGCCCTAATCCACCTCTCCAACCATAGCATCCCACAAGCACTGGGTCGCCACCAAGCTCTTGAAAAATCAGAGAAGTTACAAAGGCAAGCAGGTCATCTGGGGTACAGAAGTTTGGATCCCAACACGCATAGGTTCATAAGGTAGTAACACAAGGATGTGTGTCAACCTTGGATGCAACACTACAAGAACCTACCATCAAACCCGTTGCAACAAACAAACCCCCAAGTCCTTGGTGTGCCCTAATACCATCAATTGTACAATTCAATGAGAAGATCGCCCTGGCCTACGAGAAAGCAACACAAGAACCAACCCCTAGAATGGGGGGAGTTACACAAGAACCTTCCTTTAAGCCCGAGGGTGAGAGCCATCAAAGGATGTCCCACTCATATCATCACTCGTGGTGCTTCCCGAATATAAACTATCTGCTATAACAAGGGATATGGTACCACAAGAGCCAGTTTCCAGGCCGGTTGCAATCACACAAGAACCCACTTATGCCACGACAAAAGAGCTCCCCACAAAGGATCGTCATCACTACGCCAATGCACTTCTAGAAGCTAGAATGAGGCACAAGCTAGACACGTGCTATGCATGGCCAATAATGTGCTATGCGGCCGCACGACTATCACAAGATGTAAAAAGGACAAAGAGGAAATCTTCCAAAAATAGTATGCTTCTTATATATTATGTTTTGACAGAGAGTACATCAACTCAACAACTCCAACTCTCAACAGGAGCTGATACAAGCTTTTATAGGCATCCGATATCAGTCCGACTGTTGTAAGGCAACAGTAAGTTACAAAATGTAATAGTCCTAGTCAAAAACATTATGTGGTGGATCAAGCCACTAAGGAGTGCTGTTAGGGACAGTTACAACTATCCCTTGAGTTACAAAATGATCCCCACTACCTTGTTCTAATGACTCCCTCTTACCATAGGTGTATTTAACCTATCCCATGGTTAGTGTTCCCATGGGTGGAGGCTATGCCTTCAACAAACCCACATCCTAGTTGATCACCTCTCAAGGATTCCCAATGGAGTAGCTCCAATGGGAGTCAAGGATGACCTCTCAAATGCTCCCTTCTTTCTCCATTGACATAATTTGGAATGGGCAACTGAAATAGGCCACTACCTGGCAAACGGGTTACCTATGGATAAAGTCCTTAAGAAGGACAAAGCTTGCAAACTAATTAAAAATGCGGTGCCATACTAGCTAATTGCAGGCCAACTCTACCACATGGGAAAGGATGGCATCATGCGCAGGCGCATGTGCAAACATGAATATGTGGGCGTTCTTGAAGAACATTTCGGGATAACAGGTGGTCACTTCACTGCCGCTGACAATTATGGCATGTAAGGTGTTATAGGCAGGCCTCTAGTGGCCAACCCTCTTTGAAGATGCATCCGAGTTTATCAAGCGATGTGAGCCCTGCCAAAGAATGAAATTTCCACATAAAGCGGATATGATGCCCCTAACGGGAATATTAATCGATCAGCCTTTTGAGAAATGGGGCATAGATTTTACTGGTCCTATAAGCCCAATAGCTAAAGGAGCAAGGGCC
Source organism: Dipteris shenzhenensis (assembly GCF_047967505.1). NCBI lineage: Eukaryota > Viridiplantae > Streptophyta > Polypodiopsida > Gleicheniales > Dipteridaceae > Dipteris > Dipteris shenzhenensis. Next base: position 55,322,220 of record NC_141615.1, read on the forward strand.
GGATACATTATCCTGGCTACTTATTATTTCACCAAATGGGTGAAAAGATGATTCACTGTCCACAGCTAAGTTTTCATATGAACAAGTAATCACATGGTTTGGGTGTCCCTTGGAACTCATTTCCTCAATGAAATAATAGCGATCCTATCTAGTGAATTCATAATCATACATAGGCAATTTACGCCGTATTATCCCAAAGTAAATGGCCTAGCCAAAAGCTCAAACAAAACGTGTTGCCCAATTATAACTAGTACAGTTGAAACGAGTCATACCAACTGGGACCAGAAGCTCATCGCAGTACTGTGGGCCTACCGGACCTCTTACAAAGTGGCAATGAACTGCACCCCCTTCAGCTTAGCCTTCTGGGTGGAGGATATTATGCCAATGGATGCCTAGCCTTTGCATCACAATCAAGGAAAGGCTCACCAAAAATGCTTTGGTGGAGCTCTTAATTGATCTTGAATGGCTAGATGAGATGAGATTGCACGTAGCCTATTGCCTTCAATTGTGGAGAAGGTAAGGCGAAAAAAATAGCTCGACTACAAACTCAAGAATAAGGACCTCGAGGAGGGGGATCTGGCACTCCTCTATAGTGTCTACAACACCAAGCACAAACTTAAATATAGGGGCATGGGTCCCTCCCATGTAGTGGAGATTACTCGACAAGGCGCATGCTGAATAGCCACCCTAGATGGAGTTGAAATGGAGGGCTACCTTAGTGGTAGCAAATTAAAAAGATACTCTGGTTCCCTACTTCCAAGCCATACACAGGGAAAAGGAGCTCAAGGTTGAGGTAGCCTGGATGAAATGCCAGGCCATCCAAGAAGCCAAGATATGTAATGCCAAAATCAAACAACGAAAACAAATGGCTTTGTTTAGAACACCTAGGTCCAACTGATGAACTAACAGTAGATCTGTCCACCAGGATGAGTGTCCAATTACAGGGCCCGAGTACAAGCATCGAAGCACTTGTGGATCTAGGAGCGATGTTGAAATTGGTGCTCAAGTTATTAACCCAAGATTATTCCTTGAAATCTATCACATGCAATATCAATTGATCATGCATAATAGAGAGAGATATTGTGACCCAAAATGACAACATGTATCATGAAGAACTTGACTCAAGACAATAGACCTCAACACATTATCTATAGCTCATGCCTATGGGCCTTGTTGTGCTAGTTACAAAGAAGACTCAACACAACCATGGACCTTATCAGATATTTGACTCATAGCTGATAAGACCTTAATACACTATATTAGCCAGTCGTGAAGTTTTGGCAGAGACAAGGAACCTAAGATCGACTCTCATGTGAGAGGATGGAAAAAGAGAGTGAGCCAGATGCATTGAGCCTATAAATATAGGCATGTTGAACCGCCACAGAGAATTCTTCCATATCCTAAGGAAACTGCCATACATGATTGGACCACCACATCATTCTATGTATGAACTCCTACCACTTGTGATTGCATGGGCAACCCCCTTCAAACCTAAGAGATTCAACCAAACCCCCAGGAAGATTATTCCAACACCCCCCTTAATCTAGATGGGGATGAATCAAGAAAACACAAGGAAGAAATACGCCCACATAGAGCTTGAAATTGATATATAATCAGCTGCCCAAAATGGTCAACTCCAAACAGGAATAAGTACAATCCATACCATTTCCAATGAGCCAAGCCAGTGCCAAATAACATGTACCAATCTACTCATGTTCAGGGTACATTCAGCGTTGAACATTTTAGAACTTCACCTTTCCAACCATTAACATGAAGCAAGCACAAGCATACACAATCGGATCATAGTCGAAAGACAAAGAGCAATCCAAATATAGTTTCTCATCAAAGAACAGCATTTAACATTAGAATAGAAGCAAAAGCTACATCCTTTCCCTTCAAGAACATGGACAAGTGTCCTCTAGATCAGCATACGATCAGTGTCGAAAGGAAATATGCAGGCTAAATACAGTCAAACAGCAGTCTGATTGTTACATATTAAGAACTATTACAAAGAAGATCCCAAAAGGAGTTATAACTCCCCACTATGGCTCTTTGTAACTTCCACTCATGTATATGACTTGTGACCTTCCAACTTCCATTACTTTGACTTAGCCTAGGTGCCTAAATACCCAATAGCTGGCACACCCAGTGGTAAAACTTTTTGCAAAAAAGTGGAAGACTCAGACCCTTCCTAACCTCCATGGTGTAGGTTTTACTGATTACAATTGTATTATTTCATGGTTACATTCCAATGTTGGGAACCCATGAAATAAAGTAGCATCCATGCATGTTCATATAAAATGAATAAGTAGAACCATGCATGAATCAACATGTTCACATTCCACTGCCATGGAATGGATACAGCGCTTGGATCGAGCAAAAAGGAATATGTCGATGAAGCTCCAGCATCTGCAACATATGTCGGTGTAGAGTCCTCAAAGAAATCATTGATTTGTCTTTGAACCATCTGGAAATATTGAATTCTGAATCAGCTTTAATTCCTTGACTAAATTTTGATTTCTATATTGAATCTAACATAGTTGGATATCAGACTACTGTCGAAATACAATCTGACTGTCAAAATATTTCCAATTACAGAATTTGAAAACATATCCATAAAGCTCATATATAGCAAAAACTTTCTATCAAGTTGGATTTTGAAAAATAAATCAAAAATAGGAGAATAGATAGTTAGACTATCTATAGGTTGCAGTCGGCGGACTGCTATCAGATTGTCATCAGACTTTGTCATCAGACTGCAGTCAGACTGTTGGACTGTTTGTCCCCATTATGCCAATTGTCTGGTCATTATTTGTGCTGAACTAAAGATCACAAAAATTACTGTTATACCTTAACTTTGTTCTACTGAGATGAAATTGAATATCCATCTTTTGAACTGTTTCCAACCTTGGAAATGCATCCAACTGCTGTCAGGCTACCTAGAACTGTCAGACTGCTATAGGACACCATTTTCTGTCATAAAGAGCATAAAAAGAGATAATGTCAATGCATCCAAGTTTTTTGGACTTGCTTTTACTGATATTAAACCTTCAAGGCTGTGTTTGAAGTGCTTTCGACCTATGGACTGCATCGACTTCTTTCAGACTGCGTAGAATTGTCGGATTGTAGTCTGATTACTTGCTGAATATTTGATTTTTGTTTTTCTTTCTTGCAAACCCGTATGTGCTGACCTTGATCATGTGTGAAGTGTCAAAATATTTTTGGTATGTAGAGGTGATTAGGGAACTCCTCCAGGCTCTTTTGGCTCCATTTTGGACTCTGTTGGCTCCAGGTTAATAAGCTCCTCCTTTCCTCTTCATCTTTCATCCTTTGAATTTCATTATCATGAGTATTTACATCATGATTATCATTTTTTGATTTTGTTTTGGTTGTATTTGAATTTGAATTTTGTATTTGTGCATCTTCCCAAACTATTGGAACTTTGCCACAACTGGGATTTGGCTTGTAATCTCCATCTGACTTCTTTTCTTTGCATGCTTCTTCTTTAACATTATGAATATGTGCCATCTTTGTAGCATCTTTTTGACATATATGGTTATCAACTTGAACAGCATCATTACAAACATCATGATCTGAAATATTATCTTCAACATTGACATCAAACCATTGGTTTATTTCTGCCTTTGATTGTTGATTCATTTGTTTATCCTCAATAGGAAAAATATGAAAACATGAGCTTCCTGCATAATCCTCAGTATCTTCTTCTTCATCATCACACATGAAATTTGGAATCTTTGCATAATCAATATCATAACAATCAAAAACAACATCAGCTTCATTGCTTTGACATATTTTAACATGATTAGTTTGAATTTAATCAGGAATGTACCCCAAACCTTCCTTGTTGTAAGGGCTTCTATATTCAGGCTCCTCAAAGCTTGCATGCGGATTGATCTTCTCTTGCTTCCACATCATATATCAATGGCAAATGATGGTGCAAAGGCATAGCATGAACACTCCTCATATGTCTCTTCTGAGTTTTGATCATCTTTGGTCGAAAAGCAAATCTCTTTATCATCATTTGTTGATCCAAGTTCTTCTTGCTCTATCTGTCGAAAAGATCCTAAACTTATAGGCATTGGATAATCTTCATACACATCTACTATGCTTAGAAACTTTGAAAAACTTCTTTCCAATTGGTCAGACTTGTTGTCCGACTGTTTTGGTTGCTTGCCTGTCGATCCAGTCGGAGTGCTGTCGAACTCTTGTCAGAATGCTTGATGTCAGACTGCTTGATGTCGAACTCTAGTCGGACTGCTATCAGACTGCTTGATGTCAAACTCCAATCGGACTGCTATCAGACTCTTGTCTGACTGTTTGTATTGAATGTGATCTGAAACATTTGCATCCATTTGATTATGAACAGAAATCACTGAATTATCATTGCAATTTTCACCAGTATCTTTGAAATTTGAGTCGGAGTCAAAATTATTGTCCTCTTCATGCCCATATTCAGACTCTAGAATCTGAACTCTTTGTTGAAGCTCAGCAATCTCATTAATATGCTAATTTGATCTCCAATTACCTCTGTGAAATTTGATATGCCAAGATATTGCCTTCTCAAGTAAAATTGAATATTTGGAAATTTTATCCAAGAGCTTTCTGACCTTTTGATCAGACTTTGCCTCACATAAAGTAGGAAAGATTTCATAGAACTTGTCATCCAAAAGTGAAGAACAATATTTCCTCCGATGAACAAGTTGTTGGCAATGCTTACAAAAATTGAGATAACAATCCTTTTCCATGTGATCAAAATTTGAAGACATCACGCAATGCATCCTTTGACACTTCTTTTGCTTTGACTTTCCCATGATAGGATCAGTAAATGAGAAAAGTAGAGATAATTGTAACTTTGTTCAGAGTGTCTTCAGACAAGTGAAAAACACAAACACGTCTCTAATCCTGACAACAAGGTGCCATCAGTCAGAGTATCATCGAAAAGTAATTGGACTACAAAGCTATCACGAGATGTATAAAAAGAACAAAGAGGAAACCTTGCAAAGGTAGTATGTTTCTTGTATATTATGTTTTAGTAGTAGAGAATACATGAAATCAATAACTCTCTCTTCAATAGGAGTTGATGATACAAGGCTTATATAGCCATCCAAGATCAGTCCGACTGTTGTAAGGCAACAGTAAGTTTCAAAATGTAGAGATGAGGAGAGAGGGAACAGCTAGAGATCACACCACAAATGACTAATTGTACACTAGATTTAGTTGAAAAAATAGAATATATACAAACCCATTTAGGGTTAGGGTTAGGGGATCTAACCCTTTCCTTTATAGCACTCTATAAGGTTAGTGCTATGCACATATGATCACGTGATGGTGCTATGCACACATGATCACATGATCACATGATCTTGAGCGTGAACTCTCAACATATCCCTGTCTTCTGGAGCCATTCTGATTTGGTTGTACCCACTGGAGCCATCCAAAAAATTGTGAATTTCATGTCCAGCTACAGCATCAAGCAATGAATCACAAAATGGTAGTGGGAATGGATTAGTGATAGTGGCTGCATTTAATTTTCTATAGTCTACACAGACTCTTAGTTTGCCATTTTTCTTTGGAACAATGACAATAGGATATAACCATGTGACATGTGTCAGGGGTTATATGAAACCAAATCTTAATAACTTGTCAATCTCCTCTTTGATCAGCTTGGCATAATTTGGATTCATTCTATATTTGCTTTGTATGATTGGTACTGCATCAGTTTTCAGATTGATTCTATGTTGGCAAAATTTAGGATCTACCCCTTCATATCAGTGTAGTGCCATGCAAAAATATCTTTGTACTGCATCAATAATTCTTTGAATGCCATTTTAAAAAGGTGGAGAGAGATTTGTGCTTACCATAACTGGTTGTGGGTTGTCACTATTTCCCAAGTTCATCTCCTCCAAGTCCTCCTGTCTAACCTTGGCACTTTTTTGCATATGTTCTCCAAATTGTATTTCTTCTTCCATGATTGCCTCATCTGATGATTTAGAAGTGATATCCCCTGGTGCATCATCTTTGCTTGAATCAGTAGCCTCTGTTGTATATTTTTCTGTGAAAACCTGATCCGATTGGTTTTCGACTTTGTTCTGTTTTGCAACAGCCACATCTGTGTCAGAATGTTGTATCTGCTGATTTGGACCTGTATTGATCAATAATCTTAATAATATCAATCTCAAAAATAGGAAATACAATGGGGTTTCTTCTTAGGAAAATTTCTTCATCTTCATCAAAATCTAGAATCATATTGATTCCCTCTGCTTGAGTTTTTCTTGGAAAACACCTTCTGGAGGATAGGTTGATCTTGACTTTCTTTTTCCCTTTCCTAATAGTGATTCTCTCTGAGCCCCAGTCTTGCTTGACCTTGGCAGCTCTTAACCATGGCCTACCCAATAGCATTGAGTAAGCAAAATCCTTTTCCTCCATTTTGAGCACTACAAATGTGATTGTGAATGTTAGTCCCATGATTGTAATATGTTGCCCTCTCAATATTACAAGAGGCTGGATTCTCCTTTGGTCAGCCATCCTCACCTAGAATGGTGCTGGACCCAATTCATTGTAGTAAAATTTTGTGAATATATCCTCTGATAGGATATTGACACCTGAGCCTCCATCAACCAAAACTTCTGGAATCCTCTGCCTTTTGTAGTCTACATCAATGAGTGGTACTTGGTAGTCCACATCTTCAATTGTTGATGTGTAAATATCTAGAGTTTCCTCCTCATCATTACTTGGTTGTTGAGCTTTTGTTGGATGTGACTCTTCTGGATGCAATCTCTTACAAATTTGTTGTTTGAAAGCTGGAACTAAGTTTAGTAGTTGATCAAGAGTAATTTGTACCTTGGAGTCCATTAACTCTTGGAAAAAGAGTGTGTTGTCTTCATTTCGCATGCTTGTCTTGTTGCATCTCTTGGGCCCTTGTCGCAGTATCCTCACGTCCTAGAGTTGTTTTGGCATGTATCATAGTCCATGGTTTTGTCTGTGCAGTCGTATTCTCTAATTCTAGGAACTCCAGCTCTGTTCCGACCTGAGAGTTCTTTTTCTGTTTTGAAGTCCTTTTTTGACTTGAGTAAGCACTTTCTGTATGTTGGCTCTTCCTTGGAATCTGTGCCGATGTATTGCTACTGCCCTGTAAATCTATAGCTTGATTTTTGTGTTGTTGTTGTTGTGTAGGCGGATTGCTTCGAATTGCAGTCGGCTCTGTTTGTACTATATTATCCATTTGCCTTTGTTAGTCAAGTGTTCTTTTTTGACATCTTGTGAGGCGTTGTTCTCTAGCACTTGTTGCAATGCTTTGTTCCTGGTCTCAGTTTGATTTGGCCAATTCATTGGCTTGGCTGTTTCCCTTGGGACATCTCCTAGCCCTGGTAATGGCTTTATATTCTTGGACCTCGCAACTGCCAAAGCCTGAATATTTATTTGATTGCATTGATTGTTGTGGTTGTACTCCTGATTGATGGATAGACCATATGTACTCCTGGAGGAGGCTGTTGCTAGTGATTTTGTTTGGTCCTTCCGTTGTATTGAACAATGGGTATACCTCTTTCCTCCCTATGCTTGCACCAAAGCTCACATGGTGGACCTTGCCTATGGCCATCAATACCACAGTAGGTGCAAGCTTGGTCTTGCATTTGCCTCGGCTACTAGTTCCCCCCATGGTTGTTGGTTGGGCCTTCTTGGGGCTGCATTTTGATACCTTTGTTATGTTGGTCTTGTCACTGCTATTTGATTAGCAGGTATTGTTGGTGCTTGATTCTATTGTTATTGAATGTAAGGTGGTACTCTCCCTCTATAATTGGAGTTGTACCAGCATCTCTCTTTGTCATGATTGTCCTTTTTGCAAAATTCACATGGAACCTTTTGTGGTTGTGGGGGTGGCTTTAAGCTTTGTAGCTGGTCTTTAATCATCTTCTCCAACTTGGAGATTTTGTCTGCTATATTTTTTTGATGTTGAATTTTCTTTCAACTTTTTCTTTTTCTCTTTCTTCTTTTTCTTGGAGTGTTCCTCATCATCCTCATCATTTTCTGATGAGTCATCTTCCTCATCTTTAGTATCTTCTTCTGCTTCACTATCTGTGTCTGTCTCTGAGTCTGTTTCTGAAACTGAATGTCTTTTCTTTTTTGTTTTCTTGGATCTTGATGCTATACCAAGTCTTCTCTCTACCTCTGGGTAGCTTCCACCATATTGTTAAAATCATTTGCTCCTCCAAGCTGGTCCCTGTTAGGGCTCGAGGCTAGAGATAGCCAGCAGATAGGAGAAGGACCTTGTGGCAATGTGGGTCGACGAGGAGTCAGATGCCTTTGTGAAGGTGAAGGACAGCATGAAGCGCTTAGTACCTTCCAGGTGTGTTGCTGTTGACACTGACACGAGGGTGGATTCCATGGAAGGCCCTGGGGTCTCATGGTCAGATGGATGCTGGAGTTCAGAAGGGGACAGTACAGGATTACACAAGCGCTTGGTGGGTGCCTCAATGAGAGTTTGCTTTCAGAGCGAACATTCAGGCAGTACAACAGTCTGGTATGTATTTGATATTCTGCATTTGAGCCTTTATAGCATGCTGTGGAGAGACTTTGCTCTTCATTTGTCTCAGGTGATAAGAGATTGGAAGGAATTGGCCTTCTTCGAAGGCAGAAGGGGAAGTATTGGTGCTTCTTCAAATCTTGGACGCAGATTGCTAGAAGGTGATGGACAAAGAGTACTGAAGCCAGAAGAGTACTGGCTTGAGAACTCAGTGAGAGTTCATGGTCCAAGTTATCTGGAAATATTCATTGGTTGTAGACCTTGCCAAAGGAAGGACGGGTTGAAATAGACCCTCAGAGCATGGTGCCTGGAAGACTCCAGGTTGTTCACTCATTATGAGGGGGATGACTGGAAGATCGTGACGGCTGGATTGCTCGAGTTCAGAGGCGGGAACGTGACTGAAGAAGGTGGTACCAGGAGGTGCTACCAAAGATGGACCTGTGTATCAGGATGGTGTGCGGAAGCGGAACCGGACCTGGTGGAGCAGGAGCCACTGGATGAAAAGCCGATTTCGACGCCGAAAGGTTACTGCAGGGAGTTACTGCAGCATCGTCATCGACGTGTTGGCATTGGGCCGAGATGTGTCGGTGAGAGGGGGTGTTGGAAAGGTCACCTCCCCATCTGTAAGCCCCCATATGAGGAGAGCATGGGGGGGGTGAACCTAGGGTTTGAGTGTCTGTCACATGGGCATCTGATTGGATGCCATGTGGGCAAGAATCAAAGAGATGGAGGGTACTTGGAGCTAGGATGGATCTGCAGCAGCAAAAGGCGAAGCAGTAGCCAGCACAAGGAACCCGGAATAAACAGCAAACACATGGCGCTGACATCAGGCGCAGATATGGAGCAGAAAATATGGCTGTCAGTGGGCAGAAGGCAGGCCTTATATAGGCTGGATCCCTGCCTTGAATGGAGGGCCAAAGGCCCTAGAAGTTTGGGCCAAAAGCCATGGGTTGTGTGCCCTTATAGGGCTGGAGCAGCCACAGACTGGTCGGCCAGTCTGGTCGGCCAGTCTGCTGCAGGCTGGTCGGTATTTTGCCAGCCCCTATATAAAGAGGCCATTGGGCCTCATTCAATCATCACTTGCAGCAGCAGGAACCAGCAGATTGGAGCAGCCAAGCAACCCTCTCTTGGGCCTATATATCAGGAGGTGAAGAAGGTGACAAGGAGCTGCAGACTGAGAGCTGGGAGAGCTGCCCACCTAGGCTGGTGCAAAGACAGCAAGGTGGAAGGGATCTGGACAGAAAGTCTACAGAAGCTCGAGGTGGAGCATGCGGGCTCGAGTCTAGAGATAGCCAGCAGATAGGAGAAGGACCTTGTGGTAAGATCAGAGGACCACATCATTGCTGGGACTCTGGATCTGTCTCTTTTGTATTGTGTCCATAGTTGTGGACGGAAATATATATTTTGGTGGTTTCTCTATCTGGTTGGTTCATTGTCTATTGATGAGTCTGCACACCTATTGTATGCACATAAGTAAGAAGTCTGTGATTCCACACCCACACCGCACACTGTGTGAGCTCCTGGGCATTACTATAAGTCTTCCGCTGCGTGTACCCTCTGTTGGGTATTTTCTAACAGGCACATGGCAGACTAAACCACCCGAATGTCATTTTCAATGTATTAATGATTATGTAGGAGATAGCTGAGCTGCTAAAACATGGAGTACCTGTAAGTTATCTCATTTCCTGGTAAATGGCTCGAGAATTCTGTTGAAGAGAACAGCACATTAGACGTCCTGGATTACTTTTGTAAACCAATAGATCAAAGGTCCTGCAGTTGCCTGCATTGATCTTCTATGAAAACTTCTCTTCTTCTGCTTTCTATGTCCAAAGCAAGGTTTGTGCATAATTTTGTATACTTTTTCAAAGCTAAAATCTGTAGTTTGAAAGCTGATGATAATATAATCTTTGTATGGCTTGTGAGCATAATGGTATAAGCTTGCATGACTGTAAGACTTACTAAAGGTCGGCCATAGTGATCCAAAAGTCCCGCATGCAGGGGCTCTCGCTCAACAGATCAAAGATACATGAGGGATAATAGGCTGATGACTCGGAATAGCTCTTATCGAGGGAGGCATTTGGCACCTCGATGTCTATGATTGTAAAATGTGTTCAGACTCACTTAATTGGGTGACCTGGTTGTGTTTTTCTAGTGTCATTATGCCACCTGTTACCCCCCTCCATGCTACGAGCAGCCTTGAGAGCCAGATTCCTTGCGATGCGAGATAATATCAAGTAGAATTTTACTACCATAACATAGGGAGAGAAATACCCATGAGGGAGAGACAAAGGTCGCCACAAAGATAGCTGCCATAAGATGGGGAGAAAGAAGGATGAGTAGAGATAGATGTCACCAGAAAGACATCAACAATGAGATGGACAGCTCAAAGAAGTATGGATGAGTGAAGGACTTGCAAGCTATTTCTACATGCAATGTATGAGAAGCTTGCAAGAAAGAATTATGAGGAGGCTGGTTTGGCTTTGGTTGATCCCAGGGCTAGATTCCTCAGGATCCTCAAAGTCCTTATTTGTGCAATTAATCATGCTGACCGCCGCCCCCCCTCCCTCCCCCCCTCCAAACCCAACCCAACCCACACAGCCGAATGAATGTACATAGTGCCAATTGTGACATACACTTTGATATGACATGCTGGGTGCTTTCTTTGCCGAATGCAGTGGTTTATTGTGCTCATCATCAAGTGCTCGTCTTCTGGGCAATAATTTCAATAATTCTATAATCTGCACGCCAGTCTTGCCCCTTTATCACTGTCCCGTAGGACTGCCAACTGTGACATGCACTTTGATATGACAATCTGGGACGCTTTCTTTGCCAACTGCAGTGGTTTATTCTGCTCATCATCAGGTGCTCGAGGTGAGGTGTCTTCTGGGCGATTTCAATAGTGGTTCAAAAGGTTCCCTAGGTCATTAGACATCATCTTGTTTGATTCCTCTGCATGCCAGTTTGCCCCTTTTTGGCTGTCCTGTAGGACTATTAGCTTATTTGCTTGAACTTCCAACAAAACTTGATGGTTAGTGTCCCAAAAACCTGTCTGTCATAGAGAAAATCCAGAGTCCACAACGTAGCCAGTGCGACGGTCTTTAGTGGACATGTCTTGCAACCTCATACCGCAGGCAAGCATTCATAACCTGTCATACAAAGGCCGACATAATGTAAATGTATGCAGGGTCAAGACACCATGAACCTGTACATTGCAGTTACTTTGTATAAACTTAAATGCCCAAGCGCTAAGCAATACAAATGGGGCTCTTTCGAATACTCTGTAAAACAGCATATTGCTAGTTCCACTTTATGAACTGAAGTGTCCTTCCCTCAATCGCCCAATCATTGTGAGATTTCTAATGTGCCAAATCATGATCCCCTTAGCAATGTCGAATGACAGCCCTAGGGGCGTTCCTCTTGCCGTGCCATATAGACACTAGAACCTCCTTTGAAGTCCCAAAATTTCATGGCCTTGTTGCACTCGTAGAGGCAGTGCTTTATAATTTCAATGGCACACACATAGGGAACCTGGTTGTTGGTCACAATATTACCTCTTGAGATGAGCTAGTAAAACTGCTGCCAACCACTCCACATCCCCCTATCTTCCTTGGGTGGAGCAACCCTTCTGCTTGAGTGAATCCAATTCCTACTATCAGTAGTGCTAAAGTGGAAATGAGTGTTGGCAGCATGCCAATGTACAGAAACTTTGTTGACCCTTGCTAGCGGTCTAAGGGAGGAGTGCAATGTTCAATGCGCTTTTGAGCATAAATCAAGGGTGTCAGGGCATATTAAAGGGTTAAGTACCTATTCGTTTCATTTTGGGGACTGAGGCTTTTGCATAAATCAAGGGCCTTAAAGGGTATATTAAAGGGTTACGTAGCTGTTTGGTTCATTTTAGGGGCTGAGGCGGTGTGAAACATAATTTCTGGCTCTTTTCTCTTTCCTCCTCGCTGATACCTCTGGTTGGAAGCCATCAATGCCCTCTATCTCTTCTGATCTTCCCTAGTGGCCATCTCTTCCTGTTGTTCGTGGCACTCTCTTTCAATGGTTTTTTCTTGGTGCCTTTTTGTTGCAATGGTGTTAGATTTGCTGGACTTAAAGGGCATATTAAAGGGTTACGTAGCTGTTTGTTTCATTTTAGGGGCTGAGGCGGGGTGAAACATAATTTCTGACTCTTTTCTCTTTCCTCCTCTGGTTGGGAGCCATCAATGCCCTCATCTCTTCTGATCTTCCCTAGTGGCCATCTCTTCCTGTTGTTCGTGGCACTCTCTTTCAATGGCTTTAGCTTGGTGCCTTTTTGTTGCAATGGTGTTAGATTTGCTGCGATGATCATGGCATTATTCATGGAGCGGATTTTGGGGCTCTTCGATGGGTCTAATGTGTGGTAAAAAAGATTGCAACAGTGGTGTCCCGGGTGATGTTAAGATCTGATGTGGTGATCATGGCAGCATGATCTGAGAGGCAATACACATTCAAGGGCTATTGGCATTTTCCTTTGTGCCCGTATTGCAAGTTGACAGAGACCAGAGTGAGTGATTTGAGACAGGTTGTGGAATTGTTTGAGGGTCAGTTCTGCTGTGATGTAGAAATGTAGTTTCTCTTCGAATTTTAACAGTGCATTGTTGTTTATGTTTGAGAACCATTGTAGAAATCTGCATGTGCTCTGGATGGGCGATCTCTCTTTCTTTGTTTACTTTCTCTGTATAGACGACGCGTAGTTTAAGGCGCTCTTTGAGTTGGTGACCTTTAATTTCTCTCTACGGGTGAGTACAAACACATTAAATAACATTAATTTACATTCAAGTCATTAGATAGCTTTTCTTGGAAAACACATTTCAGATATACTTTTTGTGCGTGGAATAGATTCAAGTATTTGTGTACATCTTCTTTGTTGCCAGGAAAATAAAATCACTTTGCCGTATGATCATCCATGTTGTTTACTGTGCAACAAGGCATTGGAAATTTAGGTCAACAAAAGTGAGAAATAGTTTCCATCGATGATGATTCTCTTGTGGAGTTTTTGGCTTGACAAAGTTGTGCTATTAAAGCTTGTCCTTGAACTTATGAATGATAACAATATAGAAGTCATATCAAAATGCAAAAGCTATGATTTGACATGTATCATGAGCATGATCATATATAATCAAGAAAATGGTATTATTTTTTACAAAACTATGAAGGAATAGCAATTGCACATTGGTGAGTTGCTTGACTTTTTCAGAAACTGATACAATGACTTGTGACTTGAAAATTTTCAATTATGTTTTCAATCGATCAAAATTTTGTGCTACCATCTTAGATGTGAAGTATTCTTCACAAATTACACAAAACACAAAGCATGTAAATTGTGCTCTAGAAATGTATTATGTTTGGTTTTCTTTAGAGTCATTATAGATTTTATGAAATTTGCATTTATTTTGAGATCCCATGTTAGAGAATCGTCGTGTTGTCATTTTATTTGTTGTCATTTTATTCAGGTTTTAATAGCTATCTATGCATTTATGCTTCCTTGTGTCTTGAGAAGGCTCATTATTTATCCCCATATGTACTTCCACAATAGACATGGGAATGCTTTGAAATTTAATGAAAGATTTCTATAAATAATATCCATTAAACAAATGCGTTTACATGCGTATCTTGTATGTTGAATGTAATTAAATCACCCACAGTTGTCTTAAAAATCACATCACTGTGGTTGCATTGAGAAATTCAATCAAGTCCCTCTACATAATATTACTTTGGTATAACCAAATGAAGGTAACTATTTGAGAATCGTATTCTTCAACTTTGGATTGTCCACCAATTATATGATGAGACAATACATGGAAGTCAAATATTCTACTTTTTTTTTTTTTTGTTGATGTCTTCATTTGGAGCATAATACAAAATACATATTTGTTAACAATCACACTGTTTCATCAAAGTGAAGAAATAAGCATTCCAAAGTATGATCCAACTAATAAAATGAGTATTAATGAATCAAGATCTTAATGAACACCTAGAGTTGCATGTGTACGCATTGCAAGATTGGTTTAAGTTGGACACCACATATGACCTCATCATTAGAAAGGACAAAGAGTGTGCAAGAAATTTTACAACAAGTTTCCATATTAAAACAAACTTAAAATTCGGAGTGCAATTAAGCAATTGACAAGAACATAATGCTTAAGTATATGTGCACCATTTAGATCTTACTAAACACAAAAGCTAAATCACATTGAAGAGTGCTTGGTTGCACCCCAAAAAAACTCTACACAATTAGAGAGCTTGGATTTGGGGGACAATATGGAATAAGTGGTAGTATCATCAATGTTGTTGCACACATGAACATGATGCAATCTACTCTACCTCAATTCTTGGAAGGAAAATCAAGATTTGTTGTAGGAATTAAGAGGAAAATTGGATACCAAAATGTATACCTTGTAGACCACATTTTCACTACCATTGTCGAGCATTATATGGACTACTACAAACGCCTTTATGCAAACAACACAACATATGTATTAGTGAAATGTGGCTCAACTCTTTGAGTACTCTTCCACAAAAGAAAAATAAAAAAGACATGAATCCATCACCAACAACTTGCCAAACTGCATGGAAGAAGAAGTAAACAACAACATACTCATCCAAAATTGAGTAATATAGAACAAATGATTGATTATGAAATGTAAATAAAATATAATGTTATATGCAAGAAAACTTAATACCCTTGGCTAATTCCAAGATGAATACATCAAAGACCTAAACTTCTTGACATAAATTATTCTTTAAATGTATCGAATCTCTTATTCATCAAGTAATGCAATATATATATGGACAAAAGAAGTTATATACTCATTCTATTGTTGATAACGTCAACATTGAGATGTTATGATCTCCAATGGGATATAGAGACTTTGAAATCTTAACATCTCCTAACTAGAAGGAAAGATTGCAACAAGATATGCTTTTGCAACAAGATATGCTTTCTCAATGATGTGGAACTTGGGCTTCCAAAAGCTCTTCATATATGATAAATGTGTGTAGCCTCCTCCAATGAATTGTTTGAAAACAACATACGAACATCTAAGTATTCCTTTGGAGAGGTTTGATGGGATATCTCAAGGTGTATGCCTCAGGCACACCTTGGTTTCTATGTGTGAGTGCTAGAGGCACAGTTACGTGCCCACAAGCATAGTTAGGTGGTGAAGAGCCACATAGGATGATTGAGAGAATCTAGGAGCAGATTGAGGAGATGATTGTGGAGCTCTGAAGTCATCAGTGATGTCAGTGAGCATGTATGAGGTGCCTACTTAAGGACCTCACTCTTCTTCATTCCATAATGAAAATATTCTGAGTTTGTGTCCACTCTTTGCTTTCCTTTCAATTTACCAACATGGTATCAGAGCCCTTTGATCCCCCTTGAGCCCATTTCTGCCACATCATCTTCTTCTTCTTCATCTTCTTCTTCCCCATTTTCCTCCTTCTTCCCAAAATCTTTGAGAGCTTGGTTCTCTGCCTACAAATGACCATTCCCCAAACCCTCTGAGCTGTAAACTCCTCTAGTATGGGCGAACTTCCACCTGCAAGCAATTGAAAAAAAAAAGTCTCTGTTGGCTGCCATTCTCCAAACAGCACATTTTTTTGCCATTCTTTTATTGCTCAATACTCCCTGCCTGCTCCGCCATTGCTTGAGCCCTCTTAGGAGTGGATGGGCGACCTCAAGACGAAGATTTTGAGTCATTTTTCGGCTTATTTGATTCAGTAACGAAGGAGAAATCCTCAAAACTCAGGTTCAGCCTGTAGCAACTCCCCCGAGCAAAAGTGCGCACCATTTCATCCAACCTTTGTGCTGGATCCTCTCTGGTATATGAGCTTTCTTTTGCTTTAGAAAGCCCTCTTTTCCTTGCTTTGAAGAGTGAGCTACAAGCCCTCCAAGTTCAGCCTTTTGGTTGTGACAGTTTTGGACAAGTTTTTGAAGATGATGCTACATAAAATGCTATTCTAGCAATTCTGGTTTTTTGAAACTTTCAATAACATCAGTACAAGTGTTGCTTCAGTTTTTCTTTGAATTGCTAGACCTGGTTTTGATTGGAAAGTATTCATTTTAAGCCACCTCTATGAAGCATGTAAGAAGAAGCATCATTGATTGAATATTGGTCACTAGTCTTTGCTACATCAAGTGCTTATATTTTGGAAGCCTTTCAGTTATTTTTGCCTTGTAAGAGAGAAAGACACTGCCCAATATCTGGGTTAGACCCTCTCATGGCTACCCTATTGAATCTAGAGAAGTTCAATGGAAAGGGCTTCCACACATGGCAGATGAAGGTGAAATTTGCATTGATGAGGGAGAACCTCTGGGGACTTGTCAAACCGACTCCAACCGCTTCTTCTACAGCCTCCAATGCTGGAGAATCCTCAACTCTGACATGACCAGCAAGGGATCCCGCTAGAGAAGAAAAAGCATATGGTATCATTGCTCTTGCTTTAGGAGATGATTATATTCACCACATCTCTGACTTAGAGTCTCCTTCAGAAGCTTGGTAGAAGCTTGACATGATTTTTGGTGCTAGCTCTCACATCTCTAAATTATCACTTAAAATCTCTTTCTTTGAATTGAAGATGGTTAGTGGTACTACTTTGGCAGCTCATGTCAACTATATGCGGAGTCTTATGACTCAATTAGCTTCTATCAACTCTCCTATTACTCCAAATGATGCTATGGCAGTGTTACTTAAGAGTATGCCTGAAGATTATGATCACATAGTTACCACTTTGAAAAATCTTCCTAATCCTAATCTTGAAGGTATTATCTCTACTCTCCAAGAAGAAGAAAGGCATATGGAGCTCAGGAAA